>NC_083283.1:28138036-28449286 GCF_963506605.1 Zootoca vivipara
TTACCATATCAGGTGAAAGAAAGGCTTGAGAGTTCATCAGATCTTTGACATAAATGGCGGTGCCACCACTTCCCAACATATTCAAACTTTGCAGACTATTAGATTTTACACAAGTGTAAATCATCTGAAAAATGATTGATTCGCAAAGATCTCAGAGATTAGATATTATGTGGGAGAGACATCAACAGGGGGTTGTGTTCGATGAAGCTCTACCTATTGAAAGTAATGGGCCTACATTAACCCTGTCCATTATATTCAGTGAGCTTATTCTGACTGAGTACTCTAACACTGGATAGTGCTTTGAAAGACATAGGGAGAGGAAATTATTCTTTCAGCTTGGCCCTTAAGCAAAGCAGTGTGTGTGTGTGTGTGTGTGTGTGTGTGTGTGTGTGTGTGTGTGTTTAAGATCAGGAAATAAACCCTATTTATTCCAGCATTGTCACTACATTTGTGTGAGGAGTGAGGGCACACCAAGTAGCCACGCCTCCATATTAAGCACTGACTAACACCACCTCCCGACATTTCCATGTCTACATGTGAAATTGTACTGGCCAGCAGAGCAGGATGGTCTCTGCATTGTTTTGCTGACTTCCCACTGCAAGGATCACTGCAGGTTACTGAGAGGGAGAGCAGTGAGATAGCAGGGAGGTCAGTATGGTCTGGGTGCAGTGTTGGAAGCATAGGATTGGCTCTGCCAGTGCACCCACTGCCTGTGTGAAGACTTCTACACAATTTGCAGGGTTCTAGATTGCATGGAAACCTATCTGTATTAAGGTGTACATGGGAAGGCTCCCTCAAAATGAAAATGAAAATGAAAAAGGTTTTCAAGTTTGATATATACTAGATGAATTCTGTTGTAGTTAAAATGAGAGCACTGCCATTTTTTTTTAAAAAAGAGATGTGTCCCAATATTTCTACACATTTAGGAAACATATTCTCCATGCAACATGGATGGGGTAACATTGACAATCCAGTCTCAGATGTGCCACAATACATAAATATTACTTTGACCAGGGATAGGTATACATTTTGTTTTCTTTCTTAAAATCCCAACTCACTGATCTCTTATTCCCCTTTGCTTTCAAGGGCTGGCTATATTTGGTAAACTGTACGGTTAAATTTTTCTGCTTTACAGCCAAAGCACCTTGAGACTTGAAATAATACACTGTTGTCAAACTGGAAGTCATCATTTTGTTGCTCACCTGCTGTGTCTGTTTTGACATACCGGAACACCTTGGTTTAAGCCATCGTCCGTGTCAATCATCTGTCAGATTGCTACATTTATTTACAACAATTTCCAGAGAGAGATAGGAAAGTGGCAGTTTGAATATGTAACCCTTTATAAAGGCATGCCAATGTTTACTCCCCTACCTTCCTTAACATAGCAGACCGCTAGCTAAAGTCATTGAGCTACTTATATATATATACATGATAGTCCATGATTCCTTACCACAGCCCCCTCAGCCCATCCCCATTCCGCAGGATTTTGGTTCCACCTGCTTTGGGATCATAGCATCTGGGGGTGTGACACTCTGGCCTGAGGGCCAAATAGAATCTTCTAGGCCTTTTGATCTGAGCCATCTCCCTGGAAGACCTGTCTTCCCAGGCCATGTGCTTCGCTGCCCTGCTCTGCATCCTCCTCTTTTTGTATGGCTGGCATGTGCCATTGAACTGTGATATCGTTGGAAGATGGAGAGGTGTGTACATGTGTAGAACCCCCTAGATTTTGCATGGCTGAAATGTAGCCTATCCACAAAAGAGAAGACCCATACATTGCTTTATCCCCCTTTGCCTCTGACATTACCCATTATTGGAATGGGCCCATGAAAATTGTCAACAAGGGAATGTAGCTCTCTGGGCGAAAAGAGACTCCATGTACAGTGGTACCTCTGGTTACGAACTTAATTCGTTCCAGAGGTCCGTTCTTAACCTGAAACCATTCTTAACCTGAGCTACCACTTTAGCTAATGGGGCCTCCCGCTGCTGGCACGCGATTTCTGTTCTCATCCTGGGGCAAAGTTCTTAACCTGAGGTACTACTTCTCGGTTAGCGGAGTTTGTAACCCGAAGTGTTTGTAACCAGAGGTGTTTGTAACCTGAGGTACCACTGTAGTATTATATAATTGTAATGCCTGTCTCATTCCATTTTGCTCTTGGTTCCAAACACTTGGTTGTGGAGGTGCTTTGCCATAGACTCAACTTGCTTGGGAGACAGCCTATAGACTCATAAAATTGTAGAGCTGAAGCGGACCCTGAGGGTCATCTGTTCCAACCCCCTGCAATGCAGGAATCTCTACTGAAGCATCCATGACAGGTGGCCATCCAACCTCTGCTTAAAAAGTCCACCTCATTCTGGGGGAGTCGCTTCCACTGGCAAACAGCTCTTACTGTCAGAAGGTTGTTGTTGTTGCTGCTGCTGCTGCTGTTGCTGTTGTTATTTTATTAAAGAAGGTTCTTCCTGTTGTTTAGTCAGAATCTCCTTTCTTGTAACTTGAAGCCTTGGTTTGGGTCCTACCCTCCAGAGTAAGAGAAAACAAGCTGTCTCCATCTTTCATGTGACAGCCCTTAATATATTTGAAGACAGCTATCACATCTCCTTTCCGTCTCCTGCTTACTAGACTAAGAATACTCAAGTCCCTCGACTGTTCCTCATAAGGCTTGCTTTCCAGACCTTTGATCATGTTGGTCACCCTCCTCTGTACATATTCCAGCTTGTCAAAATACTTCTTAAACTGTGTTGGCCAGAATAGGACACAGTATTACAGGTATGGTCTGACCAAGGCAGAATAGAGTGGTATTATTACTTCACTTGATTGGGATACTATATTCTTGTTGATGCAGCCAAGAATAGCATTAGCTGCATCAACATTAGCTTATTTAAGTTTTGGCTATTACTTTGCGGCTCATTTGATGCATTGCATCGCATTATTGTTTTCATTCTGAAAAATTAGATATGTAAGCCACCTTGCAGACCCATTGCCTACAGTTTTAAACCCCTGTTAATCCATTGGGCAGGGGGTCTGAATGAATGAACAATCTGACTGAAACAGAATAACTGAATAATTTATAAAATAGCACTTCAGAAAATTGGTGCATTATTGTTCATTTAACAGAATTCAGAAGTTCCTTTATTTCACTTTGTCTACTTTTCATCCAGGCTGATTTCCCCTATCCTTTGTTCAGCTGTCAAGGTCACAAGAGATGGTGGCATGATGATCCACAGCAGATGCAGGTAGCAAATACAATAGCACAGGATAAGATGAAATATTGCCTTATGAAGATTGAATATTGAACATAAGATTGGAAGAGGAGCCTTGCTGGATCAGATGAAAGGCCCATCTTAGTCCAGCATCCTCTTTTCAACCAAAGGCCTACAGGAAGCTCAGAAGCAGAACCTGAGCGCTACCACTCTTCACAGCTGCAAAAATGCCTCCGACACTGGAGGTAGTGCATGTCAATGATACAAGTTTAATATGCATATAATGCTGTGTTTTGATGCATTGTACTTAAACTGCTATCCGAAGAAGTTTGCATCAGGCAGGAGGTTTAACTTAGCCAACGTGGCAGAAAAGGTTGGATGTTTCCATTTGAGACTTTAGGCTAATTGATTATTCATGGCTGGAAACCTAAGCAGGTTTCTGTCAGCAGGAAGATGGAACCTGATAACTTGCGTGTCTCTGTGTCCCTGGAGCAAGCAGGCAGGGAAGAGACCCAGCTCAATGTGTCTGGACAAGGAACTCCCAGCATGTTGGAAGAGAGACTAAGTTCTGTGATGATTAGCAGGCAAGATTCCTGTATAGGATCTCTCTTTGAGTACTATGTACTTTCAGTACATAAGGAAGATGGACCACATTGCTTGCTTTTTTTAAAGAGCAATGTGTTACTTTTATCTTTGTAACATTCATTTGTAACTATTTAAAGACTATTCTGCAGTAAATTTTGGAACTCAATGTTACCCCATCCATGTTGCATGGAACAGTCCCCCTGCATACTATACAAGGTCCAGATTAGGGATTCGACTTGCAGCAACTCTAAGAGTATATAGCCAGCATGACTAGTAGCAATGGATAACCTTATCCTTCATGGATTTGTCTAATCCTCTTGTGGCCATCACTAACTCTTGTGTGAAATCTTCTTTATTTATTTTTAGTACAGTCATACCTCGGGTTGTGAACGCTGTGGGTTGCACATTTTCGGGTTGCGCATTTTCGGGTTGCACTCCACGCCGAACCCAGAAGTACCGGAATGGGTTGTTTCTGGGTTACGGTGCTCGCACATGCTCAGAAGTGCAAAATGACATCACGTGCATGTGCAGAAGCGCCAAATCGTGTCATGTGTTGTGCACAGACACCCCGCTGCGGGATGCGAATGCTGCGGCTTGCAAATGTGCCTCCTGCATGGATGACGTTCGCAACCCGAGGTATGACTGTAATATAACTCCTTTTGTCAACAGCCAATTTAAGTAATTCCTCCTCTGTGCCTGTATTTGCAAGTTCTTGCTTTGTTAACAATTGCCTCAGCTGCCCACACATCTTTAGAGGTTTTTATTTATCATGCACTAAGATACAACAGTTTTTATATCAATCATGATTGCTCTCGGTATCTATCTAGTGATATGGCATTTTCACTTTCCCCATGGAAAACGATAGTCCGCTGCAAACCTCTGCGATGTAGCAGAAAATTCAGTTTTCTATTTCTGTCATAATCCCATTCAGCCTCCTAATATAATTGGATTTGCCTATCTTCAGCATCCTCTAGGAAAGAATGGATACACTTTCTTGCTTTTTCACTTTATTTAGAGTGTGAGGAACCTAATAAGAGAAAAGCAGAAGACAAGACTGAATTTGATGAAACACTTCCTATTTTCTCTTTACCGCAGAAATTATTATTTTTAAATAGTGAATTTAAAAATAAGCAGATCAATTCAGCAGGGCAGGTGCTTCAGTGAAGATCTTCGGCTGGAACAAGTCAAATGGCAGCGTGTGTATGGTTCGCAGGGCTAACTCTTTGCACCCAGCACTTCGGTCTACAGTGGTACCTCAGGTTACAGATGATTCAGGTTACAGACTCCGCTGACCCAGAAATAGTACATTGGGTTAAGAACTTTGCTTCAGGACAAGAACAGAAATCGTGTAGCAGCAGCGGCGCAGCAGCAGGAGGCCCCATTAGCTAACATGGTACCTCAAATTAAGAACAGTTTCAGGTTAAGAATGGCCCTCCAGAACGAATTAAGTTCTTAACCCTAGGTACCACTGTATATGAAAAGTCTCCAAGAAGTAGGCTAGAAGCCATGACCACACATGGGTGGCACTGCCAGCTAGATGTAGAGATGTCTGGCCACCTTTTGGAAGGAAGGACCTAAAAAGGTCACCATGTTACCCACTTTCCATACAGCTGATTGGTGCAATGATGGCTGCAGGTGTGGCAATGCGATCCTATAGATGCCTACTCACAGCAGGATGGAATTTGAGAAAAAAATCAGTTTGCATTGAAACAGATTTGAGGTTATTTTACATCAAGCGGAATATTAATTTTATGAGATCAATAAATAAATTGCAATGTGAATCTATTTAATTCAAAATGTGCACTTCTCTGAAATTTGTGCTGCTTATGCGAGGGGCTACTGGGCATATATTAGTGAAGATAACACATGGAAATGCTTTATATTAGGTAAAATTTCTTTAAAATGTGTATATTAGGAGGAATGCACACTGAAGTGCTGACTTTTTTTTTGTATGGGGACCTATATAAAATCAGAAACTGATGTGGGACTGTAGTAGAGCAAACTAAGGATTGGAGAAATGAAAAACTTAGAGAAACCAAAATTGACTGATGCATCCATCTCTACACATAAGTCCCACTCAGTTCAATGCACCCAATTCATATCCATTAACATTGTCCAGTGCCTCTTAATTGCTTGGTATATTAGCCAAATTTGCAAAATTGTAAATCTTTTAGTAGTTCTATACAGCGGTACCCCGCAAGACGAATGCCTCGTGCAACGAAAAACTCGCAAGATGAAAGCGTTTTGCATTGCGCGAGGTGTCTCGCAAGACGAAGTTTCCTATGGCCGCGCTTCACAAGAAGAATAGGAACGCATTAATTAAATGGGTAGACCGGGTAAACCGGGGAAATGGTAAACCGTGCTTCGCAAGACAAAACTTTTGCTATACGAAGCAACTCGCGGAATGAATTAATTTCGTCTTGTGAGGTACCACTGTATTTGAACCTGTCTTAAGAGTGTCTGAAGTTATTACTGTTCTATTATATCTTACTAGGTTTACACAGTGTGTTTATTGCTTAAAGAAGTTGCTTAATTATGAACGTAGCCTTGTGTAGGGTTATTGTTAGAAAGTATCTTATAATACTTTAGTCTCTGGAACAGATTTTTATTTATGTTTTAATTTACATGTTTTGTATGTTTCTGCGGATAAATTCAATTTTAAAAAAGAAAAGAGAGCATCTTAAATTTGTTAAATAGGTTTCTGGCTTCACAACAATTTTAGTGTTCAAGAAAACAAAAGTCATACATTTTACATGACCCACATATGTATTAATTGGGGTCCAATGAATACCACCCATTTCTTTTCTTTGTTAATACTAAGCACTGGCAAGATAACTAAGAATACTGTCTATACTGTGCTGGAAATGGGCAGATCAATCTATTTGTCTTTGTATCAACGTTACATGTTCTTTCGTGAGTCCCTTCTGTTTCATCTCCACATTAACATGTGATTTTAAAACCCTACATGAAAGCTTGTATTTAATAATAATAATAATTTTATTATTCCCCCATCTGATTGCAGCTTCCAACATATATGAAAACATAATAAAACATTAAACATTAAAAGCTTTCCAATGCAGGGCTGCCTTCACAGAATATGTATTTCAATACATATTTTATCTCATTGGATTTACTTATGAACATATTTTATCCTAAAATACACAATGCTCTGTTCGTTTTAGTAGATTCTTTGAGCCAATATCAATATCACAAAATCTGAAGAATAATTATGCTCTGTTCTGTGTATTAGTCCAGGAGGTGTACATTTTCTTAAAAATGGAGACCAGGCAAAATTCTCCTTCATCCCTACACTGGTCTCAACTTTATTCCACCCTCTTCTTTTTTGTTGTAGTTTTTGATGAAATGTCTCCAGATCATCTCACAACATCCTTCACTGTCAGTGTTTCTCCCTGTATAAATGGTGATTATTTACTCACTCCCCTTTGGGAAATCTGGCAAATTTACTGTAAAGTAATTTGTCCTGCCATGTGAGAGGCCACATTCTACCTTATTTTGTGGAGATGACAGGCAGTTTGGCTCAGGTTCAGTACTATAAGATTGTCACAAGCTGCTTTCATGCTCGGTTTTTTAAAAAATATTCTTAATTTTTGAGAGAGTTTGCATTAAGTGGTGCAGGGCAAATGGCAGGATGTCAAATGCTAGAAAACAAAGGGACCAATGGATTCCCTCATTCAACACAACTATCATGCTTGCCTTATTTGAAAACACTTAGCAAAACAACATCAAACATCAAACCTTTGGTTACGTAAAACATGCTCAATACCCACACGAGACATAACCGGCTGTACTCTTGCATAAATAAAGTATATTATTCACTGTATCATATTATAGATTTCAACAGAAATAAGTCATAAAATTCAATGGAAAAAGCAGAAGAGCCAGTAGATCAGTTGCCATATTTTAAGGAGCAAAAAAGAGGATGCTATGACAGCCATTCAAAGCAAATATTTGTCTCAAATTTTACCTCTGGAAAAGAGGACGTGTCCTGGAAAAAGAGGGCACATGGCAACCCTAAATAGTGAAGCCAATAACACTATCAGTGGAAGAATATGCATTACATGTGCATATTCTTCTGTACAGCACAAATGAAAACATAATCTAATCAAATAGATCAAAGAGTCATTTGGAGCTGGTGAAACTACTGAGGAAAAATAAGTTTCAAAAACAATTTATAGAGAATTGTAATTCCTTATCTATATGTCATGGTCATATGGCAAGTTGTTCTAGTCAGAGTAACTGAAGAATGGTATTTTAATAGCTATGGTTCTTCCTATCTGTCCCCCACCCCCCGGTGTAAAAAAATAATTTCATTTTCATATCCTGCCTTACTAACTGCAGAAGGGTCATTAAATGATGTTTCCATTTGCAAAACGTGCTTTGTACAGATTGTAACAAAGCATCCCTGGGGGAATACAAAGAAGAAAACACAATTTAGGTGATATTTCTCTAAATTGGGACTAATGAAAAAGAAGCAAGACATTTCAGCAGCCAATTACACATCTGTAGTTGATATTACGGTTCAGTATTTGACTCGTAAGGTAATTGCATTTGATGTACTTTTATGTTGTGACTTTGTTCCATATCTATACAATGTGAGTGTATGTGGTATTCTACTACTAGGTTTTAAAAGCCCTTTTCAGCTATGATGATGTTCATTACATTGGCCTTGGTCAAGAAACTATTCTTCATCTGGTCCAAACTACTTGATTGGAAGAATAATTTAAGAAAAACTCACATCTATCAAAGCGAAATCGAACTCCACAAACATTGGATCCATTATGGCTGATGGGAATTTGAGTCCAACCACATCTAGAAGGTCACATACTAACATTATAGGTTCATATATGCTTGGTCCCATATAGGCCAGCCCAGTAATTCAGATCAATGTCAGAGGCCTTATCATCACAGGATATTTGGACAGGGCCCTTGTGGTGACAGTTCAATGACTTTGGAATGTTCATCCAATTAGAACGTGTCATAATCCCTCTTTGTGTCTCTTTCACCAGAAATTGAAAACATTGGGTTGTAATGCTAGTCCTACTCAAAGGAAACATATTGAAATGAATGAACATTACTAACTTCTTTTGATTTCAAGGGGTGTGCTCAGAGTAGGGCTTACTTGGAAACAACTTTCATTTTGATGGAGTTCTAGAATAGTTAATAACAATTTTTATTGCTGCCATTTTTAATCTATAACGTATTTTATACTGGCTGTGGTTAGAGTTCTGCTTTGTCTTTAACTGTTGGTTGTATTATGGTTATGAACAGGGGGGAGGGTGAGACTTTCCCAATCTCTAGAACCAGGAAAGAGCTAAAATTTGAGCAAACTCATGAATTCATGAAGTTAGAAAAGTTTGGTTAATTTAAACTAAGCCAAGCACTGTTGCATTCAGTTTAGGATCACAAGCCCAGGCACCATCACATACAGTAGCTAGCTTGGAATATGCCAAACCTTTAACATGACAAAAGGTGTTGATGACCCATGTCAAAGAGGAATCCTTGGGCCCAGGCAGACAGAGGCTGCCAAGGTAACTGTGTGTGTGGCTTGACCGGAAAATAGTGTCTTTAGCAAGGTGTGCTGGGAACAAGAAGGGAGAACAGGCTGAAGGAGAGGCATGGAGATGGTTCCTGGGATGCCTCTGTTTGCAATGCTGAGAAAGGGCAGGCTGCTCTCGAGATGACAAGGCCTGGACTCACTCCATCTAAAACCAGGTGTAAATATGTGATCATATTTCTTAAAACTATGACAAGTCTTCCCCATGTCTTAATTATCAAAGAAACTCAGTCCCTAGGTGCCTGGAACCTCCTGAATATTGTGCATATTGGTATGCCGCATTTATAACAATATGTTCTTTCCTAAACAATGATTGAGGATTTGATTTTTTTTTAAAAAAAAAAATGCATACTGATGTGAAAATACAGACAACTGAACTGAAGATGGGGAAAATGAGAAACTAAAATAGATTCACCCATTCCTACAATCTACGTACCTCTTCTCTCTCCCCCTGCATCCTCTGTTATTGCTTTGCCAGCAGCAGGGGGACAGAGAGATGGAAGCCTCTTTCTCATCTCTCTCTCTCCAACAGAGCAGTGTTCCAGTCACAAGGGCCACTTGATAAAGCCATTTTCTCAGTGCACAGTAGTGCTGGGAAAGCTTCCTTCTTTGCAGTACCCCTTGCACATGGCATATATCTCACTTATCCCAATAAAATATAAATAACAGTGATCAGAGGTTTTGAGAAAAGATTTGCTGGTAACATTTCTTCTTCTTCTTCTTCTCTAAATGTAAATATCAAACTGACCTTTGTAACTCCATTCCCAAATGGAATAACAATTCTGTCCAGCCAAGTCGATGCTGGATTCAAAGGAGGGCTAGAACATCTTCTTTCTTTATTTTTGTGGGGGTGTCAAACTGAATTAAAAATGAAAGGGAAAGCAATTTCACCAGCAACTGTGGGAACAAATATTGGCCCTCATTATGCGAGTAAATTTCACAGGACATGTTTACTGTGAGAAACTTGACGCAGCGCAGCTTCTTTTAAGGATTATATACCCATTAAAATTGAATTCTGAAATCAATTAAATGTGACGCCAGCTTTTATACAGAGCTGGACATGTTTCAGCCAATGCATGAGAGAAGATGTGGGTAAGACACAGTGAGAAAAGAAAGTTGCATACTAATTCCCCAAAAACAGACTCTTGTATTGAATTAAGATTGAACGATAGCAAAGGGAAAAGTTGAGGTTTGCAATGCCTACCCTATAATAATACAGTGTTAGTATGCAAGCAGCATGCTCTTAGATAAACAGTGTGACTTGAAGGTGGATATATTTAGCTACATCTGCTGATTGTTATTTATCGCAGCTGCAAGATCTATCAAAGGCTGTTAAAACATGAAATAGCACATGGATCTGACAATATATTATCTGAATATATGTATACTGGTATATATATATCTCCCATATTTAGAGCCAATGGTTTTGTACTAGTTACGTTTGGTTTTTTACTTCACTTGTGTCTGCATGGGTACTATATTCTGCTTGGAGAATATGAGTCTTTGTTGCCCAGGAAATATCTAGGTCCGGAGGGAAATGACTTGGTAGCACATACAATGGTACTTTTCTTAAGGGGATTGTATGGTTCCAGGCAAAAGGCTCAACATCCAGCCTGAAAGAAAGGTCCCAAGAACTCTAAAGCTTTCTTGCTCATTACTTCACAGCTGAAAGAGTCACTGAAGCCTTTACACTCTTTTCTGCAATATTGGTTTCTCCATAACAGCAAGGCAGCTTAGTCAAGTAGCTTTACATACAAAGAGTTTCCTTGTGTAATAGCAGGAGGAGAAATATGTCCTTAATGTTACACCTCTTAAGGTTCCTTGTATGGGCTAAACAATACTGTATACATGTAAACCCGCAGAAAGGCCAGAAACTGAGCTCACCAGGCCCTCCCCTGTCCTTCCCTGTAATGGCCCCTAGAATGCAACGTGCAAATAACTAGTCTTTCTTTTTTTCCTTTTTGGCTGGGAAAACTTTGCCTCCTCCGTTCCAGGATAGAATCCATGCCATTGGCACAAAGAAGGATACCATGCTTTCTTATGCAAATTACTGGAAATAATCTCAGGATTCATATCAAGTTGAAGGACTAGATAGGACAGGCATCCCCAAACTTCGGCCCTCCAGATGTTTTGGACTACAATTCCCATCATCCCTGACCACTGGTCCTCTTAGCTAGGGATCATGGGAGTTGTAGTTTGGGGATGCCTGAGATAGGAGGTGCTGTTTCTTTGCTCATTTATTTTAATACAAGCTGCTACCGTGTTTCCCCTTTTTTAATACGTAGTCATAAAGTAAGCCATGGCAGGATTTCTAGGCATTTGCGAAACGTAAGACATACCCCGAAAATAAGACATACCTCGGAGAGGCTTGAGACCATGTGGGAGGGGGTGCATGAATTGAGCGCGTTGCCAGGCGAGCCGCGCTGGGAGCCTCCCCGCTCTTCCCAGGACTTTTTTCCACTCGGGCCGAGCGCCCGGACAGGGAAACCCCCCCGCGTCAGGAGCGCTGCTGGCCCTTTTCGCGCTGCCAGGGCAACGGACGGCGGCGGGAGCGCTGCTGGCCCCTTCCACACCTTTAGAGCGTCGTGGGCTGCATGGCCCAAGGGTGAGCGGCAACGGGAGGCCTGCGGGCCCTTCCGCGCCGCCGGGGCGATGGGTGGCGGCGGGAGCGCTGCTGGCCCCTTCCGCGCCTCTGGAGCGTCATGGGCTGCATGGCCCAAGGCTGAGCGGCAACGGGAGGCCTGCGGGCCCTTCCGCGCTGCCGGGGCGATGGGTGGCGGTGAGAGCGCAGCTGGCCCCTCCCGCGCCTCTGGAGCGTCGTGGGCTGCATGGCCCAAGGCTGAACAGTGACGGGAGGCCTGTGGGCCCTTTCGCGCTGCCGGGGCGACGGACGGCTTTTTTTCTAATCGCTTTTAAAAACAAGGCGCTGGACTGGAGGGACCTTTGGTTTGGTCCGCCTGGGCTCTTTCTGTTTAAGCGCGTGCCGGGAGAACAGTTCTTCAGAGAGGCTCTCCCGGCTTCCGCCTTGGGCTCTGTAGCACCACCTCCCACACAGAGGAAGCATGAGAAGCGCAGCTGCCGAGGGCCCCGCTGACCCCCGCAGAAGCCCTCACGCCCCTCCCTTAAAGCCATGTTGTGCCGGAGCAGCCCGGCAACGTCTCGCCCCGCTCCCAATCCGCCTTGCCACCCACGAGTGGGCCATTTCAGATTCCGCCCCACTCCCGCCCTGCCTCCTCAGCCGCTGTGCGACCTAACCCCCGCCAGCCAGCCAGCCAGCCAGCCGCCCAAGCCTGGCTCCTTGAAGGCTTTGCCTTAGCAAAATCCCTGCCTAGGCTGGAGCTGGGGGAGCCTCGCGCCATCGCTTCACACGCCCGCTCACGGCGAGCACCAAGCTCCCCCGGCGTGGAACCTGCCCGGTTCCCGCGTGCGCAGGTTCAGGCCGCGGCTTCGGCACTGAACGGACAGCGGCGGGAGCGCTGCTGGCCCCCTTCCGCCCCACCGGAATGTTGTGGGCTGCATGGCCTCGGCGCCCGCGGAGCACCCAGCAGCGGATAGACTTTCCTCCCTTCCTGTATTCCAAGAGCCAGTCTCTGCAAATTCCACCCTTCCTGCCTGCCTTATAAGACCAACGAGCAACAGAAGGTACCATAATAAAATAAAATAAAAACCTAATGAAAAATTAAGACATCCCCTGAAAATAAGACACCTTGTGCTTTTTTGAGGAAAAAAAGTTATAAGACGGTGTCTTAAAAAGGGGGAAACACGGTATCTTTTCCTCACTCATTTTAACATGAAACCTCTGGCTTGAAGATTGACATTCATTCCCTTGTCTCCCACATAGTCTGGTGGTCTCTGTGCTGCTGAACAGGTAAGGTTCCTGGGAGAGGCATTGGGTTCTTCAAGATAAGGTGCCCTTGAGGGTCCAACTCTGGCATTACTATTTGGGAGGTTATTCTGGGAGCTCATGTTCACCAGCCTCAATGGTCTCCTGATCTCCAGCATCAGGCCCTGCTCCTGGACTGGCTCCTTAGTTGGAATGTTTGTGTCCAGAAGAGGGCAACCAAAATGGTCAAAGGCCTTATGAGGAACGGCTTAGGGAGCTGGGTATGTTTAGCCTGGAGAAGAGAAGGTTAAGGGGTGATATGATAGCCATGTTCAAATATATGAAAGGATGTCATATGGAGGAGGGAGAAAGATTGTTTTCTGCTGCTCCAGAGAAGCGGATACGGAGCAATGGATTCAAACTTCAATAAAGAAGATTCCACCTAAACATTAGGAAGAACTTCCTGACAGTAAGCGCTGTTCGGCAGTGGAATTTGCTACCAAGGAGTGTGGTGGAGTCTCCTTCTTTGGAGGTCTTTAAACAGAGACTTGACAGGCATAAGTCAAGAATGCTTTGATGGTGTTTCCTGCTTGGCAGGGGGTTGGACTGGATGGCCCTTGTGGTCTCTTCCAACTCTATGATTCTATGATTCTATGACTCTGAGTCCTGACTGCTGCCAGACTCTGAGATCATGATAAGTAATAATAATAATAATCTAAGGAACTCAAGATGGTACATCCTTGGACATCTCCAGCTATGGAACCGTGCTCTGAGGAAAAATCAGGCAGCCCCCCCCTCTTTACATCCATTCAGGAAACACGAAACTTCTTAGAAAAAGCATCCAGGTTTTGGGCAGGTACTTTTCTGAAGTTTTTATATTGCTGGTTTTATCTACTTTCTGTAACATTTTAGCTATAATGTTTTGAATCAATCATTGTAATTTTATTGTTGTAGATGCCCTGGGATCTGCTCAAGGAGGGCGGGTTATAAATTTAAATAAATAAATGGAAAAAATACAAATGCAGCTCCTTTTGTACCCAGGCAGAGGACTTGTTGACAATTGTTCCCAAGGCCAAGGAACCCCCATAACTCTGAAATGTTTCTGTCAAATGCAGAGATGGCTCTGGTGTTTATTTCATTTAAGGCATACATCTGAGCTGAGAGTGCCTGCTTGGATTCATTACTATTTTTGATTGGTTCTAATAAGTATATGATCTGATGTTACTTATGTTTTGTGTAGCAATCAGTTTCAGTTTGAGACAAGCCAGTGTTCTAAATGTTTTAGACAAACCAGTATTCTAAAATGGCAGTGCAGAGAAGTGATGAGAACTGGACTGTCATCTGCTCATTAATGAATGCTCACATCTTCCCTTTCGCACCCGAGTGTAGCACACTGATCAGGCTTATCTGAAACCACGAGAAGTGCAATGGATTGACAGATAAGTTATGATTTTAAACCCATTATGTTTCAGGTCACAGAATATGCATTGCTTTGGGTATGCAGTCATGGTCCAATCAACTACATGATTAGGGCTCAGTTGCAAGTGACATGGATATATAATGAACAGTGCAATCCTAGACATGACTACTCATAAGTAACTCCCAACAAGTTCAGTGAGTAAGTACCAGTGAATTCAATGTGGCTTCCTCCCAGGTAAGTGGGGTTAGGATCGCATCAGATCAAGGAAAAAGGTCTGCACAAAGCAATAAACCCCAATAATACAAAGGATATCCATAATTTTTGTAACTGCTGGGTCACCTAAATTATCCATCCATTTCTGGTACAAAATATGATACCCAAGTCTAAAACTCTTCTTTCCTTTTGCTTGATCTCTTCGATCTACCTTTAACATCCAAATTAAACAAAGGATTATTCTGCTGGTAGGTGACCTTATCAAATTTAAAATAAAAGCACACACTTCTTCATTTCCCTCATTATGTTAATGAGAGAAACAAGTATTGGAACAAAAAAAAATCCATTAATATTTATTTCCATTCATTTAAGATCTGTCATTAGATAAAAAAGAATGCCTTACAGAGCTTTATCATTACTGACATGAGGCTAAAAAAAAGCTCATCAATCAGATAACACATTATTGTTTCAGGCTGTAATTTAAAATATTAAACAGTATTGTAGGATGCATCTCTGTTTATCTTTCCCTTAATGATATATGACATTGATACCACAATGCCTGTGATGTTGACAGTCTCTCTGTATGCATGTTTGTGTGTGTGTGTGTGTGTGTGTGTGAGAGAGAGAGAGAGAGAGAGAGAGAGAGAGAGAGAGAGAGAGAGAGAGAGAGCACCTTTATGATGATCTTTTGGAGCATCATTTGTGAGGCTATTTGAAGAATGTAACACAAAGAGACAAATGTGTGCCTTGGATGGGGGCCTTGGATGCCAGGTGATTTTAAAAGTATTGTTTCAATGAGCGCTGGAGACCTGCTGTCAGGCGATACGATATTGGGTTTGATGGACTAATGGTAAACACGGCTCAGTGTCCAGAAATGCAAAATGACACACATTGGGGCAAAAAAACACACCCAAAGTTAACTCCACATATACACTGATGAGGTCATAATGTGTGGTGACTACCCCCCCCCCCAAAAAGGAGATCTCAGGGTCATGGTGGATAGCTCAGTGAACATACTGGCCTAGTATGAGAGCCAGTGTGGTGTAGTGGTTAGAGCGAGGGACTTGTAATCTGGTGAACTGGGTTCACTTCCCCGCTCCTCCACATGCAGCTGCTGGGTGACCTTGGACTAGTCACATTTCTCTAAAGTCTCTCAGCCCCACTTACCTCACAGAGTGTTTGTTGTGGGGGAGGAAGGGAAAGGAGATTGTTAACCGCTTTGAGACTCCTTAGGGTAGTGATAAAGCAGGATATCAAATCCAAACTCCTCCTTCTTCTTCTAGTGTGCAGCAGCTACGAAAAAGGCAAATTTAGCATTCATCATGATGAGGAAAGAGACTGAAAATAAAACTGTCCACATCATAATGCCTTTATATAAATCGATGATGTGTCCACACTTAAAATACTGTGTGATAGAAGCCACATCCACACCAAGGATTTGAAGCACTCTTACATCACTAACAGTCATGGCTTCCACAAAATAATTATGGGAAGTATAGCTTGTTAAGAGAATTGTCAAGGGATCCCTCTTCCCCTCACAGAGTGACAATTTCTAATGTTTCCTGGGATGAGGGATTGACTGCTAAACCACTCAAGGAATTGTAGCTCTGTGAGGGGAATAGGGCTCTCCAATACCATTGTAGTAATGCTTTAAATTTATAGTGTCTCACCAGAGTGAGAGAGATGTGGCCAGAGTTAGACAGATCCCTGGGTTTTCTCTAGGTATTCATAATGTAAAGCACCACTCTTTGCATTGTATTCACTACCAAACTCCCATCCTGGAATCCGAAACATCAGAAGTGGCTTTCTCAGCAACTACAGCAGTCAGCCTGAGTGCTAATGTAAAGAAGCTTGTTATAATTACCGACTTCATTATCACTCAGACATAACAAATGTAGTCAAAGGAAATTGGAAACTTACAACATTTTAAGGTGTAAGTCTTGTTAGCACCTTACTGTTCAATTATTTTACATGTTCAGGATGAAGAGCCTAAGGCTCAGTTCAGGATCATGAAAATAAAGTTGTTGCACTTGAACACTTCAAATTTACAATTGGAATCGGCTTCTCTCTAGTGCCTAGGGACAAGAGGATTATCTATAATTCCTTTGACCTCATCTATCCAATGTTATCCACAAAAGAGAAGAAAGCTATTAATGAATTAAGATAATTCAGTATTATATTCTGTTATGATACTCCCGTTCTGGCTAGCGGAATAGGAGTGCAGGCATTTAGATATAAGCATTCGTTCAGAAATAATAAACCAATATAGGAATTAATCCTTGTGCCTGTATCTTCTCTCATTGCTCTAGTCCTTTAAAGGTACAAGCACGATCTCTAGTTTACAATCTGGCAGCCCTTTGTCAGGAAATCCATGTGAATGTTAACTCTCCCCTTTGGCACAGCGATACATTTTTCTACTTATCTGCAGCTTTTAAAAGTGCTAGAAGGGGGTCAGAAAGGGACATAACTGGGATTGCCCACACACCTGGGGCTCCGAGGGATGGCTGCAGCTGGTTGTGGGGTGGGGGTGGGGAACCACCATCTTCCTGCATGGCTGGGGGAGGGGAAGGTTGCTTGGCACCACCCTCCTCCAGCAGTTCTGGACCACCATCGGGGGCAGGCCTTGCCTGCAAGCTCAATTGGGCATAGGGCATGGGGCTGGGCCCATGTGGGGAAGAGCTTGCTGGTGGTATGGCTGCTGTGTTTCAGCTAGGGATGGGCGAATCTGCCAGTGTTGGTTTCTCTCTGTCTTTCATTTTTCCAGATTTATTTCCAGTTCTCCACATTCCCCTATCAGAAAGTGATTTATTTTAAAAAAAATCCTCATGAAAATTTATCAGCATTTTTGTGCGAATTTTCTTCACGATACAGCTACCTGTATGCAATATTCCCCAATATACACACTACTGCAATGAAATTTCTTCTAACACAATGCATTTTTCTATAATACATATAATACTAACATGTGTGTGTGTGTGTGTGTGTGTGTGTGTGTTTTCACTAATATATTGTCTATGTGTGTGTTTTTAACACATTATATGGCTGGAGAACCGCATTGCAGAATTTAGAGACCTGTGACTTTTGAAGGCTCTTTTGTGGTGGAGAACATAGCAGTTAAGTTGTTGGCTAGGGTGACCTTCTGCAATCCCATGTTACACCTTTGCTCCATGGGACTGTGATGGTTGCCAGTTTGCTGTTGGGCCAGGTTCAAGGTGTTGTCATTAACCTATAAAAAAACTTACCAAGAGAAAGTCTATACATTCACTGAGATCTAAAGTCAGAACCGCCTGTTTTGTCTTCCACCTGTGCAGGTACAGCTTGCAGCAGTCAGGGGTGTATTATTTTTATGGCATAGTGAATAGCCTCTGGAATAATCTTCTGCTTTAGGGTAGCTGAGTGTCATTGTATCATCATTTCAGCATCTCTTAAAGATCCATTTACTCACCCAAGCAATTGCTAATCTTTAGTTAGCAGGCCGTTATTGATGAGTTTTATTGACTTGTTTTTGCTACTGCAGATTTTGTATTGGTGTAACTGATTTTTAAT
Organism: Zootoca vivipara; assembly: GCF_963506605.1. Lineage (NCBI taxonomy): Eukaryota > Metazoa > Chordata > Lepidosauria > Squamata > Lacertidae > Zootoca > Zootoca vivipara. Next base: position 28,156,397 of record NC_083283.1, read on the forward strand.
ACATTGTAATTTGGGGCTTGTTTTGGATGTTTTCTTTGTTCACTGCCCTGATTTTTTTTTAAAAAAAATGCTTTAAACCAATTTACCATCATCATCTTAAATGCAGTAGTAAAAAGGCTTTTCTTTCTTTCCTTCCTCCCCCTCCCCCCTGCTAATATATCAACCTAATATATCAAGTTGTACTGTGTAAGAAAATCCTATCAAATTACAGATTACATAGTTGCAAATAATACTTTTTGGAACTCTTCCACTTAGCACTCTATAAATGAGCATCTCCAGATGATGTTCCAAAGTCGGCTGTCTAATGTAGATTCCCTAGACCTGAAATGCTAATTATTTTTATCTATCTAGGTTAAGGAACTAGTCTGTATAATACACTCCTGTAAACATGTAACGATCAGGGAGTCCACAAGGGAACCCACTGAGGGATGGCTTTTCAACACCTCCTGAAGATCCTATTGAGTTCCACAGGACTTTCTCCTAGGTAAATTCCATGTAGGGTTGCCACCTAAAGTGGGAGAGATTAAAACATGAATTTTCTACATTCCTTTCATGCATCCATGTGTATGGACTAAGCATGTCAGAATTAATGCACATGCTAGAGGCAATGTGAGTTGAGTGGCTAATGTGCAGAACAACCTAATGTTGTGCATGTTCAAATTTAGCCCTCCCCTCCCCTGACTAGTGGGGGGGAAAGCGATGAGGCTCCACCAGGTAGATTACATTACATCCAGTGAGTCTCCATTCCCCCCTCCCTCCCCCCTCTCTTTGACACACATTATGTGTGTATGTGAATGGTTCGATGGAGTTATGGACAGAGAGGAAGATGGGTATCTTCTCTCTCTCTCTCTCTCTCTCTCTCTCTCTCTCTCTCTCTCTCTCTCTCTCTCTCACACACACACACACACACACACACACACACACACACACACACCTGGTAATACCGGCAGATATATGAGGTGGGGCAGTGACCATGGTTTGGCCAAAATGCTGTTATGAGCAAAATGGCGTGGACAAGGATGGGCTACCTGTGGGCTGAAGGTTCCCCACCTCCAGGGAACTTACTAGGGTTATAAGCAAAGTCAGACTTGCTGAAAATCAGGACTGCAGTTGGTGTTGTATTGAAACTGTCTGTCTATAGAAGCTGCTGTTACCTTTGGATGGGTCTGGAGATCATGGTTGTTGCATGACCAGGTCAGCTCCAGAACACAGTAAGCCTTTGGGAAAGAAAAGCATTTATGGAGACGCCTTTGATTTGTTGTTTCCAGGTCAATATTTTTCATTGTATCATTTTTATGCTCTATGTGTCCTGCTACTGCGTGCGTATTAACTTAATACTTCTCTATGTGGAATATGGTTTTGAGAATTCATTAAAAATTGATAGCTCACCCTTGCACAACTCGAATGTCTGTAGAATCAGTAAATGCCACTGATTGTCAATACAAACTGCTGTTTTCAAGCAGTTGTCAATGGGAAAATGATCCATTCAGGCCTTAGAAATGATTTACATATAAAAAGCATTTTAAGCACCAAAAGATGCCACAGCAGAATAAGGTGTTACAGAGAAGGTGATAAAAGTCAAGACAGGTGCCCCAAGCTTGCATTCCAGGATACTTTAGGATCTCTCCTGCTAGATATTTTAATGCCTAGTATTTGGCAGATGAATTAGTTGCTGTGATGCTAATTGTATTTTACTGGTATGTCTTGTTCTTAACTGTTTGATGTCTTTTAAATTGTTTGAACCCATCCCAAGATGACCTAGGATGAAAGGTGGGATATACATCCTATAGTAAAGAAGCAATGAATAGAAACAGTAGGGAAATGTGAGGATGTTAGGTTTTCTGGGTGTAATAGATCTGCTGTGCTGGGAGGGGAGGTTGAAGGCGATGGAGGTTCACCTGCACAGGTTTAATCCACCCCCACCAACTCACCCCTTTCCCTGTCCCTCCCAATAAGCCACATGCTACCTTGTTCCATGCTACCAGTGTGGTGTAGTGGTTAAGAGCGGTAGACTTGTAATCTGGGGAACCGGGTTCGCTTCCCCGCTCCTCCACATGCAGCTGTTGGGTGACCTTGGGCTAGTCACACTTCTCTGAAGTCTCTCAGCCCCACTCACCTCACAGAGTGTAGGGGAGGAAGGGAAAGGAGAATGTTAGCCGCTTTGAGACTCCTTCGGGTAGTGATAAAGCGGGATGTCAAATCCAAAATCTTCTTCTTCTTCTTCTTCTTCTTCTTCTTCTTCTTCTTCTTCTTCTTCTTCTTCTTCTTCATCCATGCAGCTGGCTCCTGATGAGCCTCATTTTGAACTGATGACAACTTACTGTAGGACAATTATGGTTTTTCCAGATATCTCTGTAGCCAAAAGTGCACACACCTTCAGGGTTTATATTAGCATGGGACAAGCTATTGCAGAGCAGGAGGAATGGAACTGTTAGCAATGTTTTACTAACTGGCTGACTGGCTCCAGCTACAAAAGTTGAGGCTGCCAATGAGGCCAGAGACCTTCCTTGTTATGAGACCTATCAAACCTGCTTCTCAGGATGCTTACACTTTTGCGGTGGGGTATAGTTTAAGGCTTTTTTGTTGGGCTAAAGATTTAATTTTGGAGATATTGATTTTGTTATTGATATTAATTTTATGAATCTGAATTTTTAGATCTTATGACATATGTGAGGATTATTTAATTTTCTTATGTACATTTGGATATGTTTAATTTATTGCTTGTGACTACTTTTGTTATTTTTTTGTAATTATGTAAGTCTTTTCACATTGTAAGCTCAAGGGAGCTTACAACATGAAAAGACTTACATAATTACAAAAAATATATAACAAAAGTAGTAACTATGGAAAGGTGGTATACAAGGAAACAATGATGATGATATGTTTGTTTGTTTGTAGCTCAGGCAGAAATCCTTGGTATTTGGAAAAAGATTGGTGGGGGGTAATCACCTCCTAACAAAGAATATATATTTGCTAATATATTGCCCCCCATTTTTCTGGGGACTCAGCTAGATTGGTAAAGAAAAAGTATTTTAGATGTGTTGTATATGCAATATCACTGTCACACCAGATGGCGCTGTGGAGTCCTGTCTTTGCATACCGGATTTCCATGTATGTGTTTTGCCTCAGTACTAGATTGCTGTCTTTCTAGAGTGGACACCTTTGTGGTTTCATCCTCCACGGTGATGTCACAATCCTCTGAGTCTCAGAGCTTTAGATGCTGGAGACCTGGCGGTGCTGATCTTAGCACAGTACAGACGTACCTTGGAAGTTGAATGGAATCTGTTCCGGAAGTCCGTTCGACTTCCAAAACATTAGGAAACCAAGGCGTGGCTTCCGATTGGCTGCAGGAAGCTCCCGCAGCCAATCAGAAGCCACAGAAGTCATGTTGGACGTTCGGGTTCCAAAGAACTTTTGAAAACCGGAAATTTTGATCATTCAGTAGCCAAAATGTTCGACTCCCAAGACATTTGAAAGCCAACTGTACTCATTGCTACCTCAGCAGATATGTTTTCTCATACTAAGGTATTGCTTATGAGGGGCTGGGAGGACACTTTCAGGGTAGGTGGTTGTAGTGCTTAACTCTTCCTGTGTTCACTTCTTTACCCCGGCAAATGTCACTCTGAGGCATTATTCCAGCAGTTTATGTTTAGTTTTCGTAGTGGCCAGGCAAAAACAGGTTAAAATCTGCCTGGAGGAAAAGAGATCTACAGAAGCTGGTGTGTGTGTGTGTGTGTGTGGGAGAGAGGCCGCTTGTTAACTACCCATCCGTCATAATCCTACACATTTTGAAAGGATACTTTCGGTACAGTCGCTTGAACAAAGTAGAAAACATTGTACAGAATGCATTATTCAGCCAATGCTGCTCTACATTCAGGAGCATAGTCACTCATGTAACAGGCAGTGAGCAGAAGAATTAAAAAGTGTTAGAAGTTCAGTTTGGATTAAAGGCCCAAAGCTGGGATGGGGAGCCCTTTTCATAAGCTCACATGTGTGTGTACGGCACATACATACACAATGCAGCATGCTTTCTCTTCAAACATGCATAAATAAAAACATGCTCACATGCAACATGTGATGAATACACAAGCACAGGCATAGGCAAACTCAGCCCTCCATATGTTATGGGACTACAATTCCCTTCATCCCTGACCACTGGTCCTGCTAGCTAGGGATCATGGGAGTTGTAGTCCCAAAACATCTGGAGGGCTGAGTTTGCCTATGCCTGCACAAGCACATATACAGGTATGTAAACTCTTCCTGCATCGGTAGTTTAGCTTTGTAAAAGCCTAATTGCCAGAGATGTGTGATCTTTATGCAGGGCTTTTTTTCAGTCAGAACTCACCGGAAATCAGTTCTGACACCTCTCAGGTACATAGCTGCCAAGTTATCCCTTTTTTTAAGGGATTTTCCCTTATGCCGAATAGGCTTCCTCGCGAGAAAAGGGAAAACTTGGCAGCTATGCTCAGGTAGAAGCCACTGCCATTATAATAGAGCAAGGGGGGCATTCGTGGTGAGTTTTGGCATCTCTTTTTCTAAAAAACATAATAATAGCACTGGATACTGTACGGATACTGTATGGATACTGTAGCTGGGATGGTGACAGTTAACCAGTCCCTCCTTAGCTGTCCCAAAATATCGTCCCCCGCCCCTGTATCACAATTAAGTTTGAAAAGAAAAGGTTCAATTGGAAACACACACACACACACACACACACACACACACACACACACACACACACACAAAATTGCACCCCACCAATGGCTCTCTCACCCAGCAATTAGGCCTGGAAAAAAGCATCCTTATTATAGCCAATAGGAGGATTCTTTTCAAGGGAAATTATGGAGTAGAAGTGTTTTCAATAAGGGGAGGTGATCATCCTTCTTTTGCTGAGTGCTAAACTTACACTGTATTCTGCTAGATTTCCAGAAGTAGTTTTTACATCACATGAAAGCTCAAATACAATGTGGAAATTAACAGTTAGTTGGGAACACAATAAACTGCGGTGTGAATGCAGCCTAAGAGAGTGAGTCAGATCTGCCAGTGCAGTGGACATTTGTGGTGCTTTCCCTACTGTACTGAATGAGCATACTGATCCCCTTGAAAAGTTTAAAGGCATTTCAAGAGCCTCGGGGCAAATGACCATTAGCATTTCACAACTAACTCTGCACAATTAAGGCATTAAACTTTATGCCTGCCTGAAAGATGCTGCTGTGAGTCGTCCTTTGAACAAACAAAGAAGTCTGCTCTCTCTGCTCAGGCCATTGAGGTTTGGAAGTCCTCGGGCAAGGACATTTTCTTTTGAAGTTCAAAAGTTTCTGTACTTTCTCTAGCCAGGCTTCTTCAGCAGGAAGGGGGAAGGAATAGGATTTCCCCAAGAGATAGTGGGAGATTCAGGGAAGGGTGCATGCATGACTTCTGTTCCACAGCATTGCTCACCTGGGGCTGATGATCCTGTTGGGCAGGACCCAACTCCCCTGATATACTGTAGCAGAGCCGGCCCAGCTGTTAAGCAGGTTGAGGCTGCTGGCTCAGGTGGCAGAAGCCCATGGGGTGGCACCCCTGCAGGCACCCTGCCTGCACTCCACTCCACCACCTCTATTGCCACCCATTTGGGGAAAATTGTACCAAGTTTGCTTTTTATATTCATTCTCACAGCTGGCCCCCTAATGCCATGGGAACAAATCCTGTGTGAGTGTCTGGAGGCGGTTGGAGGATGGATGGTGGCTAACAGATTGAGATTGAATCCTGACAAGACAGAGGTACTGTTTGTGGGGGACAGGAGACGGGTGGGTGTGGAGGACTCCCTGGTCCTGAATGGGGTAACTGTGCCCCTGAAGGACCAGGTGCGCAGCCTGGGAGTCATTTTGGACTCACAGTTGTCCATGGAGGCACAGGTCAATTCTGTGTCCAGGGCAGCTGTTAATCAGCTCCATCTGGTACACAGGCTGAGACCCTACCTGCCCACGGACTGTCTCGCCAGAGTGGTGCATGCTCTAGTTATCTCTCGCTTGGACTACTGCAATGCGCTCTACGTGGGGCTACCTTTGAAGGTGACCCGGAAACTACAACTAACCCAGAATGCGGGAGCTAGACTGGTGACTGGGAGCGGCCGCCGAGACCACATAACACCGGTCCTGAAAGACCTAAATTGGCTCCCAGTACGTTTCCAAGCACAATTCAAAGTGTTGGTGTTGACCTTTAAAGCCCTAAACAGCCTCGGTCCAGTATACCTGAAGGAGCGTCTCCACCCCCACCGTTCTGCCCGGACACTGAGGTCCAGCGCCGAGGGTCTTCTGGCGGTTCCCTCGCTACGAGAAGCCAAGTTACAGGTGCCTATTCTTCATTTCATCCTGGTTAAATGAATTTTCAGCATAAGGAAATTCAGGTTTTTCTTTTTTAAAAAAACAAACAAACAGCTATCTAGTTATATTGTGCATTTTAACTAAATGGCCGTTTGTTCTAAAATTCATTTAAAATGGAATGGGGCTATTAGCAGCAAGTATTGCCTTTTCCTATGGCCATGTTCTCGTGCCTCACACGTGTTTTGGATTGCAAACTGCTGTGTGGCGAAGTGCGGGAAATAAGCAAATGCGACCTTTATCTCAACTTCGAAATGCCAAGTCTCCAGCCTGCTAATTATAACATGCAAATAATTTGAAAATCGTGTGGAGAATATTAGATGTTTGAACTGCACTACTTGAACTATATTATGAGTATATGCAATCATTGCTCAATGTCAAAGAACAATGTGTATTGTGCAGGGGAGAGAGATGTGACTAAAAACAATATTCTGTACTACAAAGAGGGTGTCAAATTCAAACGTAAGCCTCTGTGAAAGCCAGCCAAACACAATAATTATGCACCATAGTGAGTTTGCTTGGGCAAGGGTCAAGACTCATTGGCAGCACACATGCTTTGTGTTCGAAAGGTACCAAGTACAATATTGGAGATCTCCAGGTAGGGCTGAGAGACTTCCTGCCTGGAACCCTGGAGAGCTGCTGCCACTCCATGTGGGCAATAATAAGCTAGAGAGACTAATAGTCTGACTCAATCTAAGGCAGTCTCCTATGTTCCTAGGTACTGGACTTGCAACTGGGTTTATACACTCACTCGCCAGGGCTCTTATCATCTGTTTTGTCATATAAATGCACGTTGTGCCTTTTTGTACCCGATAATCAAGGTGGCTATATGTCAGGGGCTGGACTGAGGAGTAATGGTGGGAGCCGCCCCTCTTCTCCTGAACCTTCCCAAAGGCAGGAGGACAGTATTGATTTAGAACAGTGGTTTGCAGAGGGGCATAGTCCAGAGGGGGAAAGCTGGGAAATACTGTGTGAGGAACTGCTAGGACTCTGGAGAGGAAACACCAGGAGAGAGAAAGCTGGCAGAGTCAGTATCTTTGGACAGCATTCCTGACCCCCCTTTGCCTAAGACTAGACGTGCTCTGAGAGTGATAGAACAGAGACACAGAGGCAACAAGCTCAGATTACCCGATGTAGGAGTGATGTAGATTAATGGGGACGGAGGGGGTGAGCCTGTGCTGGGAACAATGCCATTTCTAGAAGAGATATGCATTCCTTTGTCTTGCGCTGTGATTCTTGAAGAAACTAACTGGTAAGAACACTCCTTTCATTTGATCTGCTTATTCACTGACATCGGGGGAGGGATCTGATTCCCCAAAGCCTGACACTATATATACAAATGATGAAGTGTGTGTGTGTGTGTGTGTGTGTGTGTGTGTGTGTGTGTGTGTTCAACCCTTGCCATGAATATATGTGATGTGGGCAGCATCCACATACATCCCAATGCACATGAACCTTCTACCTAAAAATAAAATAAAAAGTAGACGCCTATGGTTGAGCATAGGTGAAGATTCACAGCATTATGTTGGAGATTATAGTCTACGTGCAGCTTGGCAAGTGAGCAATTAGCGTTTTGACTACAGGCTAGGGAGAAATTTGTCTGGAGATAAGAGGACCTAGTAACAGCTCGGTGATTGCCTGAGGTCTCTCATATAGGCAACATGACCTTGTTAGAATATTGGGGTGTAAAACCCAATATTCTTCCTCTTGCCACTGGCTTCGGTAAAGAAGACAGCAAACAATCGTAGCTTTTAACTATGTTTATTAGAGAATGATGGTTAAGTGTATACGCCATCACTCTCATTCAGTCAAAAGTGAAAGTAGAAACAGAACAAAGAACATCACATGACAGGAGATCAAGTTACACTGTCTCCTGTGTGTGGGAAAGTTACAGCAGTCTTATAATGTAAACAATCAGTCACATGCAGCTTTTTCCCCTTGCATAGGATTTATGCTAACAGACCTATGACATTGTTTGGCTAGTTAGGAGTATTCTGGAGTGCTTGGAGAGTGAAGAAGTTCGTGTCTGTATATAGTAACTGGTTTATACCCTTTTGGACTTTACCAACATTGACACTCTGATGATGCCAGTTAGGTCAAAGGGTTTCAGGTTACTATGGTGGCCGCATAGGGGGATTTCCCTCTCTGAAATCAGATCAGAGATCTGTCTCCATTTTGGAGAGGGAAATCAGATCTATCCTAATGCCTCTGAAATCCTTTCCAGGCACCATAGGATTGCACCCTAGCAGTACAATTCTATACATATCTATTCAGAAGTAAGCCCTATTGCACTGACCAAATTATTTTAATTTATATCTCCCTTAACTCACAAATCTCAGAACCTGTGCTATTTTGATGAATTAATAATAATTTTTGCAGCCCTTTCCTTACATCAAATTCATTGCTCACTCTACACTTAATCTGGTCGGTCTTTTTAAAAACAAAAGCCAAAGGTGATTTCACTGAAACAACATTTTTTTTCTCTTCTGGTGAACCAAATATTTCTACAGAACAAATGCTTCCTGCTTGAAAATCTTGGCACTTCTGCACCTTGTATTTCTTTTTCTGCATCTCTCTGTGGCTGAACAATTTTACCATCCATCATACATACAATAAATTTCTCTTGCTATTTCTGTATTTCTGTAATACATAGAAACATTAGACCATTTGAAATGCAAATGCTTTCTCTTTTCTATTTATGGCCCAGTGGTAGAACACACACTTTGCATGCATAAAGCCCTAAGTTCAATCTATATTACCTCCAGTTTAAAGGATCGCATGCAGCAGGAATGGAAAAGACTTTGCCAAAAGCTCAGAGACCAACTTCCAGTTCCAACAGACAATACTGGCTTAGGTGCACTAGTGGTTTGGTTTCATGAGAGGGCATCATAACACAGTAGTAGTTAGCAGGGTGAAGTGGCAGTGCTAATCTGTCCTCCTGTCTCTGGCACCTCTGCAGCATACTGAGAGTGGGAGAGGGTGAGGAGGTGGCAAGATTGGTGCAAACACATTGTCAGGAGTACCAGATTGGGTCTGCCAGTGCATTTGCACCATCCTGACCTCACCGTCCCAATAAGCCACAGTGACACTGGTGCAGGAGGTCATATAAGTACAGTACCACTTCCTCACCAATCTTATATGATGAGTGCTAATGTAGTCCCAGGTATCTTGTATTTGGAAAATGATGTTTCTAATCATGGGCATGTTTGTACAGTCCTGACTGTATCACACATCCCCATTTATGGAGATGGGTCATTTTTCTGTATGCAGTGGCACCCGGTATATCAATTCCCTGGATTGCTGTCCTCACCCCCACACAAATACTGAGGGATCTAGCATTTCATTGCACATGCGGAAACAGTATCCTTCATGAAGTTCCAGGGATTCTGCATGAAGAAACTTGTGCCTGTACGGTAATGTTCTCTTTGTTCTTCTAGTCTAGTCTCGTCTAGTCTAGTCTAGTCTAGTCTATTCTTTGGCAACCTTCAGCTTCCAAGAACCTTCATTTTTCTATGTTGCAGAGCAGGTTTCACCAGCCTAGTGTCCTCCAGGTAGTTTGGGCAACAATTCCCAACAGCCCCAACAAGCACAGCCTAGGTTTGATGAGAGTTGTGGTCAAAAGTATCTGAAAGCTGTTGCAGAGAAGAATGCAACTCATTGTGGTCATATAACTACACAATGAAACATAACATATGAGTATCCATGCGCCCTTTCTGGGAGACAAATCTAAGAAACTTTACAGAAATCTAGAATCCTGTTCTGGATTTTTTTTTTGGTAAATGTCACAGTCTTCATGCAAGTTTAAAAAAAGTTTTTTAAAAAAATTCTCAGCATAGCCAGATTCTGAAATACATTTAGAATTAAGCATATTTAAAAACCAGACATAATACAATAATAGAATTGGTTTATCCATTTTCTTTGAATTTTTAAATTTAGTTAGTCCAAAGTAGGGAGATAGTAATAGTAATAGTGGGTGATATCCAATGCTCCCATTACACTAGTGCAAGAGACATGTGCTAATGCGATGGAACTTCCTCCTCATTGGAGCCCTCCACACACCTCCAAATCAGCTTAGGTGGATTGGGAGATACACTGCTTTGGATACACAACCCAGTATATTTTCCATAAAAACACAATTTTCCACAACAACACAATCCAGCACATTTGAGAGACCAGCTCTTTTTATTCATGCTATCCCCAATGCCAGCTTTTTTTTTTTTTACCTGCTCCAAGTTCCATCTAAATGGAAGAGTAGGACGGCTTGCCTTTTTTTGTCTTCCTGAAGAGGCACATAATACATCTCTTTCATCAGGTTTTCATTTTTCAGATCAGCTTGTTTGTTTATACTGATGCAGATTTTCTGAGGGTTGGGGTTTTTTTGTTTTTGTTTTTGCTGTTGAGCTTATTTAATTACTCACTCCATGCTGCCTTGAGCACTGTAAGGTGACTAATAAATTATTTTAAATAAATGAAAGAGATGGATACACCAATTTAGTATTTGAATATTGAGTTGAGAAGGGTTTATAAAAGTTATCCTTTTTATATATATATATAAAATAGTATGAATCCATTACCATACAATTTACAAGAAAACAGCCAGGCAGAAATATTTCTTGTAACAGGTACCTTAATTGTATTGAAGAACGTTTTCTTGTTACACAGAGAGGAAGATAGCTCCAGTTATACAGATGAAAACAGATGGCATTTTCCTGACTCAGTGATCTCTTGCAAGTGCTGTAAGTCCAGTTTGCACACCTTCCCTCTTTTACAAGTGTTCCCCCATTCATTCCAGTGGAAGTACTCATTCTTTATTACTTCTTTATTATATGTATTTGTCACTTACTACAAAAGTCTCAAACCAACTTGCAAGCTTTTAAAATAAAAACATACAATACCAAATTAAAATACATGAAAAGATTTCTTAAAAGCAACTAAAAGTGCCTAACCTGCAATAGCATAAAAAGGGAGGCATTATACCCCACTCTAAAAGACATACATCAGTTTTGTGCGAAAAGCCTGGGTAAACAAGAACATCTCAACCTGGTGCCTAAATGTTGATAGTGATGGCACAAGGTGCCTCACTCTATGGAGAACATTCTACAGTTGGGGAACCACCACTGAGAAGGCTCAATCTTGTGCTGCTCTCTGCACCTCTGTTGGAGCGGGTACATGAAGAAAGGACTCAGATGATGAATGCAGGGTCTGGATAGGTTGGTATGGGGAGAGGTGGTCTCAAGGATATTGGGACCCTGAGCCTGCTTCTTTTTATGCAAATAGCCTAGTTGCTTATACACATCCCTTTGGGCTTGAAATTGCCTCCTCTGTTGAAGGCAATGTCTCCTCAATGGAGCCAGGGAAACCTGTTGTCTCCAGGTTGTGCTGCAAAAGTCTCTTATCAGAAACTCCAGAAAGCCAATATTGAGGTAGATGGACTAACATTCCCACTTGGTATAATGCAACTTCCTATGTTCCTACTTACAAATAAGTATGCATTACATTCACCATAAGCAATAAAAATCAAATCTAGATCTCCTGTCTTCACTTTATTTCAATTTAGGGGATACATTCAATTATTCTATCATGAATTAAGCAATTTATTCAGGATTCATTGGATTACCACTCTATGGTGTTTCACCAGGGTGATTCAGATACTATAGAGACACAAAAAGAGCTGACTATTTTGCTACTCTTATTATATTCAAATTTTAGTATAAAATACTATAAAAATAACTATCATGTTCTGTTGGGCTTAGAGCTCACAGGGTAAGTAGTAACAGATTTACCTGATTAAGGTCCTGTCAGGTAAACTAAGGTTCAGTAGCATGTAGGCTGATTTGACGAAATGTGTATGAATTCAGGCAGGATTTTTCAGGACCATGGAAAGCTCAGTGTTGGCTGATGTTCTCCCTCTGTTGTGGGTAATTGGGGGGGGGGTCTGTTCCTCCAGCAAAGAACTGAAGCCATTTTGAAGACTGGCAAGACCTAGAATCATAGAATTGTAGAGTTGGAAGGGACCTCGAGGATCATGAGGTCCAACCCCCTACATTGCAAGAATATGCAATGGCCCATATCAACCCACAACCCACAACATCAGCAGTATTAGCATCACACTCTAACCAATTGAGCTACTCTGTTCTATAACTGGTCCTGGCTCCTCAGAGGAGTTAACAGGTCTTCCAAATGGGAGGGAACAGGATTAGATGATTACTGTCTCCCCACACAACAGAACAACCTGTATGTCTTCCTCATCTGAGTTTTCCTCAGGGCAAAACAGGGGCCCTGATTCAGGGTCAGGATAGTAACTCTGACAGTTTTGCAGGCATGTACAATACCTACACCCATTACGATAAACAATGGTTTATTGTTTTATTTTGTTTAAGTATTTGACAAGTATTTGAAAAGGTGAGTTGGGTACTAAGATTTACTTTTAATATAATTATTTCATTTTTAAAAAAATTAACCGTAGACAAAAATTAAACTCCCTTCTTGAAGATTGATGATTATAAATGCTGACAGTGTGTGTAAATCTTTGTGCAAAGAAGTAATATTTTAATGAATAAAGATGAAAGAAAAGGCCAAGAATAATGTTTAACCCATTTTTATGCTCTGCTATTAATCATTGTAAGGGAGAGACAGTGCACTTTAAATAGGCCATATATACTGAATAAAATGCTTGAAGGTATTGAATTAATCTATTAGATCACCAAAATTAATGTGGGGCTGGAACCATTCCCCAAGCTCATTCCAACATCTTCCAAAGCAGTAAATCTAACATATTATTTTCATCCTTTGATGTGCCAATGATATGTGCAGTATTAAAGACGGGTGGCGCAGAGGTCATGTTTACTTTGACTGCTACCTTTTAATAGGTTCATGTTCTTAAGGATTACATCCTTAAAAGCATTATTATTATACCCCTGGAATTATATGTCTAAAAATGTATAACTTTGTGTAGACAAAAAATAGTGCTAGAGTTGTGGTGGGAGGCTGTCTGGAGAGTTTCAAAGGGAATTAAAATTGTAGCACATAAAAATGGAGCATAAAAAAGAAGAAATAAAATTAAATACATTGAAAGCTCCAGAAGACCCTTTTAAAAATGGTGGTAGGGTACTCAATTTTCATAAGGCATTCCTGTTCCCACTGCCACAGACCATTCAGTGGAGACAGGTCCCTCTTCTCTTTTACTTTGGTGTGCTAAAGTTACTTGCAATCAGATAACTCATTCTGAAGGACCAGGTGCACAGCCTGGGAGTCATTTTGGACTCACAGCTGTCCATGGAGTCGCAGGTCAATTCTGTGTCCAGGGCAGCTGTCTATCAGCTCCATCTGGTACGCAGGCTGAGACCCTACCTGCCTGCAGACTGTCTCGCCAGAGTGGTGCATGCTCTAGTTATCTCTAGCTTGGACTACTGCAATGCACTCTATATGGGGCTACCTTTGAAAGTGACCCGGAAACTACAACCAATCCAGAATGCGGCAGCTAGACTGGTGACTGGAAGCGGCCGCCGAGACCACATAACACTGGTCTTGAAAGACCTACATTGGCTCCCAGTACATTGGCTTTCCGAGCACAATTCCAAGTGTTGGTGCTGACCTTTAAAGCCCTAAATGGCCTCGGTCCAGTATACCTGAAGGAGCATCTCCACCCCCATCATTCTGCCCAGACACTGAGGTCCAGTGCCAAGGGCCTTCTGGTGGTTCCCTCATTGCGAGAAGCCAAGGTACAGGGAACCAGGCAGAGGGCCTTCTCGGTAGTGGCACCCGCCCTGTGGAACGCCCTCCCATCAGATGTCAAAGAGAAAAACAACTACCATACTTTTAGAGGACATCTGTTTAGGGAAGCTTTTAATGTTTAATAGATTATTGCATTTTAATATTCTGTTGTAAGCCGCCCAGAGTGGCTGGGGAAACCCAGCCAGATGGGCAGGGTAGAAATAATAATAATAATAAATAATAATAATAATAATAATAATAATAATAATAATAATAATAATTAGTTCCTGACTCCTGTGCATCTTTACCCAGAAATATATCCCTACCAAGTTTAATGTAATTTTTCTCCCCAGGAAGTGTGCAGAGTACTGCACAATTGAAAAAAGAGAAGGCAATAACTGCTTGGAGTTGGTAAAGCTAGCAATGAGTTTTTCAGCATCGTCAGCAATAGCTGATTAGGTGAGGACTTTATTAAGCCATGTCACACAGTGTTTTGTTTTTGTTTCTTTCACATTTCCCCCCATGTTGTTTTTCTAGGAAGTAATAAATTGTATTTGTTTGTTCAAAGCTTTTTCTGTCTGCGGTTCAAAATCAGTATCCTTCCATGGCAGTTTACAGTATTTAAAACAATTTAAAACCACATCACAAATGTATAATAACCACAGTAGAAATGCTAGAAACCCTTCTGTGTCATTTGATTCAATTTAATATTTCACAGCTAGACATTCCAGTATAGCAAGCAAACAACAACAGAGGCTGCTATCTACTGAAATAGCAGTAATCTGAAACAAAAAGTGGGTTGGGGGGAGCATGATTGTATATCTTGGGAGAGGGAGTTCCATAACCATAAGGTCACCATGGAAAATGTCAGAATAACATAAGACAAGCTCCGCTGGATCAGGTCAATGGCCTCCCACATGCTCAAAATTCCCATGGCTGTTTGCATGTGTGAATTGCATTTGTGCAGTTGACTTAATCTAGCTTATCTTCAGGAGAACTCTATCACTGGGCATACCCAAAGAAAAGATCTCAAGCAATGAAGAATTGTGAGCTGTTTCATAGAATGTGCATTAGGGTAAAAACTCAGGCTTTTCTAAAGAAAGTTTTGCTTAAGGTGGGAAGGGAAGCAACATGCACTGAAATCTGTTTATTTCCAATAGTTTGCCCCATCCAAAATCAATCCTCTGAACAGAAAAAAGCACAATATTTTCCCTTTTAGCTGCATGGAAGGAAGGAAAAGCTCCCTTTTCATGCTCTAGGGCTCAGGAGGACACCCATAAGATATTCTTGAAAGAGGTACTTAGCTTAAGTGCAATGCAAAACCCATGTTGCTCTTTAATTATGATGAAAGGCATTAGCTCAAACTTCCTAGGATAAAAGCATATTAGTACCTTAAAAAAATTAAACACATCACCTCATCACACGCTTTTATGCCACATCATCATTATGTAGAACATGAAATAAGAAAAACCTTCAAGAAGTGAAGAGGCTTTGTTGTCGTTGGTCTCAGTGAGAAACAGTATTTGGTAATTTAACTAATGGAGGGATTTTATTTACCTGGGTTCTTCTGGAAGATAATTGTAAGGAAAGCATTTCCCCAGAATGCCATATGCTTTGCCCAAGTATTGTATTTGTCCACTCCTTCTGGTTTTCATTGCAATGCCTGATGTGAAGGTGTCCTAGAAATCTTAAAACCCAACTCAGACATTCATTATGGAAGGATGTCAAATTAGCACGAGAAGAGGGAACAGTGTGAATGAGTGTATTAGCTCTGCCCCAACCCCCTTGTTTTCTATACGTTCTTGTACTTGGGGGAACTCCCATGAGTTTTGGAAACCCCTAACTTTCCGAGACAGCTCAGTTGGTAGAGCACGAAATTCTTAATCGCAGGGTTGTCGGTTTGAGTCCCACATTGGGCAAAAGATCCCTGCATTGCAGGGGGTTAGACTAGATGGTCCCTTCCAACTCTACAATGCTAAGTTCCCATAAAACATCATTTCCCTGGCCTTTCTGTATTGTGTAGGGAAGGTCTGCATTATGCCATTTGCTTGAACATGAACTAGGGAAGGACCATAACTCAGTGAGAACATCAGCCTTGTTTGCAGAAGGTCCCAAATTCAATCTCCAGCATCTCCAGGTAGAGCTGGGAGTCACTTCTGCCTGAACCCCCGGGGAGTCACTGTTAGTCAGTGTAGACAGTACTGAGCTAGATGGACCAATGGTCTTCGGCACTATAAGGCAACTTCCTGTGTTTCTGTGTGTGGAATCCTCCACATGAGAAAGCGAGGTTTCTGATTGCACTTGAACTACTCGTGTTCAGTGAAAACCTCATAGAGATCTTCTGCATGAAGCATGGGAAAGTCAAGAACTGAGTAGGCAATACACACAAGAAGAATGAGGATGAGGGTTGTGGTATGTTCATGTCCACACATGGACCATTTGTCTGCTCAGGTGAATGCCTGAACATGCCTTTAGTGGTAGCATGGTGATTCACCAGTCTATCTTCTGTGAATGACATGATTATTACCCTAACCTTTGTGCAAGAGAATATTACTCTAATAACGGACCTGAGCTGTTTAATTCAAAGATGCCATGCTACCTAATTTAATTGTGCCTAATTTTTTTTTAAAAAAATCCAAGAGTCATATTTACCACTGATAAATCTCATTTAATTATACACTGACAGAACATGAGTTATATTTTTCTCCTTTCATTCTGAAGCAGTGGAAATGACCAAATTGACAGCTTTAAATGGATTTCGTGATAAAGATTTGTGGCTATTAGGTCAAGTCAGACTTTTCAGCGCATTGGATTTCCAATTTTTCAGAGGTTTTATAAATAGCTGGAGAATTCTACCCTTGAACCATTTATGTTCTTTGGCAAAGAAGGCTCATATAACCAGATTACTTACCTTCCACATTAGGAGAGAAGGAAGACACATGGAGAGGGATACGTTTTGGATTTATTTATTTTTCTAAGTCAACATGAGACCTTCCTTGTGTGGGTCTGCCAAAGGGAGATCTTTATGATTATTGAAAGGGCACCGGGGGGGGGGGGATCTAATGTGTTAGTTATCAGTTTTACAAATGCTTTATTTCCAGAACATTGATAGTCACTGTGAACAAAAATAAATAAATAGGATTGTGTTGAATATTTAGAGCTAAATATATTTTGGCACAAAAATGGGCTCTTGAGAGCTCTACAATGTTTCAGAAGATTTCCTGTGTGTGTGTGTGTGTGTGTGTGTGTGTGTGTGTGTTGGTTCAGCTGCAGTTTGGGTGCCATTCCTTCCAATGCCACAAATATTTCTAGTAACTGTGATGGCATCACATAGTAAAAATAGCAGCAGCAGCTCCCACTTTTGCCCATAGTTTGCCTTTCCTGTCTGAGCCCAGTCCACACAGGAATCCAAAGGAAATGCAGAAGACAAGTGTAAGATGTTCATCTCCTCATGCTTGTCACTTCCTTCATGCTCAGAGAGGCCAGAGAAACAGGTTGTGACAGGAGGAGGAATGCCTGAACCTGAAGACTCGGGCTTGCTGGGGCTTGCTGGGTATTGGCAGGTGTCCAGTAATGCCAAAATGGGCAACTGCAGGAGGGGTAGTTGCCCTTCTTGGATGAGTCTTAATTACTAGATTACCAGCTTGTAGAACCCTGAGATATGAGGCAAAACACGGGGGAAGAATTCTCTGAATTTTTTGCGAGCCTGCTCTCACCTTTCACTGTTTTTAGCCAATGAATGAACTCTTAGCAATGACTGATATTTGGGGAAAGTAGTTCTAGCCAAGCATTAATTTCTTACATTTATGTTCCACGTTTTCTCAAAGGAGCACAAGGTGGTGCACATGGTTCTGTTCCTCCCCATTTAATCCTAGTTAGGTTAGGTTGAGTGACTGAGTTTCATGGCCAAACCGAATCTGACTGTGGCTTTTGCGATGACATCACTGTTTCTGTGATCTGCAATGATAACAGTTTTGCTGGCAGACGGAGTAGAGTTTCAGATCTATGTAGGTCTGCTTTTTGCATCTGGGAATCCCAAAGGCTGTATGGGAACTAGAGAAGGTGATGGAGGGAGGGGCCTCCCCAAGACATTTTGGCACCTGAGGCAAACGACAAAATGGGACCCACCCCCACCCCCCAGGGAAGAAGGGGTGAGTGAAAATAATAAATAAATTATTATTATTATTATATTTATTTATACCCTGCCCATCTGGCTGGGTTTCCCAGATCTACATCAGGAAAAAGAGGAGAATAAATACATTGGGAACAAGGGTGGGAGGAGACCAGCAGCACCTCTTAGACGCCATTTCAGATTACAGTGAGGGGCACCTGTTATGAATGTTTCATGATTATGAATGATTACCCAGGTAAGAACATCACCATGTACATCAACCCATGTGAGTAAAGCAAAAAGGGACATCAGTCCATCGTTTTGCTTTTATTAAAGCACGTTTTAATGTTTTTCTTTCCAACATTCTTTTGCATAGATTTTCCAAGGGTCGAGCCTCGGTTTTGTGTTCGTGCGATAATCGTTTGATTGAAACCCTCCACCACAGAGTGTTTCCTTGCCCTCTATATAATGCTGCTTGGAGAAATCTCTTGAGTTCATTAGCCCCAACACTGGTCGGGTATCCGGCAGAGGCACATCTTGCCTTCTTATTGCAAGACACAGACCTGTTTGTAACCTTGCAAGTGGCAATTTTTTTAACTTCTGTCCTGCCTTATAAGAGACGTAATGGTCTCCTATACGAAAATTGAAACTCTTCTATTATATCCTATCCCTGATTTTGTATATTTCTCAAATATTTTATTTCTATCCATATTTTATTTTATTAATTGTAACTCAATTACGAGTGTCTTGGTTGCTTCTGTATTTTTATGAGCTTAAAGCTGAATCACTATTGGTTAAATAAAAAATGCAGGGACATCAGTGAAAATACATCTAGGTCAACTCATTTCTGGTTGTGAAAGTTTTCTATTTGCAGGGAGTTTTTCACATATGTGAACATTCAAAATTAGAACCCCTTTCCTGCATTCTGAAGTGACACCTCGCCTCACTCTCTTGAGCCTCTATAGATAGTGTCAAGTTGAGGGGAGTGCACCTCCATCTAAAACCAGTTACAGCCTCCATCCAGGTCAATGGTCTTCCTGGCTAAGAGTACCTCAGTTTTATCTCGACAAAGCTTCGGCTTATTTGTCCAGTTCCACCCCAGAACTGATCCCAGACAGCTAGATATGACATGTCATACTAATGCATATTGTGCAGTTGTAAATGTAATTATACTTTTATACATGATGTATTAACATGCACCTGAGTTATTTTACTTATGCAAGCACAGTTGAAGCACCTTATGGGCATTATTCAACCATGAATTGTTGTAAACTGTCACTCTCTTCTATTTCCTTTGTCTCATGCCTCTCAGAGAGCTTTAATTAGTCCTTACAGTATTTTGGAGCTATTTACTCTGTGTGGCTGAAAATTTCACAAAATTCAAGGGTCATAAATTATGACTATGAAATGACATCTATAAGAGCTTGTGTTTTGTTTGCTTCTTCAGACATTGTAAAAAAAAAGGTAACTGGAAAATAGCAACGTACTGTATATAATGGACCAGGCACAGAAGATATTTACATTATGTACAGCAAGAATCCTATCATCATTGCTTGTTGAAGTTATAATAATGTTACTCTTTGGTTTCCTCTCTAGTGAGATGAGATTTATGGAGTTATCCATTCCAAATTGCATTAAAAAAGCTATATGCATAAATGGCAAACACATAGAAACAGCTAAAAAAAGAAGCACAATACTATAGTCACCCTTAAAACTAGGAGCTCAAACATTGTTGTTCTCCAGTGCCATTCTTCAAAATCTCAGGTGTCTACCTGTTATTCTATTCACTTAGCTGACACAACATTCCCTAGCTGTATTAATAGTACAGTAGTGTTAACAATTTATTAATGCTGCAGTCCCCAAACTGCTTGTCGAGGGATTGAATAAGATGGCTCTGAAGTTGATGGCTGGAGGTTTGTGGGATGAGAATGCAAAAGGATATTGATCAAACTAATCCAGTTAAAATTCAAATAGAGTGCAGTATAAAGCAGCTTTAGAATAATATAGTAGCACCAGGTAAGGTGTTGTTTAAACCCACCATACTAATTCTAAGGCAAATTCTAGCTCTGGAGCAGATTAATTGTGAGGTTCAGTTAGTAGATTTTCTAAAACATGAGAAGAAACTGCAGTCCAAATAAATTAGGATGTGTCATTTTCACATAACACTGAATACATATTCCATGAAATATAAAATTATATTTACAATATTCAGACCAAATTTTCTAGGATCGGGTGTTTTTAAAATGAAATCACAAACATTTAGAATCTTTAACTATTTTAGGACATATGACTGAGAGAAGAAAATGTGCTAATAAGGAGAAAATAAAAAAATAAATACCACCCCTAATTTTTTTCTGAAAGGAAACAAAGTAGAGCATTCCCTTATATAAACAAAAATGTGGCAGATGTTAACAATATTGATGTGATAAATAAGAATTGTTTAAAAATATTTTGGAGATGCAAATAAGTATGTGGAAGTTAGTTTCATAAATGATCAAATTCTACTGCAAAAAATATTGGAAAATGTAAAGTTATCTTAAAGACGATGACATAGCAGTACCTTCCTTTTTATTACTGTTAGGTTCATAGAATCATAGATGTGGTGGAGGGTTTCATAGAATCATAGAGTTGGAAGAGACCACAAGGGCCATCCAGTCCAACCCCCTGCCAAGCAGGAAACACCATCAACTATGCAACAAGGCAGGCTGGGTGCCTTATCTCTACTAAGTATAGACACGGATGTGCTATGTAAGATTAGTTTTGAAGATCTTATCAAAGACTTTGGAAGTAGAAAAACTAGGAGGAAAATTTTCAAATATAAATAAAGCGGAAGTATACAGAAAGAAACATTTGTTTTCCACCTTACCGTGGGATTTGTTTCATTTTATAAAATAAAATTTTATGTTGCAGTTACAGTTATATTTTGAATTAGGTATATACTGTATATGGGGGCACCAAAATCTTTTAAGTGCTCAGGGCCTCTAAAGGTCTTAATCTGGCCATGAGCAGAAAATATGCCACTGCCATTTGTTCATCTCAACTCATGTGGCGGTTACCTCAACCTGCACAGAACCCCCAGACACTTCATGGTCTGTTGGTACCTGCACCAACCATGTTTTAATTCCGCTGCCACCAACCAGTATATGTCTGGTAATCTCTCCACTCACTCCAGTCAGGGATAACGTTGGAATAAACTATGTTTATTTAGATTTAGTACATACACATGTGGTTTCCAAAAGATTAGTTCTTATTTTCTTTCATAACAGTTCCTATACTGGCCTATACCTATAGCTTATAATCAATAACAGTTCCAAACTCTCTCTCCCTTCTGGTTACCTTGCTACCTCTGCCTCACCCTCCGACTCTCTCAACCACACCTCCTCAAACCTCCCACAACCAGCCCCAACAACCCCTTCTCCTCCCAGGGGTGGGTTTCTCCTAACCCCACCCCCTAGGGTTCTAACTGGCTAATCCCTTTAACTCCTTCTATGCTGTCACTAAATTTGGGCGATCGTCACAACTCAGCCAGCCAAGCTGAAGCTTACATAGTCAAGGGTAATGTGAGTCCCCAAAAGGAGGCATTTTTGGTGTCTGGCAGGGGCAGGACCATGGTGGTTGTGGAACTTAGCTGGATCCTAAGTCCGTTTACCTCAGTCTCATGACCTGGCAACCCAGCATAGAACATTATTTAAAAGACTTGTTTTCCCTGTGCCAGACATGGCTGAGCAGCAGCAGCCCCACATCTGAACGGGCTTTGGATCTGGTGTAAATTTACACTGACTTAATTTACACCAGCTTGCTTGGTGTCAGTTTCTTGTTCACAGAATTGCTCCCTTAGCCTCCTTTGTGATTGTGACAATAAGAATGTGTTGTTTGCTCAAAACTGGAAAAAGCTCCAACGTAGCTAGTTTAAACAAATAATAAAAATAATAAAAATTCCTTCCAGTAGCACCCTAGAGACCAACTAAGTTTGTCATTGGTATGAGCTTTTGTTTGCATGCACACTTCTTCAGAAGAAGTGTGCATGCACACGAAAGCTCATACCAATGACAAACTTAATCGGTCTCTAAGGTGCTGCTGGAAGGAATTTTATTATTATTTGTTTCGACTACGTCAGACAACACGGCTACCTACCTGTAACTACAGTAATAGCTAGTTTATCAAGCTTTGGGAAACTGCATTGAAGTCGTATTGTTTATGAGCAAATATGGGTTTTAAAATGTTTTAAGTGAACAATTCCCCCTGCCCCCTCTTTTGGTGAGAGACAAACTTTAAGAGATATCAAGAAATTGTGAATGAATATTGCTTCATTTAAAATTCTTAACAGTATAATGGTTAATATTGCGTACTTAAATGGTTTTCTTTCTTTCTTTTGCCTTAATTTCTATACTGTGATATATTGTTTGATCAAACTGATTTTTCTTTTAAAGTTAGTGATATGGGATACTTTGTTTCAGACAAAGCACCTTAAGTATTTCTGTAGTTTTATTCTATTAAAATTACATGGAACAGAATTAGCAGGGCTGCCATCCTGTGGTTGCAAATCTGGACCACAGATAGACATCAAAGGGGAGTTGTTAGTGGGTAAGTTTCAGTCAGTGGGGTATTTTTCTAGTATTCTCCTAAAAGGGATCAATTCTCTTTTTGACCATCTTTACCACAGGCAAATTGATTCTGAAACTGGAGGTGAGCTGGGGTGAGCTGACAAGCAGTTTCAGGAAAAAAATTAAGGTATGACCTGAATGTTTAAAGAGGAAAATCTAAACAAATACAGTTCTGCAGTAGAGAACATTTTTTAATGAGAAATTCAGAATAATATTGAATGTTATCGTTCAAATGCTGTTGATATGCAAACTTCTTATATTTGACATTTGGTTCACAAACATTCACTCTGATTTAGCAACCATTTTTCAAAACAGGAAACATATTTCTCCATGTGGCAATCATGCTTGCCACTTGGGGAAAAGCCAGATACAATTGATAGGCATCGGCCTATGTCTCTGTCATAAATGTTCACAGGATGCTGTCGCAAGTGTTCAGAGGGTAGGGAAGGGCTGTAGCTTGGTTGTAGAGCATTTAATCTGTATGCAGAAAGTCTCAGGTTTAATACTCAGACTCTTCAGGAAGGGCTGAGAGCATCCCATCTCTTGAACACTGGCTGCAATTAGAAACAGAATTATAGAATTTGGTCTGTTTCAGCTGGTGGAATTTTTACTTTCTTGCTTTTCTTCAAACTTTTAATCCCAGCCTTCTACATCGCTGAAGAGGCAAACTACAGTGGTACCTTAGTTCTCAAACTTAATCCATTCCGGAAGTCCATTCCAAAACCAAAGCATTCCAAAACCAAGGCACGCTTTCCTATAGAAAATAATGCAAAATGGATTAATCTGTTCCAGACTTTTAAAAACAACCCCTAAAACAACAAATTAACATGAATTTTACTGTCTAAAGAGACCATTGATCCATAAAATGAAAGCAATAACAATGTACTGCAGTCATACAATCAATCAATCAATCAATCAATCAATCAGTAGCTGTACTGGGTTCCACTCAGTAACAAAAAACAAAACAAAAAAGCCACAAAAACCAAAACGCAAAATAAATAGCAAAAACAGACAGACCTCAGTGTAACACTCAAACCGGAAGCATAAAACTCAAAGCGGAGCACGTTCGGCTTCCGAAAAAAGTTCGCAAACCAGAACACTTACTTCCGGGTTTGCAGTGTTTGGGTTCCAAGTTGTTTGAGTACCAAGGTGTTTGAGAACCAAGGTACCACTGCAATTCCATTGCTGAAGAGGCAATCAATTTAAAATGTGTGTTGTCTCATTGATAGTGTGAGCTGTAGATTCACAACAAAATTCAGGGTTTCCAACCGCTCCTCTCCTGGTCCCCCCTCATCAGTATCTAGCCAGTCCCTGACACCACCCCTTTGCTAAAGGTTTGTTTTACATATGGCTCCCAGTGTTGGAGCTCTTTCAACCAGTATATTGAAAACTGATTTTGGATGGGAACGGAAACTGCATCCAGACCTCTACCACACCACAACTGCACTCTGTGTGAGCGTCACTGCATTTCTTTACTTCTGTGAGCAAGTCCATCCCCGTGCAGCCCGTGCTTATCTTCACCACAACAAATATGGCATTGGCAAAGGTCAGCCCTGCCTTCCAGATTCATAGTATATTTTTGTGCAGCACCTACAGTCTTCAATGGGGTGTGTGCAGGAGAACTTTGTGGTGCATTGTGAACCTGCTCCCTGATGTCTGTTGCTTTGCCTTGACTTTTCCATGTAGCACTATGAATTCAAACTTGTGATAGCTTGCACCTTTAAAAAAAGGCCACAATTCACTTCATAAGCATTCAAACATTTAAAAAAATGCCTATAAAAATGGCAGTTGGAGCAAGGCTAGTATGTGTATGTGTTTATGTGGGCTGTGTACTGTGGGAGGCGGTAGCTGATTTATGTCTATTTATCCTGCGAAGATTTGGTGTTATAGCTATTGATCTCTCCTGATACATTAGAGAATTGAGATTGTTTTCAGTCCACCCTAGTTACAAAATTGTTCAAAAAGATGAAATAGTTTCTTCCCATTTATTCTCGTGTCTGGTCCTGTTCTGGCATGTTACAATTGTTGCATATATCTCGAGTGGATCTTTGATTAGTGAATGATGAATTATCAATTTTACCTACTTGAGCAGCAATTAGTAATCTGGCAGTGGACCATTTCTCATTTTAGATCCAGTACCTTTTAACTTAATAAAAAAAGAAATAAAACCTTTACTTTTTATCTGTCATCGGGGCCTTTCGGCGTCATAGTCCATGAATAAGTATTAATGTGCTGCACAGTTGAAATGGCTGCTTTTTCATCCTGTAATTGAAAATAATGGAACACCATAACATACCGTTAAAACTAATTATAGCAGCTCAAGTTACTGCAGGGGGAAAAAAAACCTGCAGAAGTACCTGACCAGAGATAACACAGAAAGACCTGAATCATATACTACAGATATAGCTCTAGTATAAAGTTCTCCCATTTCTGCACCTCTGCAATAATAATAATGCAACAGTGGGGAACCTCTGGCCCAGAGTCTTAAATACACCCACCAGGCCTCTGAATTTAACCCACAAGGCTATTTGGGGCAATTGCACGGTGTTAAGATCAGAGACAAGCCTCTGCTGTTGACTTTTTACTATCAAAGAGCAAGTACATGTCCGATCTTGGTGCTGTGCAACCACAGTGCTATGGTGTGAGTTTAGCCTCAGTCTACTCCTGTGGCTTGAGATTTTAATCACCTGATGTTGTTTGATGTCAGGTGATTTATAGGTGGGAGGCAACACCCACCTGTCAACACGGCCACAGAAGGTGGGCCTTTTCTAGATATGACCCTCTGGGGGATCCATTTCCCTACCTCTTGACTAGAGAAAAGGTGGGTATGTGGTGACATGGTAGAAGTTTATAAAATCACTAGCTGGCCCTGCCACACATTGCTGTGGCTAATCCCTGTGACTGCCACCACCCTGTGTCAATCCATGATATATCCCGCCCCCTCCCCCCCACCCCGGGTTTTCCCTGTGATTCCCCTCAACCTGTTCCGTCCCATTACATATCACACCCCCTCTTCCCCCCCCCGGCTCATCCCTGTGACTGGCCCCACCGTGTCCTGACCTATCCTGTCCCCTCCTCCCGCCAACCCCCACCCAGGCGAGTCAGTACTGTACCTCCATTTGGCCTAGTCTGTAAAGGCTTCGGCCTAATATGTAAACAGGGAAGGTTTTATAGATGTAGTACCAGTGTAGCCGCTGCTAGAGGGTGCTGGTTTGCAACCTGGTTCTTTTCCCAGCATGCATTTTTGTCTGAGTGGTGTGTTTTGAAACCTGGGGTTTTTACTTGACACAGGTTTGACATCTGTCTTAGCAAACTTTCCTATAGCCTTCGGGCATTCACATGTGATGTTGTGTCAAAATTTCACCTCAATCCGTCAAGCAGTTTTGTTGAACATTGGAGACGAAGGAACATACCCAGTTTACATTTTTATATATATAGATGAATGTCTTGGGGAATGGATTGGGAAAAGTTCTTCTCCCTGTCTCATAGCATTAGAACTTGCAGTGCATAGTTAACCCATGGAACTTGCTCCCACAGCAGGCAGTTATGGTAACCTACTTGGGTGGTTTTAAAAGAGAATTAGACTAATTAATGGAGGACAAGGTTATCAATGGCTATTAACACAAGAATATAAGAACATAAGTAGAGCCTGTTGGATCAGACCAATGGCCCAGCTAGTCTAGCATTTTGTTCTCACAGTGGCCAACTAGATGCTTGTCAGAAATCTGCAAGCAGGACCAAAGGACAAGATTTCCTGTGGTTTCCAGCAACTGATATCCAGAAGCATTACTTCCTCCACAATGGCTCCACTGTCAAGAGGCAGTATGTATCTGAATATCAGTTTTTTGGAAACTGCGGTAGCGGAGAGTGTTCTTGTGCTCCGGTCCTGTTTGTGGGCTTCCCAGAGGAATCTGGTTGGCCACTATGAGAACAAGATGCTAGGCTAGACGGGACACTGATTTGATCCAGCAGGCTCTATGTTTATACCATGGGCTTTGCCCTTTGAAGTTCCACAGTATCTTCTTCTTCCATTATCTCTAACTTCTATATTAAACTGCTGGTGTAGGTTGCCAGAAAATTTGGAGTGCAATACCATCAGTGTGATGATGACCATGCTAAAGTTATTCCTCGCCTTATCCTTACATCCTGGTGAAATCACTGAATTCTTCATTGGAAGAGGTCAATGAAATATCAGAAAGAGTAGATAATGGTTGGTGCACGTCAAGGAACATGTTAGTGATCTTTTCTATATTGGATTGCATTCATGTCCCCTGAATAGGCAAGGCCCTACCATTAGGCAGAGTGAGGCAGCCACCTTATGTGAGGTGCTGAAGGGCAGAGCTGTACTACACTGCCTGCCCTGTGACCCCTAATCTAGGTTGCTAACTTTAGGTAGGGTGGAGGAAACGGTTCCAATGACAGAATTGAAGATTCACTTGTGAGTGTGGATGGCTTCTATATGTGAAATAGGGAGCAGGGTGCCATCTTTACCTCTGTAAAATGTCTTGGGCCTGAAGGAGGAGATCTGTGGCTTGGGGGGGTTATCTGTCAGGGGACCCGGGGAGGGGAGCGAGTTCACACAGGGACAGGAACCTGGGGAATCGGCCGAACAAGAGGAGGGCTGGCAGGAGAGCGAACCGGAAGGTGGTGCAAGGGCTCCAAGCGAGGCGGAGGGGCTTAGGGATGCTACCGACGCGTGCGCAGGAGAGGAGGTGTCCGAAGGTACTGCAGCAGGGGAGGTTTCAGAAGTCGGGGCAACAAGGAGGCTGCTGAGCAGTTCGGGGGAGGGGTCTGGTCCCACTCCCTCCCCTGAGGTCCGTAGATGGGGAAAGCGTCAGGAGCAAAGGAGGAAACAAGGCGGGCCAAAGTTGTTCTGCTGGTGTACATTGAGATGCACACCAGTTCCGGATTCTGACTCGGAATAGGCGGTCATGTCTTTCTGAACTCTGAACTGTACATATGTATATAGAAATAAAGCTTGAAAACCCATCATCAAGCTTTGATGGTCCTTGGTTGTGGGAAGCCGCACACTAGCCCTGACAGTTATCCAAGAACTATCAGCTTTGGCCCTAGAGTCCCAGAAAGTGCCTGTGACAGGGAGTGCCTTTTTCTGACTTTGTATAATTGCATAATTAATCTTAGAGCTAAAAGTAAAAGAAAAAGATGTTTCTGTTATTATATTGCATCAGCAGCAGAGTGTGAATCTGCTCTTCTGGGTACCAAATTGCTTGTACAACTGCAATGTATGCTTTTCTCTTTTTTTTACTTCACAGCAGCTGCAGTAGTTTTCCATTTAGGAGACTCAATTAGTTGCTGATAACCTAGTGCAATTCCTATTAAGTTATCTTGTCATCAGAATGTACTTGTACGTTTGCATTTGACACACAAAGAACTGTTGTTTCTACTTTAGGCAAAGACAGATTGTTGTGCGGAGGCATTCAAGATAATTAAAATAAAGTCCATTTTGCCAACAAGGCCAACACTTCCCAGCTGAAACCATATTCTAAGCTACCTAGCCTGTCATTCATCCTCTTGGGATAAAAATTAATCAGCTGTAGTAGGGGAATGTGCTGCATACACTATCAAGTGATTCTTCATTGTGCAGTGAAACAAGATAAATGAATGTATATATAAATACTCAATACCCCTGATAACTACATGCCATGGTCATTAATTTAATTGTGACCACGGCATTCCGCAACACACAGCTTTTACCAACTAAAACACAAAGCACTCATACTTGGAAAGCAAAGGCAGGCTTCCCATTTATTAAAATGTATCCTGATGGCAATCTGTTTTGGGAACTAAAGTGCTGAATTACAGAAATATCTGTTCCACAACAGTGATTTAAATGGTTTGTCCCCTTGAATTTAGAAGATGACTCCTGTGGGATTTGCTACGGTTGTTAAACAGTCTATCAAGGGCCAGTCCATCAAGAGATTTGCTACTTGTGGCAGAATGTGAATAGGAGAGGAAGAGAGGCGGAGGAGAAGTTTCAACACCTCCAAGCATCTACAGCTACCCTGCCATCCCCCTGCTAGACTTCACCTGCTTCTAGTTGTCACTTACCATCAGGCAAGTCAGCCCAAGAGTTGAGAGCAGCAGCCCTGATAACTCTCCAGCTACAGCCATAAAAGCAAGAGAGCATTCAGTGTGGCAGCTTGCTGTTTGGTGGGCTATCACCAAAGGGTTTCATCCTTTTGTGGTCATGACTTCAGTGTTGGAATAAGGGTGAGTGCCCCACCCCACTATTGTTTTGTCTTATCTTTAGTTTTTATTTTGTTTTCTTATCTTGTGACCTTTATGTGAGTTTGTTTATTAGTGTTTGGGGTGTGTGAATGATCACTGGACATTATAGAGATGTTTCTGGGGTTTCCAGTGCTCCTGGCCTGCCATGGCCTTCTTTTTCACCGTAGCAAATTCCCAAAGGAATTGTCTGGGGAAAGGGTGTTGGAGGCTCTCAAGTGGGTAGGAGTGAGAGGAGGGAAGCTGAAACAAGCAGGATGATGGAAAGGAAAAGCTAAGTTCTTCAAGTCAGATTAATATGCAAGACAGAAAAAACCACAAGGGCTGCAATGTTTGCATTGTGCTCTATGTTGTTGTTTAGTTGTTTAGTCGTTTCCAACTCTTCGTGACTCCATGGACCAGAGCACGCCAGGCACTCCTGTCTTCCACTGCCTCCCGCAGTTTGGTCAGACTCATGTTCGTAGCTTCGAGAACACTGTCCAACCATCTCGTCCTCTGTCGTCCCCTTCTCCTTGTGCCCTCCATATTTCCCAACATCAGGGTCTTTTCCAGGGAGTCTTCTCTTCTCATGAGGTGGCCAAAGTATTGGAGCCTCAGCTTCAGGATCTGTCCTTCCAGTGAGCACTCAGGACTGATTTCCTTGTGCTCTATATTTCTAACCAAAGGAGTATGAAGGTTTAAGAAGATGTTTAGAATTTGTGAGATGTATCTGGTATCTGGGCAATACGGGTCTGACTTCATCCCTGCTCCGCTTTGGGCATGAAGTACCAGTGGCAGGATTCTTTCATTCATGCTGTGTTTTATTCCGTACCATTTAATATTAATATTCTGCAGGGGGGGTGGGGATATTTCAGTGCACAGCTTTCTTTTAATGAAGAAATAATACAGTACTAATTCTTTCATTTATATAATACTAATTTCAGTAAGCACATAATGTTCTAAATATTCTGCTTGGCACAAAATTGTTAAAAGCTTATTCCGATTAGCTTCTGGATTTATTTATCTAAATGAAGTGGTGCAGAGGCTAGTTGCCATGGCAACTGAAGATGTTGGGAACAATTTTATTTCTTCTTAATTGCTGCATGTTTGTATACAAACAACTTAACCGTATCTTTTAGTTTCAGTCGGAGACTTTGAAGTTGCAAAAATAACTTTGACTTTGAATTCTTTAATGATGGTGGCTTTTGCTGTAAAAGTGTGTGTGCGAGAAAGTGGGAGAGAGAAAAATCAGATGTCACTGTAAAACTACACATAGGCAGCAAGCAGGGTACACACACACACACACACACACACACAATTTCTTGCTGAATGGGCTTTAAGCCTAATGATAATTGGCTTTGTTTATTGAGAACACATACCATGTTGGTGGTGATTTCCCCCTCATCTCCCAAAATGAGATCCTGGAAATAAGAAGAATAATTTTATTATTAATTTATATGCTGCCCACCTGACTGGGTTGATGGGCTGGCCCTACCACCCGGCAGAATAAGGCATTTGCCTCAGGCATCAGATGCTAGGAGAGGGCAGGCTGGAAGTAGCAGCCCCTCTGCCATTCTCCCTGAAGCATCTACGCTAACCTGCTGCCTTCAGACGCAGTGTAGGATTCCTCTCCCATTGCCATTGTTAAAGTTTTTTTTCTTTTCAACATGTCTTGGTGGGATGGTTGATGCAAACACACTCCTGTGAATCATCTCTCCCTATCTTTAATTATGAATTCAGAGACCTGGAATTGTGATGTCTTTCATTTAAGCTCGCAACCCACCCATTCTTTAATCTACTGCAAGCCTATATAAAAAAAGTTCTGTTCTCATTCCCCCCTACTCTCTCTCTCTCTCTGACTTGCCAAGGTGTCTCGGCTTTTTCAGCTGCACATATATTTCTCCCACGCTTTCTACCTTTTGTTTTAGTGAAACACAACTCATCTGCTACTTTACATATCCCCAAAGGCTCAAGTCCATCTATTCTGACAGGTTTTACTTGTGAGAACTCACAACACATCATGGAAAGTGCTGGGAGATTGATACCTTTTATACTAGCTAATCCAGAAGCAGTCACTTTAAAGGCCTTAATTTGGAAGAGAGTTCCCTAGAAAAGTACATAATTGCGATCCCAGCGGATCTTGGAACTGCCAAGATCCAAATCGTTGAAACCCAATTGTTGTACAGATAAGCTCCATTGGGTTTTGCTGTCACAAGTGCAGCTAAAGGCACTACCAGCCATCCAAAAGTGTTCTCGGATGAGAGAACAATTGTATTCCCCTAAAACTGTACAGGTCAAATAAACTTTCTACCTCAGCTTCCTGCTTGAGAGTTGGCAAAGAATCCTCTGACAGGCACCCTCTTCTGCCAATGGGACCCGGTTGACTCACTATTAGAACTCCAAGAAGTGGTCAGTAGCTTTGTCTAGGCATCCTTGCCAACTCCCCTTAATTTCACCAGAGTAAGGATGGAGGAAGAAATTTAGTTTGGTTCACATTTAAAGGTGAATGCACCCATTTCACACCTCCCCAAGCGTTATAGAAATTGAAACACACCCATATTTCAATATCCGCATTTCTCTGAATTTTGCAATGCAATTCTTTAGCCAAGTAATGTGTACAAAAATTCTAGTCACAGGTAGGTAGCCGTGTTGGTCTGCCGTCGAAACAAAACAAAAATAAAATAGATACACTGAAACAGAAGTCACCAGACCCTTATACATAGTGAGAGGGTGGGGAGGGGTATTACTCGGAAGGGTGGTGGGAATGGGTGATTGGCTGATAGGTGTGGTAAACCTGTTGACTGTTAATGACTGCAATTGGTCTTACAGGAAGAAGCAAGGGGTGAGATGGCTAAAATAGCTTTGTCATGTATAATGAGATAAGAACCCAATGTCTCTATTCAGACCAGGACTCTCCATGGTTTTAAATTTGAAAATTCAGCAACTTCTCTTTCCAGTCTATTTCTGAAATTCTTTTGTAATAAGACAGCCCTCCCACTTACCTGTATAAGGGTATGGTGACTTCTGGTGTGCATGCACATGGAAACTCATACCAATGACAAACTCTAAGGTGCTACTGGTCTCTAAGGTGCTACTGGAAGGAATTTTTCTATTTTATTTTTATTTTGTGTACAAAAATGTATATGATAGGATAAAATATGGGGGGGGGGAATGCATATAATGGTGACAATAAGATTCAACAATGCATTATATTCTGGGAAGTTGCTTGCATAAATGTGTATAGTAGCAGAACTTCACACAACGCTGATGATGTGGACATGTGAACAATTGAACTTAAGAGTGGAAAAGAGAGAGAGAGAAACTGAATTTTCCAGGTTCACTCGCCCCCAGAGCTAAACTAGGTATAACATTAGTCAGGGGGATCATGACCATACCTTCCCCAAAGGTATGGGTGAATAAGTGCACTTTGTCTGACAAAGTGTACAGAGATGGTGTCAGAGATACACTTCTGAAAGGGGAATTCCAAAACTGGGGGACACCACAGTGAAGGCCATGACTGAATCTGTATCCACCGCCCATGTGCTGGTTCATGACTAGGAGCTTTCAGATTTCACGATCCTGCTCCCGTTACCATTTTCCGATCGCCATGGGACTTTTGGGGTTTGGGTTTGCGATGGTTATTTGGAAGATGCCTGTGTGTGAATTTGTTTTAGGTGTGTAGATCAATGCACACTGACCAATGCACAGTCTCCACAGTAAGGCTCTGTTCCGATGGCATGCGTAGTCACGACGACTGGTAGATTCTTATCTGCTGTATCCAGGGCCGTCTCTAGGCCCGGGCTGGGTGGTGCGAGGCGCCAAGGCACCTGGCCACCAGGGGCGTGGAAGGGGCGCTGAACGGCTGGTGTCTGGGAGCAGCTGCTGCCGGCGCCCCCCCCCCCACGGCGGCAGTAGCACGCGGCCATTGAGCTTCCTCCATGAAGCAGAATCAGTGAGACTCCTGCCTAGAATGGAACCACGCGCCTGCTGCCACTTTAGGCAGGAGTCTCACTGATTCTGCTTCATGGAGGAAGCTCAATGGCCGCGCGCCACCGCCGTGTCCCGGAGCGGCCGCTGGAGGGAGGCACCAAGGAGGGGCCAGTCCTGGGCAGGAGGCCGAGCAGCCCCTTCTGCGGGAGGTGGGCTCTGTGCCCAGACCAGCCCCCTGCAAGGTGGTGCGCGCCGTCCAGGCTCCGCCATGCTCCATCTCCGCCCCTCAGCCGCGCGCTACTGCCACCGTGGGGACATTACTGCCTGCATCCTTCCTCTGCCTTCACAGCTGTTGTGACAGACACTTGTTATCATCCACCTGTTCTGCCACTGAGGACCTCTTGGGTCATTCTTTGTCTAGCTCCTTCCCTTTAATGCTACCACCTTGGGTGACCCTGCTGGGAGTGCGAGATCCCTGATGACTTTGCTCACAAGGTTCATAGGAATGTGCAAGCCCACTCACCATGACAAGGTGATGATCCAGCGAGTCAGCCTCCCATACGCTACTGCCCCATTGAACCACCGGACGCAGCAACACAACCAGCAGGCCCTGCCCTGATCTTAGCAGATCTGTATTACTCACAAGCCATTTAGGGGTTGCAACTGTTGAGTTTATGTGCATCGCTTCATGAACCGCCCTGAGATCTATAGGTACAAGGCAGCATACAAATTTACTTAAATGATGGTGTTGGTGATGTAATGAGTGATCTCCAACTAAGTCACACTCCCAACTAAGCCCATGTATACATTTTTAATAACAATGTTTTAAATTATTGCTTTTTCTATGCTCTTAGCTGAGTCCTGTCAGGGAAAAGGGTGGGGTATAAATACGTCATCATCATCATCACCCTCAGAATAAACTCCCTCAAGCAAATTGGCTTAAGTCCATTGATTTGAATGGGTGTGACTAATGTTAGATATTACCCATTTAACATATGGATTCTCATTCATTTGTAGAAGTGGGTTGTACACAAGAATCACCCACCAAATGTTTTGCAGCACTACATTGTGCCTGGTTAGGGTGCAAATAATCCAAGTTCAACAGACACTTGTAAGCATTTTATTGTATTTTATTCTCCAATGTTTGTAAATTGCTACGAATTAGTCCAACAAAAGAAGCTAAAAAAATTGCATGGTGATGCCTCCATTTAGAGATGAACTAAAAACAAATGCTATGCTGAACTTCAAAACAGCACTAATAACAATCAGCTTTGGGTTCCTATTTCATTATATATTTGTTTGTGAGGTGGGAAACATCGAAATTTAGTCTGTGGTGCCATGCCAATTTATGCAAATGGAAAAGAACTGTTGGTATAAGACAAGCATCATCAAATACTGAAATTTTCATTTTGTGAAAAAAGCCCTGTTGGCATAGATGATAAAATTGGCTCCTACTTTTATTCTGCCAGAGAAACAAAAACCCGAGCAAGACCTCACTTCCTGGAGTCTGAAATACCCAATTATAGCAATTATAATCAATTTGAGATTGGCAGGCTTCCAAGGTGTTGTTTGTTGTCATATCAAACGGAACCAAACTTCTAAAAATCTGACAAATTGTCACAGAAGCATTAAGGGGTAAGTGACTAATTCTTTCTCATCATTTTGCCTGCAGAAGGTCTTGATACCAGCAAGCATCTTTTTTAAAAGGTAACTTTCATGTTTATCTTTATGATCTACTTTTGTACAGATCTTCACATCTGTGACAATATATTTGTGTACAGGTTCTTTCATGATATAATTTATTTTTTATCTAAATATTATAAAGCTTCCAGATTTCTATTGCACGGAATAATATTCTTCCTTTCATATTTAATTTTTTTCATCGTATCAGGAGGAGATTTGCTCATTATATTATTTGCTCATGGATCTAATTATTCATTTACTGGCAGCACAGTTTAAATATGTTGAAAGAAGATGCTCGAATACATCTGTCTCAGATAATTTATAATATTTCAGAATCTGGATGATTTGTTCTTTAATAGCTCCGATCTTCTCATGAATACTATATTTATGACACAAGAGCTGGTGGTCTAAAACTGTAGAATGATACAATTAATAAGAAGTAATTCTGTAATGGTACATTACTTTTTTTTCTTTTAAAGTATTCTTGGCTTATTTAATGCATTCCTGAAAATAAATGTATCAGAAGCCTCATTCCAGGCATACTACACATGACAAAACTTTGCATGCATTGCCTGAAGAGCAGTGAGGAAGGTTGAGTTCTCCCTTCTCATCAGGTTCTTGCGAGATATTATGAGATGGAATATTCCCACAGGATCTTGCATGAGAGAGGAGGGGCCCACAAGAGTTCATGGACATTTCACCCTGTGAGCTTCCCACCTAACCTCAGGTAGGTGGGACCTTAATTTGGTCCCTGGTTGGGTTTTATTCCTCTTCACCTTTCTTTCATTGAAATGAAGAGGTGTGTGACTCCTGGGATTTTGCGTAGGGACTCAGGATGTTGTTGGGTACATTTCACCATATGGGGTGGGATTGCAAGATCATAAAAAAATATTGGGAAATGATATACAATGAACTGAAAAAAATGTTTAAAATAACCTTTGCTAAAAAACAACAACAACCAGAAGACTTTCTGTTGGGTATCTTAGGACAAGAATTGCCGAAAGAAAATCGGACATTATTTATGTATGCTACAACAGCAGCAAGAATTTTAATAGCACAGAATTGGAAGACCGGAGAAATATCATCAAAAGAACAATGGCAAGAAAAGCTGGTGAACTATGCAGAATTAGCAAAGTTAACGGATAAACTGCATGAAAAGGATAATAGTGACTTTGGAAAAGAAAATCTCTTCCGCCGTAGGTAGGCATTGGATTATCTCTGAAAGGTACAGGTGTAGGGGGGGGGAGGTTGCTGCCATCACCTCCCCCAAATGCGGAAGGGTACTCCCTTAAGGAGTCTGGGGTGTTGCCAAGTCCGAAGCCGTGGTAGGCGAGGGCCAGAGGGCATGCCCCCTAGTGGTGGCCCCAGGATGAGCTCCTAGTTGATGTGCATCGCAGGACTCATCCAACAGTGGTTAACCCTTCACAGACTGCCAGCAGAGCAGGCTGGAGTCAGATATAGTCGGTTAGATCCAATGCCTATGCCAATACCTCTCTACATCCGTAATCAATAAAGTTGTGGCCTTCTATGCCCATTAACCTTATGCAATGTGTCCTGTGTCTTTATTTCTCCCGGGGAGGCATTGGGGTATCGCCACACAATTGGAACCTTTTACAACTTATTTGCAGAAACAACAACAACAAAAATGGACTCATTGGCAGGATTTAAATAAACATTTGCAATTTTATTTAGAGAGAAGAAGAAATACCATATACAGTGGTACCTTGGTTTACAAACAGTCCCGTTTACGAACGCCTCTGTTTACGAACACTGTGGACCCGGAAGTGTTTACATCCGGGTTCCGCGGCGTCGGATGTGCAGAAGCGATCTGCGCAGAGCGCGCGTGCACAGAAGCGCTCTATCGACGCTTCGCGCACACGCAGAAGCGTGTCTTCAGGGAGTGAACGCCTCCGTTTATGAACGCCTCCGTGGAACAGATCGTGTTCATAAACCAAGGTTCCACTGTAACAGGTGATAACATAGTATTATGTACAAACAGCAGAATGTAACATTTGATGTAATAAACCAGAAATGGAAGTTGGGGGAAGTCACAGGGAGGGGGGAAAATTGGAAAATGAATGTTTTGTAATGGTATTGGTTCTTTGTTATGAGAATAGAAAATCAATAAAAATTATATATAAAAAAGATGTTGTTGGGGGTGGAAGAGGAGGGACTCAGGGTAGGCAACAGCTCCCTTGCATGGAGACATGGATTCTTTGTCTTGCACCCAGATGACTGAATAAAACCCACAAATATGAACTACTTGTTCTTCTTGCATTTGATGCTACCGGGGAGGAGAGGATTCGCCATGTCTGACAAATGAGGAACTGATCCTTGCCCTACTGCCATGCTAACCTTGCCTGCCTGCCTGCTGCAGTCAGTAAAGATTTGGGCTGATTTTCACCCAATAACCGGTGTCCTGCGCAGTTATTTCACTGCTCCCATGCTACAGAATGGCCTATGCCAAGGTAGGAGTGTGTCAAACTGTGCACAACTGAAATGTGAAAAATAATCATTTTTCTGAAAAACTCAGCAACAGATCACACATTCGCAGGGAAACCAAAATGCTTGTTTACAAAGCTATTGTACCACCAACCTTACTATATGCTTGTGAAACATGGACCATTTAAAAACGCCATCTCCAACTCCTCGAAATATTCCATCAACAGTGTCTCTGAAAAATTTTACACATCACTTGGGAAGACAGGGGAACTAATATCAGTGTACTGGAAGAAGCAAAGATCGCCAGTGTTGAAGCAATGATTCTTCAACATCAACTTCGTTGGACTGGTCATGTTGTGCGGATGCCTGATGATCATCTTCCAAAGCAGCTACTCTATTCCGAACTTAAAAATGGAAAGCGTAATGCTGGTGGTCAACAAAAGAGGTTTAAAGACTGTCTCAAGGCAAATATTTAAAAATGTAGTATAAACACTGACAACTGGGAAACACTGGCCTGCGAGTGTTCCAGTTGGAGAACAGCCTTTACCAAAGGTGTCATGGGCTTTGAAGACACTCACTCAGGACACAGGGGGGAAATGTGCTAAGAGGAAGGCACGCTTGGCAAATCCACACTGTGATCAACTCCCACCTGGAAACCAATGTCCCCACTGTGGAAGGACATGTGGATCCAGAATTGGCCTCCACAGTCACTTAAAACCGTATTTATGGAAGACAATCTTGCTCGGCTACGAGTGATCGCCAAAGAAGTAAAAACTAGAGTAGATTTAAGGATGTAGGGAGATGAAAGGGGGAAGGTAAAAATCAAGCATAAAATCATTGTACTGATGAACATGTTAGTTCTATACCTCCCATTATGTGACATGTTAAAAAGTTGCTGCATTATGCTGAGAAGCGTTGGAGTCTTCTAAGGCTTAAGGCCTACTGCATATATTTTGAATATAGATTGTAAGTGTATAAAAATCTACTTAAATTGAGCTTAGTCTTCTTCTAAGATAGTGTATTCAGTGGCAATTGCAGGGTTTTATTTCACATGCATGCTAGTAATACACTGGTTCTGCTAGTAATATTTAGTACACAGAACAAGAGCTCAAAAAACAATTGCTTTGGAAATAAGGCATGCATAATAGTCATGAAAATGAACTACCCATATTCTTGCTGAGAGTAAGCCAACAGATCTCTTGGCTGAGCCTTGTCAGATTTTATGTGCACAATAAAATCCATGCCGAGAAGAGGTTACATGAAAATCTTAATGTATAATTGTAATAACATCAACCCTGCTGCTATTGTAATCAGATACAGAACTTTCATTGGCTTCAGAGGGATCTGTAGCAGGACTGCCGTTCTCTTATTCTCGGTATCTTATTACAACACCACAGGACTTGACAAAAACAACACATTTGCCCTCCCTTGCTTTGTTCCTGTCTGCACATAGGGGAGGAGGCATGTTTCATCCAAACAGCGACTGTAAGTGAGCCTGCGGTTTTTAGAGCGACGGTGAAAAGGAAGTATGGGGTGCAGACAGTCGATGTTCACCTTCAGAGTGCTTCATTACTTTGGCTTCATTGGATTTGCTAGAGTTCTCACTTCCAGTCACAGCTATTACCAATAGCTATCATTATTTTAACAGGAAGAATGGGGGACATGGGGAAGAGGGGAAGGACAAGTAATTTGAAGATGCAGAGGAAAGTTAGGCCTAGGTTGCATTTCTGATATTTCTTTATATCTTGGGAAATGATGAGGAAATTGTGGGTTGTGAAAAACCCAAGATAAGCAACAACAAAAAGAATGGCTGGCTTATTATTTGCTTCTAGACGAGGCTATTTTTCAATAGCTTTATTCGCACAGCAGTTTATTCTGTTTTCCTTATGTTTCCCTGTTAATTTCCACATTATGTTTGAGCTTTCGCGTGACATATTTGAGCTTTTAAGTGACATAAAAGCCATTCCAGAAACCTAGTGGAATATAATGGAATGTTAGTGCTCATTTCTAAGTTAATTGCTTCCAGAAAAATTCCATTTGCAACCCAATTAAACCATGCAAAGATCAGAGGTTTTTACACACAACCATCTCTCTATCTTCCACCCAGGTAAGCAAATTGCATTATCAGAGTTGAAGGGCACATTCTAGCCAGGCAAAAACATTTGAGGAGAGCATAGAACAGGGCTAGTACAGGACATGGGTATAGGGCCTGGAGAGAAGTGAGAAAAGGGCTGTGGTCTACTCCTGATTCTTCCAAGTGAAGATGGCAACAAGCAAGGCTGCTTGTCCTTGAGCTCCATGACCTGTTTTAATTTGTTTTAATTTTGAATCATTTTAAAGTCAACTGGCTCAGCCATTAATGTTAATTGCAACATATAGGCAAGTGCACATCTATTTTATTTGTTTTATGTTTATGTAGTCTTAACAGCCATATATTTTAATTGGAGGACAGGAGCTGGGAAAGCAGCTGTTTTTACTCAGTATTTAGCGTTTTGCTGATATGGAAACTCATCTCAACCAATGAAGATTCTGCAGTTTTAACAGTTTTGTAAATAAATTTTATTGATTTTCACAATTGAATTCCACATTTAATCACAATAGCACCCCCCCCTGCCCAATCCCCAATCCCCAAATTCACAAATATCTTTTTCAAAACCCTATCTTTGAGGTTCTTTAAACTGCTTAGGCAGTATGTGGACCGAGAACTCAGAGAAGTGCAAGCTGGATTTCGAAGGGGCAGAGGAACCAGAGACCAAATAGCAAACATGCGCTGGATTATGGAGAAAGCTAGAGAGTTCCAGAAAAACGTCTACTTCTGCTTCATTGACTATGCAAAAACTTTTTACTGTGTCGACCACAGCAAACTATGGTAAGTTCTTAAAGAAATGGGAGTGCCTGATCACCTCATCTGTCTCCTGAGAAATCTCTATGTGGGACAAGAAGCTACATTTAGAACTGGATATGGAACAACTGATTGGTTCAAAATTGGGAAAGGAGTACAACAAGGTTGTATATTGTCTCCCTGCTTATTATATGCAGAATTCATCGTGCAAAAGGCTGGACTAGATGAATCCCAAGCCAGAATTAAGAAATATCAACAACCTCAGATATGCAGATGGCACAACCTTGATGGCAGAAAGTGAGGAGGAATTAAAGAACCTTTTAATGAGGGTGAAAGAGGAGAGCGCAAAATATGGTCTGAAGCTCAACATCAAAAAAACCAAGATCATGGCCACTGGTCCCATCACCTCCTGGTAAATAGAAGGGGAAGAAATGGAGGCAGTGAGAGATTTTACTTTCCTGGGCTCCTTGATCACTGCAGATGGTGACAGCAGTCACGAAATTAAGAGACGCCTGCTTCTTGGGAGAAAAGCAATGACTAACCTAGACAGCATCTTAAAAAGCAGAGACATCACCTTGCCTACAAAGGTCCGTATAGTTAAAGCTATGTTTATCCCAGTAGTGTATGGAAGTGATAGCTGGACCATAAAGAAGGCTGATCGCCGAAGAATTGATGCTTTTGAATTATGGTGCTGGAGGAGACTCTTGAGAGTCCCATGGACTGCAAGAAGATCAAACCTATCCATTCTGAAGGAAATCAGCCCTGAGTGCTCACTGGAAGGACAGATCGTGAAGCTGAGGCTCCAATACTTTGGCCACCTCATGAGAAGAGGAGACTCCCTGGAAAAGACCCTGATGTTGGGAAAGATGGAGGGCACTAGGAGAAGGAGACGACAGAGGACGAGATGGTTGGACAGTGTTCTTGAAGCTACGAACATGAGTTTGACCAAACTGTGGGAGGCAGTGCAAGACAGGAGTGCCTGGCGTGCTATGGTCCATGGGGTCACGAAGAGTCGGACACGACTAAACGACTAAACAACAACAACAACAAACTTCATTACTTCCCTCCAGTCCTTCTTCTTGATTCTTTATATAAACAAAATTCTTCTGCATTCCCATATTCATGCTTAACCAATTATTATTTCTCTTAATTTATCCAAATTTCTACTGATTGCAAGTGTTAAGTCAAGGCCTGCTGATGTTTCAACCTATTCACAATACCCTGAAATCGAACAATAAACATTTTCCATTCTTTTTCCTAACTTTAGCATACTTAAATTTCACCGGAAGGTGACTGACTATTGAGTCAGATTGGAATCCTGCTCCCCTTCCTCCCAGGCCTTTCTCAGTCTCAGAGGCTGTAGTTCTGGCCTCGCTCTAACCACCAAGGCACCCCCAACTGATTCCTGCCTGTCCCCCAAATCATCCACCTCTGCACTAGGCATTTCCTCCTTTTTCTTCACATCAGATCCTTGCATAGCCACCTCCCCTGTTTCTGTTTTCTTTGCCAATGGTTCTATCTTAATAATAAGTTCTGTCATCATTTCAGTATTTTTATCCATTCGAGCTAGTAATTTGTTTGTTGGTTTTTCTATATTTTCATTCATCTCTTTTATCAGCTGTCTTTTCAATTCTGAAAAAAGCTCCATCCATTCAAAATGGGACTTCTCCCCTGGGTCCGATTCAGAGACCCTTCTGTCCTAACTTAAGGTTGGCTGCTTTTTAACTGCCATCTTCTCCTCTTTCCCTTGTTCTCCAAACAGCCAGTTTTCCAACAAAATCTTATCAGTTTGTCAAGGTCATTAAGTAGCACTTTCTCAGTAAACAACTTTTGCTGTACTTTTCCACCCTCCTAACCCTTTCCCCTCTCGCTCTTAATTTTAGATTTTACAGATATTTACTTTAAAAAGAAAAGAAAGAACAGTAAGTCCATAAAGAATTCAGCTTAATTATCCAGGGGAGAGAATTTGCTTTCTACTACAGTAGACCTATTTTCTTAAAATGTATCAGAATGATATGAGAGATTGCAAGCAATTAAAAATTCATATGATTTCCTCCTTTTAATGGGTGTCCAGCAGGTCCAGTCCTTCCAAGATTCCAGCCTCTTTTGCTGATTTCAGATCCACTTTAGAGTTCCAGTTTGTCTTTAGGAAAGCAAGTTCAGTCTTCTATAAATTACTGCAACCCAGATATATAATTCCATACATTACCCCAACAGAGTGCACAATAAGTTTATTCCAAATTTTCTCTGCTGGGTTCAAATTCACCAAAGGCTGTAGTTCCAAGTCAAGTCCACAATTATAAATCCGTAAGTCAATAACTCCATTAAAAAAACAATAAAGAATGGGTTTCAGTTGCTTTTACTCCAACTTTCCCATCGGCAGACAGTATCCTTAAATATCATAAAGAAAGATTTAGTAACCTTTTCACTTGCAAATTGTTTTCCTGCAGTGATAGTTACCAATAAGACGGGGATGGGCTTCCTTTTTACTCCTCCGTCTGACGCCAAATTCCACCTAATTAATTCTGAAAGTAAATCTTCTTTACTCTTCCATTGGTTTGGTAATAATAATAATAAACTTTATTTGCATTAGCCAAAGGCCATAGCAACAATAAAGCGGTACACTGTGTACAATAAAAGTTTTGTTAAAAGCACAAATTAAAATCCTGAAAGGGCACTCTTGGGTTACAGCACGACCAAAGCAGGACAACAAATCCCACCCCACCCCACCCAAAAAGCCCAATTTGGTATTAAAAGTTGCAAGATTTCAGCAGGAAGCTACGGGACCTGCCTTCATTGGAAATGAAGTTCCAAACAGCATTGAAAGTGGGATAGTGTAAAAGCCACCTTGATGCCATTGTGAGCATGAATCATGAATGCACAAGAAAAAGGGTGTTTGGGGAGCAGCTTAAATATTGCCTCCCTTGCATAGCCCTAGTTTTTACCATCCTTTGGGGGAGAAAGGCTCCTTCTATTCCTTGCTATGAATCTTTTGCTTGCCACTTCTTTGTTTTAACAAACTGTACTTTACATGTCTTCAGTTAATAATTTAAGATTTGAACTTTCAGTGAACTGTAGGCAGCCAGCTTCTGTTTTCCAGCGCCCTGTCGTAAACTCACTTGTCTTGGGCAAATTGCAATCTGACAATCAAGGCAGCATTTGCCAATGCCTCTCTAAGCCTCATTTAGGAGAGTAAATCTCCCTTTTTTAAAAAAAATTCCATCCAATCCCTTGCAGCATCTTCCTCTGAAGAAAAACACAAACATTTCAAAACAGATTTAACTACATGACACTGTTTTCTCTTGGCCTGATACACAGTTTATTGAAGGCAACTGGATTGGTTCCATTGGCTTCAGAGGACTTTTGTAGAGCTGTATGCAGTTCCATTTGTTTTGTGAAAATCAAACCAATTACAATGCACAAAACAACAAGATTTCTAGCAAGCAACAAGGTTTCTGGCAACTGGTATTCAGAAGCATATTTCTTCCAACAGTGGAGCTTGAGCATAGCCATCATGATTACCGGTAGTAGCCAATTCCATTTGAGACTTCTTCAAACTTTGTTTTTGG
Organism: Zootoca vivipara; assembly: GCF_963506605.1. NCBI lineage: Eukaryota > Metazoa > Chordata > Lepidosauria > Squamata > Lacertidae > Zootoca > Zootoca vivipara. Next base: position 28,199,878 of record NC_083283.1, read on the forward strand.
TTTGCTTTAAATATGTTGTTAGCTACTTTAAAGACATTTGATAAACATCTTGGAAATAAAATGAAAGAATTTGCTAAATATATACCTAACCGCTTTTTAGTGTTTTTAATTAAAAACAACAGCTACACATACTAACAGTGCAGTCTTATACATTTCTACTCAAAAGAAAGTTCTGAATATCGAAGTATATGTGTATAAGATTGCAGCCTAAGGTTCATTTTTTTAATTTAACAATTTTAGGACTCCATCTGAAACATGGTCCCTTCTCACACGTAGGCCTAAAAACCTACACAATGTCTGACTTGTAATATAAAGCTCATTTGTCTGAGAGATTGGTAATTTCCTCCTATGAGACACCCATTTCCTGTTTTCGTACTAATTACTTGTCCATGGACAAAGGAAACACATGTTTGTTTATACCATACAAAACGTCATTCTTTCATTTCAAGAGACAATCTTGCGTGGAAAGAAAAAATGAAAGTCATTTGCTGCTTGTAAAGGAGAGAAATCCAAGATGGGAAAATGTAGCACTGCGAGACAAAAAAAAGGATCAATGTTGCAAGTATTGGATTCGGAAAGTAGCAAGACAAGGTCCAATTGTTATTTAATAAGCTTTCCTGAGAGATGCCACTTGATTGCATCTTCATTTTGTAATTAATGAAACCTTGTTATGCTATAGTCAATAAAGTTTCTTAGGTACCACTAATTCTTAGCAAGTAACTTTCAAAAGAAATGGTTTCCCCTATACTTTTCACAACCCATTATATTTAATGTGACATTTTCCTTAAAACTACAAAATGTACATATAAAGGAGAATACAAAACTTGTTAAAAAAGAACATTTGAATTACACATACTTACTCCCTCTCCCTGATTTACTTTAGAAGAAGCAAACACTGATTGAAGAATGACCTTTTATTAGAGTTTAATGGATATGTTGGGGGGGGGGGGGCGGGGACGACAGCACTGGCTAAAGATAATTTTGTTCACTAAATATAGTCTCTATCAAGCAACAGTAGAAAGATGCTGATGGCATTGACCCAGGGACAAAGCCATTGCTGTTTTACTGTGTCAGTGTCACCAAGATATTATTTCTCTGTGCTGTTCTTGCCTAAAGCACATAACTTGCCTTCTGCTTATTCAGGCTGACAGAATTAGTTTCTTTTTCTTGCACGGAATACTTTATGCCTTTAGAAAGGTATGTTCTCTCTCTCTCTCTCCCCCCCCCCATCTCAAACATGCAATAATATATATAAAAAATCAGCTATGCAACTAATGCCCTAGTAGTCAATAGGGAGATATAAAATCTTATATCACAGTTGTCCCTTTGGGTGGCAGGCAGGGGGTCTTTTTAGTCAATACAGCATCTTTTTAGTGATGAGTGATTAGCTGAGAACTAATATGCCTGCATGGTTAGCTTCTCTCAACCTTGTGGAATAAGTTTACCATTCACTTAAAAGAGGCACAAGTCTCTGGTCTGGCGCTACTTAATCATGTAACTAGCGCAATTCAAATGATTAGATTGCTTCCGATTTTGTTCTTTTTATTCCTGAATCATCTCAAGAATGATGATCGTCCTCCAGTGTCCTGTGCCAAAGAAACTTTACAAGTTGTTGAGCATACCCAATTGAGCTTTGACATATCTTTCAAACAGTAGAAACCCAAGTCACTAGCAAATCTTCTTTGAAATGAATGTGTGTTTCAAAATAAGTGTTAGCAGGAATGGCTTCTCTGTTGGGGCAGAGCTACAGCAATAGTGTCTTGGCTAGGCCAGAGGTGCCATCTAGGTGGGGGCTGGGGGATTGAGGCACTCCAAAATTTTCAAGGAGCGCCCCCTCAATATTCTGTGGCCTGTGTTGGGCATCATCAGGCTACGACACAACTTGCCTATGTTCTATTGTGGGGAGGCAGATTTTTTTCCCCTGTCGGTTTCATTGAGTGACCCCAATCCTAAAGTATAATGAGAAAAAAACACAGTGTTTTCTGTTTTCATCTGGTTCATAATTTGATAAAACTCCTTGTAAATGAGAAAACCCAACCTTTTAGCCTATCCTTGTACAAAAGTCTCCTCTCTTAATGATACTGTTGCCCTTTTAATCCACCTCCTCCAGCTCTTTGATCTGTTTTGTGTGTGTGTGCAGTCATATTATGAAAAGAACTGCAGGCGATGTTCCAAAGGTGCCTGCATTCACAGGTTCCCATAATGGCAGTTTCTTAAGAAAATCATTCACAGCTTCACAGCTTCAGTGTATGCCCTCTGCCTAGTTGGATGGGAGGTTTAACAACATAACTCCCCAAAGATTTTGTACCTGCGAGTCCAGTGAAGTTGAGGATATCTCTCATAATGTGTTAAACTGCCCCTTGCATGATTCCCTAAGGTATAAATTTCTCATCTGTATCAGCTGCTCCTTGTCCAACAGACCCCACCACCACCACCACCACCACCACCACACAGTCAGATTGCTGAAGGCAATGATGTATTTATTGCTCTCCAGGTTGCAAAATTTTATCCGGCTGATAAAGAATTAAGAGCCAGACATTAAAAGAAAAACCTAGTGCAATTGCTCCACCATGTCTGTAGTGCCTATGCACAAATTTATGGTGTGGGGTGTGTGTGTGTGTGTGTCAGTGTCCCTTTTATTCTAGAGGGTAATTCTTTTAATTTTCTTTTATGTGCATTGTTTGTTGAAATAGGCTTGATGTACTACATTTAAACTGATAACACTTTTATATGTATTTTGCATTCCTATAAGTATTGAATTGTGGTGGCCTATGACTTTGAGCAATAAAAATTCAGTGTTCAGTGCAATGCCATGATGTTTCCCCTTCCTCATTTCAGTCCCTTTCTTAATCAATTCCAACGCCACAATGCTGAGTTGAGCTTTTCACAAACTCATTAGTATGTCTTAATAAGCAAGGCGCTTCAGTCATTTAAGTTGCCCTCCTCCACGATTTGGATTTTTGAAAGGCCATCTCCATCTTTGCCTCCCTCCTCCATCAGTCATGCCAATCGATAGTGACTCAAGCACTTGTGTTGCATGCCAGAGATTCACGCTCATTTTATCACTCATTTTCCCATTCCCTCCCCCCCCCAAAAAAAGTTTCTCTAGGCAACTGAAGCATTTCATTTGAAGAAAAAAAATAGAAAACTCAACCCACACATTTATTTAACATAATTAAATGTTCTTCTAGCCATTTTCAAAAGTTTCCAATTAGAAAACAAACAAACAAACAGTCATTTTCTGTCTTGTATGAAATAGAAGAAATTAAACCCAGGCTATTTCTTAACAAGACCTGGCCAGTCAAGATGCAGAGTAATTTTCAGAAGCTGTGAGTGTCATATTTTATGTCAATTTCTGCTGGGATGGAGGGCACACAGTATCTCTTAGCTGCTCCTCAGCACCTTTCAGGCTCAATCACGCAATGTTCTCCAGACTATATTTTCCATCCCCCTCTTCTCTCCACCTCATCACTAAGTGACCTTACATGGTAATGACTACTGAACTGAGTAATTTCAAAAGGTAATTTCAGATGGTAATCATAGCTTCTGCTTTAGTGTCTTCCTGCTGCTTCCCACAATTTATGAACAATAGTTGGTGATGGTGAAATAATTAATTCGGCTGAGAGAGAGAGAGAGAAAAAATCTCTGAACAGATTTCATATGAAATGAAATATAAAGTCTCAAGTGCTGCAAGCGGATGGATACAGACTTTTCTGAAGGCTGGACTTAAGCATAAAGTAACATGAACCTGTGGCTTCAGGCAGCAAATTCTATAAGGGTATTATTTTCCTGGCTGGACTCTCAGGCTCTCTGCATTATTATTTTTTTAATAGCTCCAGTTCAGAACAGGAAGGTATTATTTAGACTTTTGCTTGAAAATCCCCAAGAGCAACACAAAGTGCCACAAGACTAATTGTTGTCCCTGATTGTTTTTAGTAATTACCTTTAAATGCTGACCTACCTCTGTCCATTTCAAATGTGCCCAAATTTCCACAGTTGTCTTTCTCCTGGAATTTTGGCATGGCAAAGTGACCACACTACAAGCTTTAATGGATTTAACCAGTAGATCAATCAACTTAGACTGCAAAACTAACCCCACTTTCCTGGAAGTTAGCTCCTTTACATTCAATGGGGTTTACCGGTACTTCTGAGAAGACATGGTTAGGGTTGTAGTCCTAGAGTCCTATCCAATGCTGCGGTTCTTTTTGTGCAATGGGACTTTTTATTCCTCACCTCTTCCTTGCAGCCCCCCCCCTCAAAAATGGCCCCAGAGGATTGGAGCACCGTTCTGAACAGATGTTGAGGGTGTGTGAAGAGAGGGGAAGAAGTGGAAATCTCGTGGTGTGATCCTCATACACAGTCATGGATACAGTCATGAAGCTGTAACTGCAGACAAAATTCTGCAGACAGGATTCCACCTAAACATTAGAAAGAACTTCCTGACAGTTAGAGCTGTTCGACAGTGGAATTTGCTGCCAAGGAGTGTGGTGGAGTCTCCTTCTTTGGAGGTCTTTAAGCGGAGGCTTGACAGGCATATGTCAAGAATGCTTTGATGGTGTTTCCTGCTTGGCAGGGGGTTGGACTGGATGGCCCTTGTGGTCTCTTCCAACTCTATGAGTCTATGATTCTCTTCCCATGCCAAACCAAACAGAAGTGCTAACAAGGACAATAGGAAGACTGCACAGGAACACTGATGTCTTTTTCCTGAGGCTGGAAGTTCCATTGGCCAGCTGGCTTATCTAGTTCTCGATTGGGGTCCTAAGTGCCTGGTCATGACACCCCTCTATTGATATAAGTTTTAAATGTACCGTTCTTAAAACCATTTACCCAATATTTTCAGGAATGCAGATAGAGACTCTGTGGCTCTTTTCACTTGGCACACTTACTGCCTCATAGAAGGCAATGTTTTTACGAGAACAATGATGAAGTCAAATTACATTTTGTATAGCACTGTCTCCAGGATTTCCCATTATGTTCTTGGCAAACAGCTCCTACCAGGGCTGACTGCCCATTTCCTGTAAGATGCCGGATTCTATCTTCTGCCCAAGAAAGTACAGACCCCCCCCCCGGTCTAACCCTGTCTATACTACCATATTATCAGATTCTTCAATATGGAATCTTCAATAAAATATGTGTATGCTGGAAATTATATCACACCTTCCCCCACAACTGTTATTCACTAGGCATTTCAAAGACATAAATGATGCCAGAAAAGTTGCAATTATGTAATGACAAGAAATCGTGTTAACAAAAGATTGTAAATTAAGCAAAGTTATGCAGCACAGATTTACTTTATTTCACACATTTTTAAAGAGAAAAAAAATGTAGTAGGATCCCCACACACATCCCAAAGAGCACATTTTCCAGAACTTGATATATATGAGATTCAGTGTGGTAAGAGTAGCTAGAATAAGATTAGGGAGAACCATGATATTCACAGGTGTCCTTGTGCCATTCACAGCCTCTCTTTTCAGGCATTTGGGAGGTGGGAGATATCATTATTATTAATAATTTTATTATTACATTTATATCCCATGTTTCCTTCAAGGCGCTCAAAGTGGCACACACATTTCTCTCCATTGCATCCTCGCAAAATCATTTGAAGTAAGTTAGGCTGGGAGACAATGACTGGCCCAAGGTCACTCAGTGGACTTCATGGCTGTGTGGAGATTTGACCCCTAGTCAAACACTCTACCACTGCACCACATGGAGGTGGGAAGTCCACAGTGACAAGTATGCTAGCTCTACTCCCTCACTGGTTCTGCTATGCGAGTTGGAGGGTGACCTTCTGAACCAAAGAGCCTACTCTAGTCCCATAAGCACTTTGTGCATATTAGAATCCTGATATTCCACTGAGCTGGTGGGGGGAAGGGGTAGAGCTACAACACTTCTCCTTATCTCCCCCTGCCCCTCATGCGAAGATAATCCTCTGAATTCTTGGAGGATAAACCTTGAGGCATAGGCAGTGCTCCTGAAACCAATGCAGAATTGAGGGCCTTCTGGATTGATTCCTGATGAATTGTCAGGGAAGGAATTGGATCTGCCCCCAGATTCCAAGAGTGCCAGAGCCTAAAACTTTGGTTTCAGCCTTCAGGAGTTCCAAAGAGTTCCAAGACAACCATGGCCCCTGAGTTTGTTTGTTTTTTGTACTCATGAGTAAGCAATCCCTGATATGCCTACACTGCCAGCAGCTGGGTTTAGGGTGTGGTTTAGTAGGCCAGAGTATACCACATTTCCTCTTGAGCCTCCTAATTACTGGAAACAATGCAGACCCCTGGTTCTTTAATCTGCATCTTGATGAATTCCCTGTGATAGTGACCCTGAGTTGTTTCCTGACCTTGTTTCCAGGTCACATTTTTGACCTAGATTGATTCTCTCTGCTTGGCCTTGGCTTGTTGAGATTATGCTGCAGATTGAACCCTGCATTCTTGGGAAGAAGAAGAAGAAGAAGAAGAAGAAGAAGAAGAAGAAGAAGAAGAAGAAGAAGAAGAAGAAGAAGAGATTGATGGATTTGATATCCCGCTTTATCACTACCCAAAGGAGTCTCAAAGCAGCTAACATTCTCCTTTTCCTTCCTCCCCCACAACAAACACTCTGTGAGGTGAGTGGTGCTGAGAGACTTCAAAAGTGTGACTAGCCCAAGGTCACCCAGCAGCTGCATGTGGAGGGTAAGTGTTGGGTAAGCTTTACCCTCCTTAGACTGTCACCTTGGTATGTGAGGATGTGCCTGGAGGATGGCATCTTCAAATGGCTGAAGGGGGTTTCTCTTACAGCCTATATGCAGCTTTATACATAGTATTATTGTGAGGATACAATGGGAGCAAAGGGGAAACATGAGCTGCTAGGAGGGGGAACAGCGTAAGAAATATAATGCCTAACACTTAGGAGTGACCAGCAATTTTATAACTCTGACAGATTCATGGCTGATCCAATATGCTTGTGAGTCATTTGTTGATTGGCAGGAGAACGATGCAAGCCATCATCACTTGATGTTGCTGTCACTAAGCAATAAGAATATGCGTGTGAACTAGCTCATAAATCAGAGTAAGAAAGTACAGTCTAATCTGATGATCTGCCACAGAGCAGAACTATCCACTTATCAGCTTCTTATGGATTTCCCCAAAATGTTTTGAACTTGATGTGCCACAAACTGGGATCTAATGCACCAATCTTAACTTGCCTGAAGAACAAATAGCTTCACAGGAATGAAGCAATCAAGTCAAATCACACCCTGCAGGAGAGAGTTTATCTCTAAGTTTAACAGCCTTAGCAGCCTTTCCATGAATGTCTTATTAGAATTGTCATATTCGTTTGGAAGTTGGGCTTTAATTCATCTTCTGCATGTTCGTGTCACTACTTCTTTGATCACCTACTATGTTGTAATAATATAAAAATATCCAGCACAACACCGGTTAGGTTTGAAGTCTAACTTGAGTGTTCACTTAAAGTTAATTCCTGCCAATACTCCAAGATTTTAAATATAGCATCAGAGCATATTACCAGATATATCTGTGAATATTAGAAAGACTTGGAGATGCCAGGATTTAATCTGGGTCCTTCTGTGTGCAAGGAAGAAACCCTACCACTGAGCCATGTAGGGAATCCAGACATACCTTTTCACAAATAGAAAGGCTCTTATAGAAAGGATTGAAGATCCCTGGGGTTTTTTTATGCTAATATTCACTAATTCTACCTTGCCCTCCGCAACCCCTAATGTCCCTCCATCTTTCCAGGATATATCCTAACCCCATAGAAACAATTTTCAGGAGATAGAGGGCTACCGGGGGGGGGGGTAGAATAATCACTTCCCTTCCTTCTGGTGAGTGTGTCCCATGAACAGAGTTCTGTTGAAAGGAGCTCTGGATTCTGCCCTTAGTTTCCCCCTAGTTCTGACCTGTAGCCCAGAATTTTCTCCACCAAAGCTGCTCTCTCCCATTCTACTACATTGCTGTCCCCAAATGGCTACCACCAATGTAGCCATAGCAATACTTGAGCAATGACAGAAAGAATGACTGGAAAATTCTGGTTGTGTGGGTAGCAAATATAGAGGAAAGAACAGATCCAAGGTGGAATGCAGCTAGTGAGATAAATCAGTTTGCTAGTGGGAATGTGTGAGATACAGACTAAGAAAACTAGATTTTTAAAACACCAAGAGAAGTTTGACAGAAACAAGCATTACTATAACAAAACAAAAAGCAATGATTTTTCTCCAACTTTAATTAGTATAGATATAAAATCAAAATCAGAGGTGATTTAAGTGGCATATTGCAATTAAGAGCAATTAACTTTATGGATCTGTTAACATCAAAATTGCGACTCCATTTTCAGCTGTATTAAATATTGATTACATCTGTTATCTTTTTAGACCCATAAGGCTTAATGTGGGAATTAGTAGCTCAGCAGTTGATTTGGCAAAATAGGTTTTCTTCCCCTTGAAATACATGAAATTGTGTTCATCATCTTTAGGCTCCTATGTATACAGGAAACCCTACAGAACCCCAAGAATAGTTCATTAAAAATCAAATGTAGATAAATCTTAATTAGACGCATCTCATGTATTCAGAATCTAATTTAAAAAGATTCCCAAGTGCTAAAAGTATAGCCAAATTAGGATGCCATTTCCACTTAGATTAAAGATTCATTATGGCATCTCAATAGAATGAAATTTCAAGGCTGGAAGCTTCATTCTTTTAACTACTGTTAATTTAAAATGATAGAAACCTGTTTTCATTTACTGTTTTCCCTGCTAAAAATAAGCATATTAGGACAGTGTGAAAAGAGGGAGAAATCTTTCCTGCATTGCATTGACATTTAGTATCCAAAGAAAAATGCAATCTTATAAATAATGCTACCCAAAGTAGAATGGTTTGGAAAATAGAATAGTTGTGTCTTTATTATTAAAGGATCACATCATAAAAATCAGAGTAGGTTAAAAATATGAATCTTTGGCTGAAATGCAGAGAGCTTGAGGAGCTGGACATGAAAACAAAAGCAGATGGCTTATACAAAAAATTCTGGAGATGAATTTTGTTTTCCACCTTTTTTAAAAACAACAATGCCAATCTGCCCGAAAGCATGTCTAATTTATAGGCAGCCAGAAAGTGGTGGACTGTGTTCAGACTCTGGCTGCAGAAGAGTTAGTATTTTTCATCAGTTTTGCATAGTAACCTTGTGACAGAAGAGCACCTGTGTGCAACGGGGGGAAAGGTTTTTAAAGTATTCTGCCTCGTTTTCTTTTGAATCGGATTATCAGTTTTCTGTAATTAAGACTATCGTTAATCTGTTGCAGATGAAATTTAAACAAATTATAATATGAATACTAAGAAGAATGAACTAAGTCCATATTTGTAACAGAAGGCCAAGTCTGGGATTATATTAAAATGCAACTGTTTTAGGATGCAGGTCTGTATCGGCTCACTAGGAGGAAGTCCATTGAACTCATTAGGATTTGCTACTGAGTAGATATGTATAGGACTCTGCTGTTAGTTTATGAATTAAAAAGGAGGGCATTTTTTCATTTCATTTCATTTTATCCTTGTAAAATAGAGTGGGTCCTAAGACTATTCCTCAATTGTCAAAGGCTAAGGGCCCAGTAGGCCAGGAATTTATCACCAGGATTGGTCAGTTGTCCTGCGCTCAAGGGAACACGCTCTATTTCCTCTTGCCATTGGCCAATTTGACGACAGGAGAATGATCTGGCCTGCCACAGGCCAGTTCACAGAGGAGACCCAGGGGCCCACCCACAAAGCTGACCGCCTGAGAAGGGGTGAACGGACTTAAGCTATTCCATGAAAGGACTACATACACCTCTGTTTCAAGGGAAATCAATAGTTTAGGGCAGGGATAGTCAACCTTTTTATACCTACCGCCCACTAATGCATCATTCTAGAGGGTAAAATTTCCTTTCTGCCCACCAGTGCTCGATGGAAGGAGGATTCAGCTTGTGCCATAGAACCATAGCTGCCAAGTTTTCCCCTTTCTCGCGAGGAATCCTATTCAGCATAAGGGAATTTCCCTTAAAAAAGGGAGAACTTGGCAGCTATGCATAGAATCCCCTACTGCACACCCAGAATTAGGGTTACCAGACTCAATAGAGGACAGGACTTCTGTGCCTTTAATTGCCCTGCTCTCCTTTGAGTCTGGAAACCTTAAAGAGAAACCAGGAAAGGAAACCAAATTTCCTTTGCTTGGAAATTAAACATTGCAGTCCTAACTATGTCTATTCCAAACCAAGTCCTATTATATTCAATGGAGCTTTCTCCCAAGTAAGTGAGGATAGGATTGCAGCCTAAATTATTCTGGGCTTGAAATGCTAATGTGAGCACTGTGGGCTGCTCAGCCTCCTTTAATGTCATGAAATCTGTATACGGCTCTAAGCTATTCAATTTGGAGTGAATCAATAAAAATTATACAGTGCTTGGTGACTTGATTCTTCATGCCCATGTTTGCTACAAGTTTGAGGTGAGAAGGAATGGCAAGGCTAGAACTATAGTTCAAACTGTTGGAATATTTTGTAGGGGTTCCAGCTTAGATACTGCAGAATTGGATCTTAAAAAGAAAGTAACATTTCTTAATAAGAAAGCAAAGAGGTTTTATACTATTCCCCTGTATCATTCTTGCGAGAGACTCGCTTACAAGCTTAGACAATATTTTAAAATGGAGCTATGCTATTATCTAGACAAGCATTAATTAGACCAAAATCCTCAGACTCTTACCCATATAATTAGCTATCTAATTATTTTAAAGGCATAGAATCAAACTTTCAGTACAATTAATATAAGTACTAAGAATTGTAATTACAGTACAACTTGTCAAAACCAGCCTTTGTGTGGGACTAGCAAAGAGCTTTTACTCTTTTACTCTCTTATGTACCTAAATGCTGTACAATGTGGGGTGAGACAAACTCTCATAGCTTATGATCATAAGTGCAAACAATTTGGGGCTCCCAGCAGTCTGATCCATTTATATTGCCAATTTAGTGAACAGTGTGAGTCATCAAGGAAGAAGAAAAAACTGATGGAGCTTGCATATTTGGATCCAAGTCTGAAGTTGTGGTTTTTTAAAATAGTTTCTTGTGTTGTTGTTGTTTTTCTAATCACAGTCAAGTATTATGGATAAGCTTAATTAAAGACTGCAGGTTGCAGACACGTGCAAAAGATCCATTTCCCCAAAGCTAAACTGTCTTTCCTCTTCCAAGCAAGACTTAAAACTGCAGTTTAGTCACTAGGGTTATGTAGGCGAAAATATTCTAACAGAGTTGGAAGTACATAATAGTTTCCAGAGTTACAGGTGATCTGAAACTGCAAAGTTCTGTCTTTAGATAAAACAATGTAAATTCAAACACACACAAAATATATGGAATAGCTTGGCTTCCTGCTTCCAGAACACACATTGAACAGGGCTACATTTCCCCATTTTTTTTGTCTTTAATAGGGAAGGAGAAGCCAAGTATAGAGCACTGCCAGTTTATTTTCTCTTTAGACAGTCTTCCGTTTCTAAAATAAAAGATGCTGGAGCTTAAGACTGCCTAGCAACATTTGGCAGGGCCTTCTCTCCATCCCTGTTATTCCAGCTGCCTTGCTGTGGTTACTCAGTAGTGACAGAAATATCTCCTTCTACATTTATATTCCACCTTTTCTCCAAGGACCGCAACACAATGTACAAGGTTCTGCTTAACCATGCAGTTCTGTATATATCTACTCAGACATAAATATAGTGATGGGCAAATCTGCTCATTTCAGTTCCTCCCAGTTTCTCATTTTGCCAATCTTAAGTTCAATTCTCCTCATTTCTACATTAGTTTATAAATAAATAAATAAAAAAATATAAAATGTAAGTCTCCCTGAAAATTCATAAGTACAGTATTCTATTATTAGGCTGACATACTATACTTAGATTTGTGGGAGAAGGCACCATTGAACCCATGATTACTAACTTTTGACTAGACATGAATAGGAATACTGTACAATGGGCAACAAAGGAACTTGGAGTAGACCTTAGTTTGGCAATTTTCCAATTCAATGATACAGTCAAGAAGAGACTATTTCCTCCTCCAGTTACAGGAAATGGAATACCTTCTGGCTATTCTATACTGGCTTATATGACAAGTTTCACTTCATTACAGTGTATGGAATGAGGAAGAAATTTTATATAGCACCCTCTTCAAGGATTCCCATTCTCCTCTATGTCACCATTCCTGCTCCTACAGCCCTCCAGAATTAGGGAGCTGAATGTTTGCTGCGGTGAGTTTCTTCTATTCCGGTAGGTTTGTGGTGCAATTTAGAATCCTGGAAGGTCTACACTGCATGAGCAGTCCATGTAAGGCTCTACACTGCAGAAATTCTACCCCTAACTTGTGGTGAGGAAGAGCTGCGGGAAGAGGAGTGATGTGAGGGGAGGGGACAGGGCCTGAGAGTATGACCCACTCTTCCCCCTTGTACACCAGTGGAGTTGCATTTGAAGTAAATATTTGAAATGTCATGGTGCATCTACAGCAGCACAACCAGATGCTTCATCTGCCCCAGCTTCAACAAGACATGACTCTCGCATATCAGCCATAGCAGGCATTGTAAACTTCCAGCAGTTTCACTTCACCCGCAAAGGCGCACTCCTCCATTGTCTCCTGAGAAAAAAATGGATTCCAACCAACCTGAAAATGTGAAGTGGAACACTGGAAGCTTCCTTATGCCAAATCAGATCATTGGTCCATGTAGCTCAGCACAGTCTGCACTGAATGGTGTCCACTCCTGGGACCTTCTACAACATGCAAAGCAGATGCTTTACCGCTGAGCTACTGAGGTATATTGAAGTGAATGCTAAGTATAAGATGGAAAATGTGTTGCTTCCCTGCCCTCTCAAAGACCTGTGGGTACAACCCCTGAGATGAGCAGATCTGTAAAGGAAAAAAAAAATCTGTTAGTAACTTTTAATAGCTAAAGTTCAGACTTGCAGCACATACATTTGCTGTTTTTATATTTTGGATCTTTTAAATGGGATTTGTCTAAGTTGACTCTAGGGATCTTGAGGTGAAACAAGTGCAGTATGTAAACTGAATGCACTTTATTCGGCTGAATTCCACCTGATTGTGGGAAGCTCAGACCAAGCGGCCGCATTGCCATTGTTAAGATGAACACGAGCTATGGGCTCTCATTACCGATAATGCTTTCTTTTCTCTGAAAGTAGACCCTGGTTCATTTTCTTTTGCTTTTAACTCTGGTAAGTTAAATACAAGGCTATTGAGATGGAAGATACACATATTATCTCTAAATTGGGATGTCACAAAGCAATTAAAGGGAACGGGAAGGGCTTATATATTGGCAATCTCTCTCTCCCCCCCCCTTCCCCCAATTTCCCAGTGCTTTCAGTTATCTGATCCTCTTAAACTGCAGTTGTGCTGAAAGGAAGGATATTGGCAGCAATGATATAAAGAATTTAATGGAAATAAATAAGTTAAGCTTCTGCAAAATAGTAACCCTGAAGGAATGGAAAGGAAGCAGCATTTCCCACATTTTTGAGATTTAATCCTCTCCCTCCAAGTTAACTGTGAAGCAAGATACATTTTGGCAATGCATATGTAGCAAGGGACTTTGCCAATCCAGCAGAACAACACCAGCATGAGGTTTTCAAAGAGAGAGAGAGAGAGAAATATTGTTATGAAAATGGGAAAGACGTTCATAGATCCTAGAACTGTAAGACTAAAAGTGAAGTTTCTGCTGTTTGTCCCTGACAGAGGCTATCTACCTTTAAGTGCTGTTGGCCAACTAGATCCAGTTTTCCCTACAGCTGCATCTGCAATGCTGATAAAACAAATATCTCTTGGCTGCAGGTACGGTAGCTGTCAATGGCACAGAATGTCAATCAGGAAATAAGATAGCAACCCAAGTATCAAACATTTAAAGCAGGGCCCTTCCAGTCCTCTCTAGATGGCTTTTGGGACTCTTCCCCAAGCCGCATCCCTCATTCCCCTTACTTCACACCCTCCTTGAGTGTTTTTGCCTGCCTGGGAGTCTGACAGTGCCTCCTTCAGTCTTTCTTGTCTAGATGGAGAATAGAAAAGGTTGTGTATAGAAACAAGCCTGCTATACAAGGGCAAAATTTACATTCAGCACTCTGCTCACAGCTGCCTCTGGCCCCCACCAACTGCTGGTATGTGGCCCTTGGACTTGCTCAATGTAAGAAATACTCAATAGGGTATCAGCAAAAAGTGGCTATGCAAAATGAAACAGACCACCACTGTGTTCTGCAGATTCAGGGGCTCCGTTAGCAAGAATGGTTTCTTCAAAAAGGAGGTTCAGACTGACATAAGCAAATTTCAACTGCTGTTTAGGGCTAAAACAGACTTTACTTGTCTAGGTAGCAGCCTTATTTGGTTTTCATTTGTTGTTTCCAAATACCTAGCCTCTCTCCCAATACACACAATTACCAATTTATTCCAGTCAGCATTATTTGCAGTACAAGTTGCAGGCAGAAAAGGGCTGTCATGTAGATCAGGACCACAGTGGGTGCAATGGTTAAATTCTCTCAAACTCCATCTTAGGAACCCAGATCAGAAGCAGTGTAGTTCATTGGCAGCATGGGTGTGGGAACCTGACTTTGGCCCAGAGAGGTTTTTTCGTTGCTAGCTTTGGTAATAGAAAGAGTCCCACGTACTCGCTTGCCTTCCTATTCCATAGCTGGCAAAGGAGGCCATATAATCAGCAGGGCTCTAACTTATGGGTAATAGTTTTGACCAGTTTTTGAAACTGTGATTGTCAGCACACCACCATCTAAATATGTGCTGGGAACAGCTGCACCATCCCTTGATATAAAAATAAAAACCTTGAATTCCAATTAATGCATGCAGAAACAATGACAAATTTATTTTTGTAAACATATACACTGATCCTAAAGGGTTATTATACCAGCTGAACTTGATGTCATTTGCCCCATCTGCTAGAGCAGATGCTTTATTTCAGTGTGGATATTAAATCCCTTCTGAAAGCAATTTCCATAATTGTAAGGAACAGTCATGAAATGAAAGGGAGATGATACACTTTTTTTTTAATGACTGGGATGCATTTCCCCTGCCTATAGGAAAGGACTGAGCTGTATTATAAGCAAAGACATCACATAGATCAAATCATTTTTAACAGCACAATATAAATTAACTAGAGAACATGTTCTACATGTTCTTAAATGCTGGTTATTATTTCCAGTGCTGTGATTTTCTATTTGCATCATTTATAACTTTGAGACAGAAAGCTGTGTCTGGCTGTTTTTTTTTAATCTAACTTAGTAGGAACATGCTGTTTGTTGCAAGCTACTTCTTCTTGAAGTTGCACTTCAGTATGACCACAACATTTGTAAATCTGATGTGTCATGGAAAACACCAATAACAATCTGCTCTAAACTAGCACCCAAACAGTCACTTAAGCGTGCAAAGATGCCACTGGGCCTTCCTTACCTCCTGTACTGATCACATAATCTTGTTAGGTAATGCCTAACTGTTTATGTAAAGGAGAATTTAGAGCTTCTACTGCTTATGTAGACTTCTTCAAGTGGCTCTTTGGATCTGGATCTTAGAGTACCAGCAATCCAGCCTATTTCTCCAGCCTATTACCATTTTACATGCTGAACATCAAAGGGAAAGTAAAACAAATATGGAACTACTGTGCGAGCGGGAACCAGGAAAAAAGGAGCAAGTCCCCGGCCGTGGGCTGCTTAAATGGAGCAAGCCATGCCCCCTGGTCACCCGGATTGGTCGGCCCAAGGGTGACACGGCCGGGGCTAGCCATGCCCCCACGCATGGGGCGAGCTCGCAACCAGCCCGCAACTTCGTTTCCCCAGGAAACGGCTTTATAGAAGTTGCTCACTTGCCATTGAAAGTAGCACTTGTCTTCTACCAGGGGGAGATAATACTTAGCTCAGGGTCACCCAGTGAGCTTCATGGCTGAGCAAGGTTTTGAAGAAACTAGGTCCAATTCGCCCAAATCTCCAGTTTTCTTCCCCAAACCCCCTTCCTCTAGTGTCATGTGATCATATGCAGGAAACATTGGTTATGGCTACTGCTTTTTGTTTTTGAAAGGGCAGACCTGCTAGTGTATCTGTAGACATGTATACTACATGTGGAAAAGCTACTTGTTGGAAATTAGTGGAGCTGGTCTTGGGATCTTTATGAGAGACAATTGCACATGTGCAGGCAGAATTGCAATGACTATAAATATACCTGGCTTACTTTGCTGAATTTATCACAGATCTTTATTAGTGTGCTTTGCTTTGGAAAGCTGGCGCTAACCATAACATTGTTTGAAATTACAGAAACATGCAGAATAGAAAGCACAAATGAACTTACCCACACATTACCTGGACTATATACATAGTAATCATTTCAGAGACAGAGGACAGAATAGAAGTGGAGTGTTACCTAATATGGAATTGTGGGATGGAGTCTTAAAGACCCAGCTAATTAAAGGTAAAGGGAAGGAACCATGAAGAATAAAGGAGGGGTGGTAACATATAAAAATGTGCAAATAAGGTGTCCGGAGGGGGGGGGTATAATAAATAAGTCTCTAGCTAAAGTTGTTTACAGTCCAAAATGGATATTTCATTCACTGGGAAAGGGGGGGGGTAATACCAAGGACGTGAAAGTAATAGTATACTGAAATTAAGAATGCTAAATATAATGCATTCATAGTATTAGAAGTTATATGTAAGTGTTTCAAAACAAGAAACAAATCCTTCCAGTAGCACCTTAGAGACCAACTAAGTTTGTCATTGGTATGAGCTTTCGTGTGCATGCACACTTATCTGAAGAAGGTGCTACTGGGAGGATTTTTTATTTTGTTTCAACTACGGCAGACCAACACGGCTACTACCTGTAAGTTTTTCAGACACCCTTGTTAAATAAATAGTTGCATCCAGCTTTAAAACATTGATGATGATAGCAATATCTTGCTAGTTTTTAATGTATTACTGTATAACTTTACCAGGGTAAAACAAGATTAGACTTACCGACTTTCAAAACTTTTATTGTTTGCTGACTGGAGGACAATACGGTAACAAAGGGCTGTTGCCACAAGAAAAACGAGTTGCCATTTCAGTTGTGCCTTCCTGTTCTCAGCTTTATTGTAATTCTTTTGCTTTGATATTGGCAATTTATATTTTGCTAACATCATAACAGAAAAGGTGATGTCTGAGCCAGGATGATTTCATTTATTGTGTGCTGAGGTACAAGTGCAGGAATATGATTGTGTGTCATCTTTAGCTTCCTTCCGAGAAAGCCTCACAGGAAGCAGGGTGAACAGGGATTACAAATGAATCCTAAAAATTGAATCCTAATAAAAGGTGCGATTGCAGCTGTTGCCACACAACTTCAGTTTTCTTTCAGTGGGACTCAGACCCAAGCATCATTGAAAAAATTGGAAGCTGCATTACTAAAATGCTTGGCAGATTGCAACTAACCTATGTGCAGCTTTCAAAAACTCGATGTGATGCACCACATGCTGACAATTTTTTTGCTCAAACTTTTGCTCAAACCGTCAGAATTCAGCAGCACTCTAAGGTGGGTAGTTCTAAAATAAAACATGTATAACTTTCTTTGATGATCTTGCTCAGGCATCCCCAAACTGCGGCCCTCCAGATGTTTTGGCCTACAACTCCCATGATCCCTAGCTAAGAGGACCAGTGGTCGGGGAAGATGGGAATTGTAGTCCAAAACATCTGGAGGGCCGAAGTTTGGGGATGCCTGATCTTGCTAGTCCATGGAAGAAGAAAGCAAAGAGATGAAGGCTCAATTGACAATATAATACATGGATTCTAACATCACAGTTGGCTTGTTAACTTGTTTATAAACAATTAATTATTCACCTGTGACTAATAAGCCTACAAAATTTCTTACTGCAAGATTCCCAATTATGAAAGCTAAATTGCTCCTGTTGATTCAACTTCTACCACTCAAATAACAGAAATGACCCTCTCCCTATTGATGCATAAGAATGGCAATGTAGGAATGCATTTGACAGTCTTAATTCTCATGATAAGGAAACTGCAGAAAATCACTGAAGAAGGGAGCTTCCATGGACATGTACAGAGCCAATGAATCATAAAATTGCAGAGTTGGAAGGGACCCTGAGGGTCATCTAGTCCAACCCCCTGTAATGCGGAAATCTTAACTAGATCATACATGACAGATGGACATTCAGTCCCTGGATAGGCCCACAGTTACCGGAGCTTGCAGGTGTGCAATCTCATTGTTTTTGCCCCCTTGCTTCATGGAGATTTTTGGAAATACAATCATGCGTATTTCACTTCATGATGACCTAAATCTTTCTGATGCACTCTGTGTCATTTGTATAAACATGACAGCAACTGTATCCAAGTTTCCCACCCCTGCACCGTAAGGGAAATGGCACAGTGTAATAAGATGACAACAACAACAACAACTTATTTGTACCCCGCCCATCTGGCTGGGTTTCCCCAGCCACTCTGGGCATCTTCCAACAAAGATTAAAAATACATTAAAATTTCACACATTAAAAACTTCCCTAAACAGGGCTGCCATCAGATGTCTTCTAAAAGTCTGGTAGTTGTTGTTCTCTTTGACATCTGGTGGGAGGACATTCCACAGGGCGGGTTCCACCACCGAGAAGGCCCTCTACCTGGTTCCCTGTAACTTGGCTTCTCACAGCGAGGGAACCGCCAGAAGGCCCTCGGTGCTGGACCTCAGTGTCCGGGCAGAACGATGGGGTGGAGACGCTCCTTCAGGTATACTGGACCGAGGCCGTTTAGGGCTTTAAAGGTCAGCACCAACACTTTAAATTGTGCTCGGAAATGTACCATATCATGCTTTCTTCTTTCTTTTAGAACTTCTCTTGTATTTCTAGACTGGGAGTTGGTATTTGACATTGGCTACACAACGTTTTAGAAGTGATGCTTGTGTTTTATTATTTCCTATCGATTTTGGCTGTGGGTCACCTTACCCTTATCTTCAGAATAGCTATTTTAGGTTGAGGTGGGTGGGTTAAAGAATTTACAGCATCAAATGCTTATTCTTGACTATATTGAAAGTTACATTGCAAAAGCTTGTGTATTAACCAGAGATAACAATACTCCTGAAGTAATCCTATCTTATGAGTCAAAAGGAGAGGAGTAGGTAATATTTTGTCCAAAGAAGATACAATTAAGATCTGATAGTCATCTTCAAATATATTAATGATTGTCACATTGATGGTGGAGCAAATTTATTTTCTGTTGCTCCAAAGCATAGGACCCAAAACAAAAGACTGAAATTACACACAAAAAAAATGTCCACTTCCCCAGGTCAAGCAGGCTGGGACTTAAAAGAGAGATCCTGTTTCAGCAATGCAGCCGCTCAGGATAGGAGCTTATATTGGAGATGGATGCCCCATTCCTTCCTAACTCTCAGCCAGCCAGACTTCTGGGCAAGTGCTTCCATCTGTTCCATTTCCACTCGAGTAGATTAGCAGACCACTTGGGCAGTGACTCTGAAAATTCTGTTTTGCTCGCTGTCTCCTCTGTTCCTGCTGTGAAGCAATAGGGCAGTGGGACAGAGTCTGCTAGGAACCCATTGTGCTCCATTCTTGGCCAGGGATATCTGGATGCTCTTCAGGGACACAGGAAGAGAACTCAGGCTTGGGGATTGAGCAGCGCTGAACCCTGACAGAAAGGGAATGTTAACTAAGCCTTAGGAAGACCTTCCTTATGTCACGAGCTGTTCAACAGTATAACAGACTGCCTTAGAGACTTTTAAGAGAGTCTGTATGGCTACTTTATCAGGGATGTTGTAGCAGTGGACTTCCTGCACCAGAAGGTGGTTGGATTTAGGTCCTACCTTCATGATTTTTTAAAAAATGAATTGCATACTGTGGGCAGAAGCACAGAGGAACTCTCTACTGCCCTCTAAACAATGCCCCCTGCTAACACAGAGTTCTCAGTATTTTAGAATAGCTACATGCATCACTGCTCCTCTTTCCTCTTAGTCTGACAGCCTTTCACTGCTCTTTTGCAGTCCACCTTTTTCCTCCTGCTACCAATAATTCCTGCTTCTCATATTTTTCCAGCTTGATATTTCTCCATTAACGAATTCTCACTCCAAGAAGCAGTTATTATAGCTTATGAAAGGATTTGTAAATTCTCTCACACAGGCTGACCTTGTCATTTTCTGTTATTTCCTCTGAAAACGCATACAGAGGTTAGTTAGGAAAGATGTCTCTTTTCTGCATTCATTTGGGTTCTTTCTGTCCTGTTATCTTCTTACTGCACAGGTGTTCCTTTGTACTCTTCCTTGACATACCCTTAGTTTGCATACTCTTGAAGAAATGTGCTCTAGTTTTCCAAAGCCAGGGGATGTGAAAAAGCACGATGAAAGGGGGAAACGGCAGCTAAGAAAATAGCTTCTATGGAGTCACTGCACTTTGTTTGGTTACAAATGATGCAAGACACAGAAATGTTCTGAAAACATTTAGGACTGTGTGGGCCAAATGCTAGCAGACGTTTGCAGTTATGCTCGGAAGAATAGAATAGCTCACAATATTTAGCCGTGTCTTACGGTGAAACATTATTGCATTGTTTGACAAAAAGCTGTTTTGCCTTCTGTGTTGTACAGACTGCACACATATTTCCAACTGTGGGTCTATTTTTGGATCCCCACAGATTCCAAACCTGATGAAAAGTATTCATCTTTGTACATGGGTAGCCCAGAATACTGGCACAGCAGTTTCCAGGGCGCAGTGTTCTGTGTGTGATGAAAAGAGGCATATTAATGGATGGCATATGACTCTGCTTTCCATTCCAGATTCCTGAAACATTGACGTTGTTGTGCTAGTTGACCACACCACATAAGAGGTGCCCAGCAGTCCAATTTTAAAGCTCTCCTTTTTGTGTGCTGGTGTGCAAACCACAGACTGCATCCTTTTCCTATCAGTGGACCAATTCTGTCACTGCAAGCTAGAGTGGAATAGGGCAGAAACCTGTGGGGAAACTGTGGCCCTCCAGATGTCATTGGACTGCAGTTCTCAGCATCCTTAACCATTTGCCATGCTGCCTGGATCTGGACAACATCTGGAGGACTACAGATTCCCCATCCCTGGAACAGGGGAAGCAGCTGGCATTGGACAGAGGCAATGCGCACAAACATCTGCACAAACATGGAGACTTCTGGGTATCTTTGGCAAGACATTGTCTCTCAGCCTAAATATTTTACCCTTTAAGGAGAAATCACAGTGTTGCAATATTGTTAATGCAGGGATGGGAAATCTGTGGCAGTCCAGATGTTGCTGGACTCCAACTGCCATCAGCCCAGTCGGCATAGCCAATAGTAAAGGGTGAATACATTTGGCGTGCACAGCCTCTCTGGTCTAATTTGGGCCCAATAGCACATCAAAGTGCAAGTAGATAAATAAGGACCGCTCTGGCAGGAAGGTAAATGGCGTTTCCGTGTGCTGCTCTGGTTCGCCAGAAGCAGCTTTGTCATGCTGGCCACATGACCCGGAAGCTGTCTGCGGACAAACGCCGGCTCCCTTGGCCTATAGAGTGAGATGAGCGCCGCAACCCCAGAGTCGGACACTGCTGGACTTGATGGTCAGGGGCCCCTTTACCCTTTACCTTTATGGTACTCTGGAGTCACCTACATCTGACCCAGTATGAACCAGCGCCAACATGACCCAGATCTCAGCCTCAAAGCAATTTGGAGGCCTTGAACAGTGCTTAATTGAGATTTGAAACCCTTATTAAATGTGTGGTGATGGACGGAGGAGAAAGCAGGTTGTCGGTTTTAAACCCTGGTTAAACATGCAGTTAGAAGGGAGGAGAGTGTGCATGCTTTTTCTTCCACCTTTCCTCACCCCCTGCCGCCTTTTTACAGCCCATGATTACTCTTCTGACTTCATCTGACCTGGGGTGGTCCAGGACTGCTTTAACTTGCTCCATTTGAATTCTTGGTTGACACTAATTGGTTCAGAATCTAGGATTTGTCTGGAGCTGGTGCTCAGACCTAAGCAATGGGCTCCCCATTCCTGTTGTAGGGGTATAGCATAGCCTTGTGTATACTTGTATTAGAAGAATTACGTACTTTTTAAGTTACAGAGAAACTTACAGTACTCTTTTGACAGAATGACACAAGCTTGGGTTTTTCAGGATCCTCTGAGCCTTTTGCCATGTCTCCATGTCTCTTTCTTGCAGCGTGGTGCAAGAGCCCTTAGATTAATCAGAAAGCAAAGAGACCTCACAATAATCTTAAACTAAATGATTCCTACAACTTCAATCCCAGATGCATCAAAAGAAGATAAATGTGCTAAATTATCTTCAGTTCACCACATTAATGTGGCTGTGGATTGGCTTGTTAAATTTTAGCATTAAAAGGCAAGCAACATGCTAATTCAATTTAACTTTTTTGAAATATAAATG
The DNA here is from genome assembly GCF_963506605.1 of Zootoca vivipara. NCBI lineage: Eukaryota > Metazoa > Chordata > Lepidosauria > Squamata > Lacertidae > Zootoca > Zootoca vivipara. Next base: position 28,222,279 of record NC_083283.1, read on the forward strand.
CAGGCAGAGGTCCTAATGCCTAAAGCTTTGTGAGCATTACTTCAGTTTTAAGACGGCATATAATAATTGATGTTTTAAATATGATTGATGTGCATTCCTGTTAACAGAACCATGCTTCATAATGTAACATATGCACACATGGATATTCACTTTAGAATAAAAATGTGGCCTAAAAACCACAGTATGCATCTGTAAATAAAGCCTATAAATCATGTTAAGCTTTAAACCAAGTATGCTGTTGGCAATTTCTAATTCAATTCATGGAGACAAAGTGTTGTGAGAATGATTGAGAGTAGAGTTGAGGGTGGAAACTCATTCTGATACATTTTTTAAAACTGATATTTTTTTTGAAAAAAATCAAATATAAAGCAGTAAAGTGATACAAAAAGGGAAAAGGCACACAAAAAGGCACCATGTAAAGGGAGAAAATTATATGAATATATACATCTCAGCCCACTGAAATCAACAGATACTTTGCCACTGACTCCAACAAATGGAGAATTCAACCCACATTTTGTAACTTGGACACTCACAAAGAAGGCAGTGAAGAAAATCATTAAACAAGATCCCATCTCTCTCTTTTCATGATAGCAAAAGAGCATAAGAGATCACTGGTAACAGTTTAAAGGGAGGCAATGGGGGAGCAGTATAAAAATGATTGAAAAAGAGCATTGTTAATTTTGTCTTCCCCACCTCAGGTAGGTGAGTTCAAAGAGCTGTCTAGTTAACAACTTGATCAAAGAGATTCTTGTCAGTGTGTCAAATGCATAGATACGATATGAAGGAAATGGGATGGAATGACTTAATTCTCTAAATTCAGTAGTTAAGATGGTTCAGAAAGAATCAGGATTCAAGATGACTTTGACAGATCGTAAAACTGAGCACAAACTTAAAAAAGGAATTTCATTAGGGAAAAATGTAGGGTTCTACATTTAGACAGAAAGAACCAACTGCACAAATATAAGATGGGGAACACCTGTATTACTAGTAGTACATGTGAAATGGATCTAGGGGTCTTAGTAGACCACAAGCTTACAGCAATCAACAGTGTGATGCAACTGCCAAAAAAAAAAGTTCACACTATTCTAGGCTGTATCAACAGAAGTATAGTGTCCAGATCAAGGGAAGTAATAGTCCCACTCTATTCTGCCTTGGTCAGACCACACCTGGAGTACTGTGTTCATTTCTGGACACTACAGTTTAAGAAACTGTGTGCAAAGGAGGGCAACAAAGATGATCAAGGGTCTTGAGTTCACTGATTTCAGTGCACCTACTCTCTGTGTGACTTAGTCATTGTCCACTCTAGCATATCTATTCGGGTTTAGTTTATTCTGTAAATTTATTATGGTCCGTAATCAAAACACAGGATTCAGCCTACCCAGCTACACAATGGACAGATTGTAAAAGGTAATGCAATAGCAAGTAGTGAAACAGTATCAGGCAAGGGTGTAAAGAAATCCACCAGGCTTCCTCCCACCCCACCCTCACGCTTTAAAAAATAATAATGCTGGAGATAGCTTGCTACTTTGTGTCCCTAGAAAAGCCCAGCATTCTAATTTCCTTCTGAATTTAGACTAGCTTGCAACCTTTGCAGGTTGCTGTAGCAACCTGTAGCAGCCATCTAATGTTTAAACCTGGGACCTATGTAAGTTTTCACATTTGTGAGATAAAGGCATGGTAAATGGACTCCTGACCTTTATCTCAAAGCAAAATAGGTTCTTTTGAATATTCATAATAGGAGTACTAGAAGTACCCTAAGTTAATATGGATAGTAGTCGCTACAAGGGTCTGCTGTAGGCTGTTTCCTTTTCCGGCATAGATAAGACAACGTTTAAATGCAGATTGTTTAATATAATTTATGGGTGGGGCTTTTTTTCTTTAAAAAGAAAGAAAGAAAGAAGAAGAAGCATTGCATATCCAGAGATCCGGGGGATTGGGGACACGTATCCAGCATTTTATGATTAAGAGAAATTTGGATTAACCAGAGTGCTATTTTCCTAGTATCCTATTTTTAGGACTCGTTTAGTGTGCTAGATTTATGCTGACACTAGAGAATGTAGATTAGTGTAGAATGCTGATGTTGTGGGTCCACTTTAGAGTTGAAAATGCATTTTTAGACTTTTTATTGTCATAATCCTTCAAACTCTGCATTTTGGCATGCTTACCATAGCTTTATAGACTCAGGCTTTGCCATTCAATTAATCAAAATCTTATGGATTCCAAGGATATCACTGCAGCTATCACAATAACTTGGCTGTGTAAAACAGTTGGCATAGATCAGCTGTTTCAAAGTCTTCTTTAATTGCTTGAACACAACACTTAATGGAGAAAAGCCTGGTAAAATACATTACTTACTAGCTGTTGCCTCTCATACTAATGTCATTTGGGGGATGAAGTAAGGCTATCCCATGCCATGGTCATTTTTTTCTCCCTCCAAGCTCTGTAGGAAAGATGGGACAATTGTCCAAAGTCACAGAATGTGGTGATAAGCCATCATAGCAAATGTATGCTTTTTATTGCTTAATAATGACTAGACCAGGGGTAGCCAAACTGGTGCCCTCCAGATGTTGTGAACTACAACTCCCATAATCCCTGTCCATGCTGGCTGGGGCTGATAGGAGTTGTAGTCCAAAACATCAAGATGGTACCTTGCTGTCTACTCAGGGACTAGATGATCAGGTAGTGACCAAAATCTTTGTGCAAGGTGACTCATGCATCATATCAACAGGCTTACAGAGAGGAGGGAGAAGACCGAATTCCATGCATCTCAGTGAAGACAAGATAAGCACAGTGTTGTCATCAAATATGAGATTCAACAAAGCTACATGGGATGTGGGGATCAAGCCACTGATAGACCTGCTTTGAGAATTATAAGCAACATTTTCAACCTTATTCAGGCATGTGTTTGTACTGTACACTTCCTTGGGCACATTTCAGTGAAAGGTGATTCACGAGAACAGTCTTGGAGATGTTCCAGCACAACCCCCTGTTGAAGGCTGGGGTGGGGGAGAGGCAGCCCCATAGATGGCTGAAGATTTGCATGGAGGTCCAAGCTTTACCTGAGCAGATGGAAAGTTGTAGCCAAGAGAGAATCCAGAGCAGGGGTGGAGTTACTGTTCCACTAGATCCAACGTTCCTTTCATCATCTTTAGCTGGCACACACACACACACACACACACACACACACACACACACACACACTAGATTAAAAAAATTCATGGCCCCATCTTCTGCCCTGGTTAGCACATGGGGGCAGATCCACCAGAAGCTGGGGTGGATCTGCCCCTCCACCCCACCCCACTGCTCCTGGCTGAGTTTTGGATTGCTCTGTTAACAAATTTGTTTGTCTTTGAGGTGTCAGAATATTCTTCATCTGTTGCAGCAAAAACAAGGACAAGCATGGCTATGTCAATTGACGTCATTGTTTTATGTGTGTTTCCTTTTTATGCAAACTGATTTGATCTTATTAAAAAGTGGTACCCGAATATCTTAAGCCCAGAGAAATGACCATGCTACAACTGTTTTTACTTTGTCACACTTATTTGTTTCATATTATTATTATTTCAAAAGTCCTTTACAGCAGTGTTTCTCAACCAGTGTGCCTCCAGATGTTTTGGGACTACAACTCCCATCATCCCTAGCTAGCAAGACCAGTGGTCAGGAATGATGGGAGTTGTAGTCCCAAAACATCTGGAGGCACACTGGTTGAGAAACACTGCTTTACAGTGTTGAGCTTTCCTGCCTCTCTGTTTGGTGATTCAGACTTGCTAGAGGCAACTAGTCAAGTGTTTATAAGCATGTTCTAATTTAATTCACCATATACATTCGCTTTCTGCAATTCTGGTAGCTATTGTTGGTCTAAGTGATTTCTAATTGCAGTTATTTGTTTAAGCAGAACCAATTTGCTCACAGTGTAACTTGGGCGACCACATTTTTGGAAACTGATGGCTTTAAAATCTTTGGCAACAGGAAAGAGATGCAGGTGGGTTTAATGAAAATCTGGGACATAAGTTGTTGTTTCAAAAATAATAATATTCCCTTTCCCTATTCTGAATAGTTCATTTTGTCATCACACTCCTAAACCTACTTCGCTTGCAAGCATTGTGCTTTCTAAATTGGGCACAGAACTGCTTATTAAACAGTAAACGGAATAAATGCAAAAGGAGTTTCTGAATAGAAAGCTGGTCTTTCTGTTGCCCACCAATTTAAATGTACACAAATCTCTCTCTCTCTCTCTCTCTCCTTTGCTAAAATGTATTTCATTGACTGATGCTGGAAATAAATGTGATATTTTCAGTGTTACATTTGAGTGCTCTAATCTCTACTAAATCATTTTTCCCAGGTGTCACCTCCAAGACAATGATTAATGACATACTAATAAAGCTCACTTTGGCAGTCTGAAACTAAAATGTCATTTCTATTGGGCATGAATAATTTCCAGCTAAATAGAACCTTGCAACGTTCTTGTTCAAGGACTTTATTTTAAAAAGTGGTTTAATACAAGTGAAGGTTTTTTTTTTTTAAAAAAAAAGTGGATGTGAATTATCTACATGATGAAGTGATGTTTTTGTTGGCTGATTTCTCTAAAGCTTTCTGCTCTGCTCTCTTGGGTAACATGGTTACTGTTATCAATCACCACTTGTAATCAGATTTACAAACTCATCCTGCAGTAGTGCTAACAGAAAGCACATTTAAAGTTAAGTGTTTTTAAAAACAGAAGTATGAAAATAAATCCACACTTAAATATCAGTTTAATAACAATACCTATTGTGATAATAATATGAATGGTAATTGTTCCTAACAGCTGGTTTATTATTGGCAGTATATCAGTATGTATTTATTTTAACAATTTGTATGACATTTAACACCGTAATTTCTAAGCCGTCTGTTTTTGAAGTGCTGTACAAAATACATACAAAGTAAACCCCTGGCCAATAATTTGAGGGGGGGGGAGCCATGTATTAATAATAACTGGAAGAAAGAGCCCAAACAATTAAACATAGGAATGGCGAAATAAATGTGTCCGGCAGTGCAATTCTATATTTGTCTTTTCAGAAGTTCCACTGGGTTCAGTAAGGCTTACTGCCAGGTTGGTGTGTAGATGATTTCATCCTTAATGGCTTTTTCTTTTTAGGTAATAATAGTGGGGTGGGAGGTGGAGAATCTGCTGAACAAGTAAGAGAAAAATGTGCAAAGGTGCAAACTGGAGAAAGCAGAACACACTAGCAGTTTGAGGAGCTGGGCTGAGGCATGCAGTATGAAGAAACATGCAGGCCCCAACTGCACTGTACATTTTAAGAGCCATTACACCATTTTAAATAGTCATTTTCAAACGGGTTTAATAAATCCCCCTTCCCAGGGAACCCTGGGAATTGTAGCTCTATGGGGCGAATAGGGCTCTCCTAAGAAGTCTCAGTACCCTCGACAAATTACAGTTTCCAGGATTCTTTGGAGGAAGCTATGACTGTTTAAAGTGGTATGAGACAGATGGGGCCTTATCTGGGAGCATGGTTTCTCGATGAGCATCTAATCACCGGCTGTCAAGTATACCAGTTCTTGTCTATTATGACTCACTTAAAAGTTTCACTATTATGAGTCACTTTCAGCATGTTTTCGCTGCCTTTCCCCAGCTCAAGGTAAACATCTGTAGGGTTGCCATAAGTCCAAAAAATCCCACACATGTCTGGCATTTAACTGGCAAAAATAGTGTCCGGGGGGGATTTCGGGAAATCAGCAAAATGTCTTGGATTTCGAGGCTGTCTGTCTTGAAAAAAGCTCAACAACTTTGAGTTTCATCCCCCCCTGCCGAAAAGAAAAAACAACTTGTGTCCCTAATTTTACTTCTAGAAATATATCAACCCTAACTGCATTTACAGATATAGGAGGCAACATGCAAACCACATGTGAGGCCTACATTTCTGAGTACATCTTCAAGGTGCTGGTGCTTAGCTTTAAAATACAGCACTGCTTGGGACTAGGGTACCTGGATGATTGTCCAGCCTTATATGAGCCTACCGATGGGTGAAAGAATCTTTGGAGATCCCCCTTCACATGCCCCAACCATCACAGGTGTATAAAATTTCTCATTTTATACTTAATTGTCTGTGGAGCTAATTCAAAAGTGCTTACTCATGTTCAGATTCATTTTTGACAACAACAACAACAAACCTGACCTACATTCTGAATTCATCTGAAGGAAACTATAACCAGGAAAGCATTGGAGTAAAAAATAATAATAATCTCACTTTGTTTTTGTTTTTTTAAAAAATTGTATACAGCTCTATACCTATACATCTCAGGACAGTTCACAACATAAAATTACAAGATAAAAACCCCCACAAAACACGTGATAAAAATAATAATAGAAACAAACCAATAATCCAACCCCTTCCACAATACTCTAACACACAGTTATAAGTGATGTTTGTGGAGAGCGACAAATCCCGGTGCATTAGGAGGGATTTTATCCTGAAGGATGTAGCAAAAAGATTCAGACAATAATTATTTTATTTACTTTTTTCTTAATGAGGAGCTACTGTTGCGCAAACAGTTCTTCATCCCCCAAAGGTGGTTTGTGCATCATTGTTTTCTGAATACAAATTGAACAAGGTGAACATTTGATGTTGCACTTCTTGTATACCTTAAGCTGCCGAGGAAAGAAAAAGACTGGGTTGGGGCATACAGAAATTCTAAAGATTTCTATTCCAACGTGTGACCTTTTCGCCAGAATCCTGTAATCATAAGACTCACTTACATAGTAATTATTTTTTGGTATTTGTCTTCATATGCTGGGAAGATTAAATGTCTTCTGACCTTTAAGCATGCCCCATTATCACCTCTCCCTATGTTCCCGTACATTCTTCACGGATGCCTCCTTTTTCACTTGGTTAGATCCCTTAATTTGTGCAATGCATTATCTTGCTTGGAATACACTGCTGATTTAAATAATGGAAGGTTCCTGACCCGGCAGTTAGATAAACAATGGCATTATTTGAGGTTCCCTACCCTTGTGTTAAATAAACTCCTGGAAAGTGGACATCGGTAGATGTACGTGTCTTCGAATCCTGGAAAAGCAGGGTTGTAAAATGCATGGGGAGCCCACGTTGAAACAAAAGGTTCCCCACCATGGACAGTTGCCTTCCACCGGTTGGAAGGTGATAGGAGTGGCAACAGAGGCAAAGCCAGCACATTTGTCCATGCTATGTGAACACCACCGCCATGTGTGTATCTAACACTTCAAATCTCCTACCTTCCTGGGACTGATATCAGTAACGGAAGGTGTTGTGGTGTGGTGTTGCTCACCTTGCTTCTCAACACTGGGTTTTCTGCTGATCACTGAGAAAATGAGGGGTGAGGTGTTGGGGTGGTTAGTGCAGTGCAATGGCAAATCTAATCACAGCACCCACGCTGCCTACCTCTCAATTCTGTGTCATCATTAGAAATCCAAAACAGGACGTCATCTGAATTTTTCTTAACAGTCAGCCTTATGGAACTTTAAAAACAGTTCAGATGACTTCTTTTTTAAGAAAAGAAAGAAAGAAAGTGCATCTTATTTCACCATATCTTTCAGGTTAATTATTTTCCACTTGAATCTACTAGAATTAGTGGAAATGGCAAAAGAAGCAGCCTGTTAAATGACCTGCTCATGTTCACCGGTCAGATGCAAAATTAATCTTCCTCCTAGAAAGTAATGTGATTTGTTTTTTTCTTTAAGAAGGCGTAAATTTACTCTTGAAATGGTCTGCAGGCCTGACCTAATAATTATTCGCTGAATGCAGGAAGATACCAAGACATAAAAAGTTGGATTTTATCATGAGAGGGCCAGATAGCAATGCCTGAAGGTTCCCTGGGACTGATGGTCCCCACCTCTGTTATAGGGCAAAGTCCCCAAAGGAATTCTGGGAACATTTTTAAATGGTCTGCCAAGGTCTGGTTCAAGCACTCTGTTCAAGGTTTGGTTCAAGCACTGAAAGCAGGGAGAAATTGGGGTGGGGGCGTGTGAAGCCTTTGCTGTCTCATATAAATGTGAGTGAAAATAACCTCCCACCTGAATGTCTCCCACTGCTATCTTAAGGAGGGCTTTTACACACCTAGGAAACCTCCATAATCCAGTTGTGCTGAAAGGTTGCTTCTTCCTTAGTTTCACAGGCTATTGTATGCTGCTCTACAGAAGCTCCCAATTCTATGGAAGTAAAATCCTCAAAGTGGAGACTGATGAACAGTATCAGCTAATTAAGCCTTTCTGTTTTTCATTTTGGGAGCTAGATATTCCAAAGGGGGATGAAAGCAGAGATTCTGAATATCAACCATCAACATTTATTTTTGACAAAAAGAAGAAAGAGCTGTAGTAGAGAATAACTGCAAGTCACAATATTATCTCAGCTGCACATTGGCATCCTAAATTCTCATTCCCTAATTGAGAATCTTCCTGGCGTTAGAAACTGTTGAATGATTGGCAAGCCTTCTCTGGAGATAAATTAACTTGTGCAAACCACCGTGCTCAGCTATAATTGCTGTCCAGTAGCAGAGTGTGTCACGTTAATATTCTTCACTTCACAGGAAATTTTAAAAACATGTGCTGTTACGCGCCCCCACACACACCCCACACACATAGCAACAGTAGTGGGCAGAATGCTTTTGTTGAATATTCAGAGTGTACAAAACTGAATAATCTTTCTTAGAATCTATTAGAACTCTATTGGAATCTCTTTTTGTTCCAGAATAGGCAAGAAGATGGGTTCTGTACACTTAATGAATAAGCAGAGACTAACTAAATGGTTAAAATCAGGGGGGGGGGGCTGTAGGCCCTCCAGACCTCTCAATTTGTCCGTCTCCCAAGGCTGTCTCCCAGGATACATTCCTTGCTCTGCCACAACCCCTCCCCAGACCACATCCCACATGAGCCTTGCTTTGATTCCTTTTGTAGTATTTTGTGTCTGGAACATGTCATTGAACTCTGAAAATGCCTCTTGCTTGCTTGGATGGGGCATAGAATTGTTTGTATATAACTAGCCTACTGTAAACAGGTAAAATTTGCATCAGTTGCTATGCCTACTTTTACACCTCTGCTCCACCCACCACTAGCATGTAGCCTCCAGACCAGGCATCCCCAAACTGTGGCCCTCCAGATGTTTTGGCCTACAACTCCCATGATCCCTAGCTAACAGGACCAGTGGTTGGGGAAGATGGGAATTGTAGTCCAAAACCTCTGGAGGGCTGAAGTTTGGGGGTGCCTGCTCCAGACAGTTCCCCAATTGGCTTTTGGCCTGAAAAAGATTCCTTCCCCCCTGCTTTAAATCATAGCTGTCAAGTTTTCCCTTTTCTCGCGAGGAAGCCTATTCAGCATAAGGGAATTTCCCTTTAAAAAAAGGAGAACTTGACAGCTACGCTTTAAATACAGCTCTCTAGCACTGAAACATGAAAGGTATTACAGCCAACTGAACTTCAGAATTCCTGAATGGCTTTGAAGACAGATTACAAGGAACTCAAGGACAGAGAATAGAGTTCCCAGTCAAAAGGAGGATTCTGCGCATATTAACCCGAATAGTTTTAGCATCTCCCTACTGACCTTTGTATTCAACAGGCAAAGGTCACAAAAGGCAGGGCCTTGTGCAAGCTCCCGTGTCCCTTACACATTCTTCTGAACACCTGGTGAGGGTTAGAGTATCACTTTTGAACATTAAGAGATCAGAATGAAACTTGGTATGTCTGTTCAGGATGCAATTCTACATTTCATGTTTGTCCACCAGCAGAATTTCTAAACCCGTTTGGTGGTGGCACCAGGAAAACCAAACAAAACATTATTGGGAGGTGAGGTGGATATGGAAGTTGCAGATTGCATTGTGGGAGAGAACATCTGTCTTGTTCTGAAACAATAATAACAGTATAATTCACATTAATGTTCCCCTCTCAGGGATATTTTCTCTTAAGCAAGTCCTACTGGTTTTGATTGAATTAACTTTAAAGGGAATACTCTTAACTTATAGCTTATAATTCTTCACTTACTATTTTAAAGTGAAAAGTGCCTTTTCTTTGAGTAACGACAGGTATACAATAATGTGGGGGAGAAGAAAACGCACACATGGTTATCAAAGACATTGGCATGAAGGTTGGTGTGTACATTCAGAATGCAAGTCTCAGCTCAGACCTTACACAAACACTTTTCAAGTGCTGAAGAAAGATGTAAAATGCATAGATTGCGACATCTGCCTTGGAAACTGAGATATTTCTTCAGAACTTGGCATGTATGATTATACCAAACTGATTATTATGCTCAGAGTCCCACTGCCCAGTAAATTGTATGCCGGTAACCTTGGCTTGTCATTTCAGCTATTTACAGCTTTATTCCAAAGCATCCATGCATCTGGCCATACCTCTTTCTAAATAATATTACAGTTTCATTAGGAATCATTATATCAAGTGATGGGTTAATCATCGAGTCTGCACTTTGACATGCTGCAGAATTGCATTAAATGCAGGGGTCATGAACCTCTTCAGGGAAGCACAAATGCCAAATATTTCCACAAAGTAGAGTTAAATATTTCAATGTCTTTTGACATACACAACTGTAAAATCCATTTTATGTAATCTTTCAGCCTCGGGTTGAAAGAGGGTTAAGGATGCATTGTAAGTTATACTATCATTTCATGTGGCATTGGGCACCTTTTGGTACATAACTGAGGGGTAATTTTACTAAACACATCCGAGTTCAAGCAGCAAAATGTCGATGATGGAGCCTGGCATTTGTAAATGGTTCTTGCTCAGATATTTTAAACATGGGTCAGAATACATTAAGGCAGCTTTCCCCAAATTGATGCCTTCAGATGTTGTTGGACTACACCTCCAATGAGCAACTGACTATTGGCCATTTTGTCTGGGGCTGATGGGAGTTGTAGTCTAACAGCATTTGGTGGGCACCAGGTTGCAAAACAGAATGTGTACCTTGAGTTCAAGCTTAATAACATAATGAGCTCTGCTGCATCCTGCCTCCCCTTGATCATTCTGGTTGCTGTTTTCAACATCCTTTTTGTTTTTAAGCTTTGTTAACCGTAGTTACATCCATACATCAAAGGTATTTTGTAGTCTGTAGATCAAACTCATCAAAATAAAAATTCCAACAAAGAAGTATATATCTTCATAAATGTGACTTCCTGTCCTTCTCAACATCTTTTCACTCTAATAAACTTATTGCCTAAATTTATCAGCAAAATCATAATAAAATATTGATATGCATCTATGTTGTATATATATCTATTTTAACCCATTTAACCTTTATTTACAGAGCTTACTCAAAAGCTGCTACCGAATTCAGATTGCAACACTTATTTTTTAAGTAACTCTTTAGAGGTTTCCAGTTATCAGTGAACTCCTGTTTTTGCTTATCTTTAATCTTTTCCGAGAGACTATCTAGTCCAGCATATTCTACCAATTTTAGTAACCATTCTGGTCTGATGGGGATTTGGTCACTCTTCCAATGTTTTGCTATAAGTACTCTCACGGCTGTGGTGGCCTACAGAAAGATTTTCCTTATCTTCCTGGCTATATATGGTCCTGTAATACCCAATAAAATGATTCCTTTTTGAGGTGAGAAAACCAGAACTGTTCACAGTATTCCAAGTGTGCTTGCACCAAAGATTTATATAATAGCATTAATTGTGGAATTACGTAACTAATCTCATTTCTGGTTAGTCATCAGATCCTATTAGTTTGTGTGTGAAATTGGGATTTTTTTGCCCCAAGATACAGCATTTTATACTTGATACATTGAATTGCATTTGCCATTTTGCTACCTTTAAGAGCTTATCAAAAGCATTTTGAAAGTTTTAAGTACATAATGTCAACTCTCTATAGAACATACAATGCTGCCTTAGACTTAAGCTGCATTTGGACAGAATTTTATTCTGTTCCCAAACCTGAATAATTTCCACATTTTATAGGATCTTCCACACAACGTAAAATATGCTTTTGGAAAGCTAGCAGAATCTAGTGGATATTTAGGGCTCAAATCTGGGTTCCTTGCTTCCTTAAAAAAATAAAATCTCTTTGCAACCCCATTAATCTGGAAAATCACAGGCGTTTTGTATTGTAATGTCATGTGACAAAGTTTTGGGTGGTATTCTGGCATACCCTTCTTTCCCACCATTTAATATTTAATGCAACATGGTGGCATGTTGATCAAAAAGCCAGTGTTCCAAAATGCAACAAGTAAAAGGAATATTATAATCTGGGATAGAAGGGCCACCATTACTATGAAGAAAAAAAATGAACACAAGAGTTCCTACTTCTGAATGTACTCTGAGCCACACGACTGGCCCGTAGAGCTCAGTAGCATCTAAGTTGACTGGCAATGGCAATCCAGGATTTCATACCAACCTCTTTCTCAGCCTTACTTGGAGATGTCAGGGATTTAACCTGGGGCATTCTGCATGCAAAGCAGGTGCTCTAAAGTCCTATCCCTTGATCCAAAAGCTCTCCAAAAGAAAAATCACTTGCGGGTTTGCAGCATTCAGGAGCCAAAACATCCGAGTTCCAGGGCTTTTGGGATCCAAGGTACGACTGTACTGGAATTAATTGTTTTCACTTTCAAGTTAAGATTATTATGATTTGGTGCATGTGTGCAATGGAAATCTGGAACTCCAGCCTGTAGAAAAATGACTGCGAAAAGAACTTTGAGGGGAAGCAAATAAAAATGTTGAAGGCTTATGCATTCCGGCTCCAGCCCTTCTCTGCTACAAACTAGGGTTGCCAGACTCAATAGTGGACAGGACTCCTGTGCCTTTAATTGCCCTGCTCTCTTTTGAGTCTGGAAACCTTAAAGAGAAACCAGCAGACCCTTTGTTTAATTTCCAAGCAAAGGGTCTGCTGGTTTCTCTTTAAGGTTTCCAGACTCAAAAGAGAGCAGGGCAATTAAAGGCACAGAAAGACCTGTCCACTATTGAGTCTGGCAACCCTACTACAAACTGCCCCTTCAGATTTTGCTTTCAGATGAAGCAGCAGCAGCTAGAGTATAGAAATGTAACTTGACCATGTGATGTGTTTGTTTCAGCCAAGGCATTTCAATGTCATACCACAGAAGTTGCCATACATTTGCTAACATGCACGGCTTCCTATCTGTCAGCATGACTGACAGGTGGAGCCTGTATTGTGTATTTCAAGCTGAAAGACAAATATGACTCCTTCATAGCAATACTATTGTAATTCTAACCACAGTCATCACTAGTCAGCTGTAACATATAGATATTAAAGCAAATGGTGCCTGTAATCAAGCTCTCAGATTGGAGAAACACTGTTAGTTGTAGCAGCCATCTGAGCTCAAAAACGAAAACAAAATCAGCTCCTGAAATACTGCTCCTGTCAATGCTACCATATGTTTAAAAGAAGATATTAGAAGGAGCCATGCTCAGTAATCTTAACAAGGAAAGAATGCATCTAATGAAATAAAGGAAGCAGATGGTACAAAGAAGTAAAAAAAAAAGTCTCATTATGAAGTGTGATGAGCACTGTTCCACTGTCCTATAACCCAGTCTAAACCCTACCAAAGTAATACACATAGCCTTTGGTGATTCAAAAATCAACAGTTTTGAAGGAAAATGGAAGTGGTAGGAAATTATGGGTATTGGCAAAGGATATATTAAATTATATTTAATCCTCTACAGACCCACATGTTTTTCTATGAAAAATTCCTACTCATATTGAAATACTGCCTCTCAATGAGGCCAAACTTAGATTCACAAAATGTTTAGGGGTGTGTGTCCCCCTGCGTCCCCCCAGAAAAAAAGCACTGAGAATAGTTAATTGCATAACAGAATAACCTGCAGTGATTCTATAAAATGATTGTAAAGGATCATAGAATCATATAATTGGAAGAGACCACAAGGGCCATCCAGTCCAACCCCCTGCCAAGCAGGAAACACCATCAAAGCATTCTTGACATATGGCTGTCAAGCCTCTGCTTAAAGACCTCCAAAGAAGGAGACTCCACCACACTTCTTGGCAGCAAATTCCACTGCCGAACAGCTCTTACTGTCAGGAAGTTCTTCCTAATGTTTAGGTGGAATCTTCTTTCTTGTAGTTTGAATCCATTGCTCCGTGTCCACTTCTCTGGAGCAGCAGAAAACAACCTTTCACCCTCCTCTATATGACATCCTTTTATATATTTGGACATGGCTATCATATCACCCCTTAACCTTCTCTTCTCCAGGCTAAACATACCCAGCTCCCTAAGCCGTTCCTCATAAGGCATCGTTTCCAGGCCTTTGACCATTTTGGTTGCCCTCCTCTGAACACATTCCAGCTTGTCAGTATCCTTCTTGAACTGTGGTGCCCAGAACTGGACACAGTACTCCAGGTGAGGTCTGACCAGAGCAGAATACAGTGGTACTATTACTTCCCTTGATCTAGACACTATACTCCTATTGATGCAGCCCAGAATTGCATTGGCTTTTTTAGCTGCTGCATCACACTGTTGACTCATGTCAAGTTTGTGGTCTACCAGGACTCCTAGATCCTTTTCACATGTACTGCTCTCAAGCCAGGTGTCTCCCATCCTGTATTTGTGCCTTTCATTTTTTTTTTTTTTGCCCAAGTGTAGTACTTTACATTTCTCCTTGTTAAAATTCATCTTGTTTGCTTTGGCCCAGTTGTCTAATCTACTAAGGTCATTCTGAAGTGTGATTCTGTCCTCTGGGGTATGAGCCACCCCTCCCAATTTGGTGTCATCTGCAAACTTGCAGATTACAATTACCCAGCTTCTGTTCTCTGAATCCCCCACTACCCTCCCTAGAACAATACTTGAAACTGCACCTTAGAGAAGTATTTACATAAAAATATACCTGTAGAATTTGGAAAGTATCCCTGTTTCTCTGAAAATAAGACATACCCATTAAATAAGCCATAGCAGGATTTCTAAGCATTTGCGCAATATAAGCCATACCCTGAAAATAAGACATAGTGATAGGCGCAGTTCTGGAGGGCGCCAAGGAAGAGGCTAGGCTGGACATGTAATAAAAAATAAGACATCCCCTGAAAATAAGCTACCGTGGTGTTTTTTTGTTTTTTTTTAAGGAAAAATAAATATAAGAGGGTGTCTTATTTTCGGAGAAACACACTATACAAGTCCCATCTTTAATTGCCCACATAGAGTTTCCAGTGTCAAGAAAAATGTTCTGTGTCTTTCTCCCCTGTCCCAAAAGGGAAGTCATATATATGTGACTGGACTCAGTTTATTACATTTCTTTGATTGGTGACACACATTCTTAGAAGGAAGCAAATCAATAAGGCTTATTTTGTCCATAACTGTGCTTTGGCTGGAGATGAGAGAGAGACTTCAAAAACAGAGCTAGCTGTGAGAGGCAGTGTCTTAAATGCTCTGCAGCCATAGAATCAATTTTACATGCTCAGATTGCCCATGTGAACCATCATAGTCCTTGTTTCTTGTAGCTCATTCCCCATTTTATCCCTGTTTACTTCGACTGATTTCCCCCCCGTTACAATAAGTTGCTAGAGTTGTACTTGCTCAGAGTTGAATTTCATTCCAGGGTATCTAAAAGAACCCAGTTGTGTGTCAACAGAAATACAACCAACCAACCAATTGTGGGTCTCTCAGATGCATTTTGCACATATATGTGTGTGAATGAAATCTACATAAGCACCATGCATAGCCATAGCTGTCAGGAATCATTATTGAAAGGTGTGTGTACCGGTAATAACTTGTTTATATGGTTGTCGCCTATCGGCCAAAGGGCAAAAGTGTAATGTCGATAAATTGAGCATGATTGAGGCCTGGGCTCAAGCGAGTGGTTCAAAGATGGATGTCAGACTAAAAGAAAAAAGGAAAGTATAACAGAAACCAATAAATGAAACCATTCATCTTGCTGGAGCAGCCTACACATATTATAGGATAGGAATGGTGTGAGCCTTCAGATGCTGCTGGACCACAGCTCTCATAATCCTTAATCACTGAGCAAGCTGGCTAGGGCTGATAGAAGCTGAAATCCAACAATACTTGGGAGACTACAGCATCCCAACTGCTGAGTTTAATATTCCCATGAAAAGCAGTTTCCTCCAAACACATCAGGAACCTTAGGCATCATGCAGTTGTCTTCTATTTGCTTGTTTGTTACAAGCATGTACCTACATGGTATACAATTTAATTCTCAAGGCATAAATGTTACTAGCTGTGGCTTGCACTGCAAAATATTCTAGGACAATAGCCTGTCATCCACATGTACTGCAACTTTGGATTCCAAATGTTAAAATTGAGTAGAAAATATGTTATAAACAAAAACAAAAACAACAACTCTATATTATGGATGGAAGCAAATGTGAGGACAAAGTCTACAATACTGTATTCTCAGTGGCAATTGTACAGACCTGTGCAATCCCAAAATAATAAGAAATTATTTTTTAAAAAGTATAGATGATGATGATGATGATTTATGCCATTGAATCAATGGGCACAAAAATGAAGACCTCCTCTGTCAAGCTGATGAGACATATGTGATTTTTTTTATTTTTAGAAAGACACTTAATGGCTTTCAGTACAGATGCTCACAAAATTACAAGACAATATTGAATGTCCAGAACTAAGAATTTTCTGTCCAAATTGTGCATTTTACTAATGTGGCTGGCACAATTTTCAGTTATTAAGCCCTCTAAAAAATGCAGGCACAGGGTTGGCATAATGCAGTAGGTGAACAAGAGATTAGAGTTTACCCAGCAATCATAATAAAAAATCCAATTTACTTCAGCTTCATGTTTTGGAGGCCTCTTGTATTCAGAGTATAAAATTATTTTGAAACACTCAGCACTTAATTTGAGTCAAGTAGAATCAAGGTACCGGAGTTGAATAAACTACAGTAAATGATTTTTTAAAAAAATAATAATAATGTTATACTCTTCTATTAATGCTGCTATTTTATACTCTTCTATAAATGCATTCTCAAATGGCTCTGGAATTGTTTTAAATCTTCCCAACATGAAAAGAAGAATGGTTTAGTTTTTGATCTACAAAGTTATAGAAATGAAAATCCATGTGTGCTCATTGAAACCAATGAAGAAGGAATTTCATTTCATGCCCACAGAACTCATTTTTTTTAAAAAAAACAACAACTCCCATTCCACCTCAGATTCATTTGTATTGAATCTTCTGCAGAAATATGGGCTGACCCAAGAATATAACGAGCTGCACTTTAGGAGCACGATCATCGGGGTAGCAACGAAGACATGATGTGCTTTTGAACTGCTAGGTTGGCAGGAGCTGGGACCAAGCAACGGGAGCTCACCCCGTCGCAGGGATTTGAACCGCCGACCTTCTGATTGGCAAGCCCTAGGCTCTGTGGTTTAACCCACAGCACCACCCCACGTCCCTTTCAATGGGGCTTACCTCCAGGTAAACAGGTATAAGATTGCAACAAGCACCATTGCATTCAGTGAGATCCTTAAGGGACAGCCAACCTACCCTGTTTCCCCTATTTTAAGACGCAGTCATAAAATAAGCCATAGGAGGATTTTAAAGCATTCAAGGAATATAAGCCATACCCCAAAAATAAGACATACTGATAGGTGCAGCAGCAATGCCAGCCGCGGCAGGAGGGAAAAAAATAAGACATCCCCTGAAAAAAACCAGAGTGTTTTTTTTTAAGGAAAAATAAATATAAGACAGTGTCTTATTTTCAGAGAAACAAGGTAGCAGTTCGAATGCACGTCAAAGTGAAAGTAGATAAATAGTGGTAAACGGCATTTCCATGTGCTGCTTTGGCTTGCCAGAAGTGGCTTTGTCATGCTGGCCACATGACCTGGAAGCTGTACGCCGGCTTCCCTCGGCCAATAATGCGAGATGAGCGCCGCAACCCCAGAGTCAGTAACGACTGGACCTAATGGTTAGGGGTACCTTTACCTTTACCTTTAGACATGTGTGAGATTGCACTGCTAGGCATGAAATATTTGTCCAGTTATTTAAATATACGTACATTTGGTTTCTATTATATATATTAGAAACCAAATGTAGATATGTGTGTGTGTAATCAATCATTACATGTTTAGAGTTATTCAAGATTGGTGGTATAGCTGTTCAAAAAGAACAAAATGTTTATGAAGAAAGTGGTATTCAGAAGTTAGGCAATTTGTGTCAGACTGCAAAGCCTTTTGTTCAAACCTACACTGAAAATATTGAAACAAATTAAAAATATGTATATTTAGACAGTTTACCTAAGTTGGGGAATAGGATGGAAATAACACTTTTGTGAGCAAACAGCAAATAGCCATAACAGAATAAGAAGATGCACATTGTAATCCCCAGGATTTAGAATGTAAATTCATTATCTCATTTTCTGCATAAATATGTATTTTACATTGTAACATATTTTTCATCTGTGTGATAATGCATTGTAACTCTTCTGAACACTCAGGTAACTCTGGCTGTGGCTGAATATTAAATCTGATTTGGAACTAAGTCCATCTGGTTAACACACTGCTTATACCAAGAATATACATAATATAAATATACAGTACATATAATTTAAATTGCAATTTCATGCAAAATGACCTATTTTGCATAAATATCTGTCCCTTGTAAGGCTTGCAGGAAAAATTATAAAGGAGCCTTGACCGTAGCACACTGTGGTCAGCAGCTGGCAAATGAATAACTGAATAACAATGTGTATGTGTGTTGTTGTTGTTTTTTTTAAAAAAGTCATGAATATAAATCTATATAACTGTATCGCTTCTCATGTTTATCTAGAGTAAAAATTAATATATGTAAAGTATAGCTATATTTACTCCAGCTACAAATGCACACTGAATGTACTATCCCTCGCAATCTTAAATTAATAGAGCTTATATAAAAAAAATCATTGTGCTTTCATATTACTTCCTAGTAATCCAGGAAAACGCATTCATATATACGAAACAGAGGAATTGACATAAACTCTGCCCATTGGGAAAAGTAATTGTCTAAGAGTTTGTGAAAGGTTTGCCTACCAGATAAAATACATATTATTCAACTAGTGCTATGCCAAAAAAATTATCCTGAATTTTCCTCTGAACCCTTTTCCATCAATTAATGAGAAAATAAATTGAGTTCAAACATTATCAAAAGAGAGAGAAAAGTCTGGTGCAGGTGGTTTAGCTGCATTTACCTAACTTTTGAGGAGGCGAATGAGGCCTTTTCATATCTGGGGAAATGTTTAATGGATTGAAACAAGCATGCTCAATGCCACACCCACAAAAATTCTAGAGCAACTCTAAAGTATCTTAAGAATAAGGCAGAAAAAATAGAAAGGTATTTTGCAGAGGAAGAAACCTTTAAGAAAACAGAGGGCTGTATCAGTGATGTAAGGAGGAGCTAGCAGGCTCACCCCCACTTGCATATTCTGTTTATCTGTGTAACACATGAATAGGGCTTATAAATTCAATTTAACAGATTCCAGACTTACTAAAGTATGCTTCAGGACAGCACAGCTCTAATTTATAAGTAAACACTTTCTTGCATGTAAATCATACTTCGAACCAAGACTGATGCAGTATTATAATTAAATATCGTTGTTTGTTCTGAGTATTTGCATCAGTGGTGGATAACGGATGGCAAAAAGAAATTCTCAGATACAGGACAAGAGTTGCTGAAAGAAAAATGGACATTATGTATGTATGCTACAACAGCGGCAAGAATTTTAATAGCACAAAACTGGAAGACCGGAGAAGTACCATCAAAAGAACAAAGGCAAGAAAAGTTGATGAACTATGCAGATTTAGCAAAGTTAATGGACAAACTACCTGAAAAGGACAATAGTGATTTTGAAAAAGAATTGGGAACTCTGTACAATATATTTGCAGAAACAAAAAAAAATGCACTCGTAGGCAGGATCTGCAATTTTATTCATAGAGAACAAGAAGTATAACAGTATGATAACAGTATGATAACATGTTTCTCCAAAAACAAGACGCCGTCTTATATTTATTTTTCCTCAAAAAAAAAAAAACCCCACCACTATGGCTTATTTTCAGGGGGTGTTTTATTTTTTCCTCTTCCTGCCTCGGCTGGCATTGCTGCTGCGCCTATCACTATGTCTTATTTTCAAGGTATGGCTTATATTCCTTGAATGCTTAAAAATCCTGCTATGACTACGACTTAAAATAGGGGAAACAGTACAAACAGCAGAATGTATTATTTGATGTAATAAACCAGAAATGGAAGCTGAGAGAAGTCAACGGGGTGGGGGGGTGGGGGGTTGGAAAATGAATGTTTTGTTATGATATTGGATATTCGTTACGAGAAAAGAAAATCAATGAAAATATTTTTTTTAAAAAAACCCTCAGATAAATTATTGGACAATTAGATTAATATTCATTGATTGTCTAACCACCTGGTTAATTATCTGTATATTGTATAAAATATTGGACTTTTAGAGGAACATATAAATAGATGTCTGTGGTGGCCAGTGAGGTGGTGCATGTGAGGCATCACTTGACTATCACGCTGAGGAACAATGAAGGATCAAGAGTGCCGTTTTTCTGCAGCATCCCCACTTTGTCTATTAAACAGTAGCAGAACATGGAATTCAGTGGAGCTGTGCAACTACTATTTCCTACACTGGTGTCACTGCTGCTCGCTGGTCAGAAAGACGGGTATGAAGAGAAGGTCTGGACCACAGAGATGCAGTGGTGCCCCCACTAATCCAGTGCACCCTCATGACCTTGACCTTGCCGACGTCCTTCCTAGCTCAGCCCCATCCAGGTAAGCAACAGCACTCTTGGTGTTGGGATGGCACTCGAAGGATCTCCACAGCCACGTGTACCATTAAGGCCCTCAAAGCTGCAAGAGGATCTTGCTGCCAAGTAGTTGGGGGTTACCTTTAACTTTGATGATGCTTTGTGGTGGGTATGGAACAGATTCTAGACACCATCTTTTCCCAAACATTTGATAGGCACTGTCACAGGATCATAGCTGCCAAGTTTTCCCTTTTCTCGCGAGGAAGCCTATTCAGCATAATGGAAAATCCCTGAAAAAAAGGGATAACTTGGCAGCTATGCACAGGATCGCTGGCGGCTACTCTAGAGTAACGACTCCGGCACGTTGCCTTTTCATGCTTTTATTACAGTGCAGCAGCTGTACAATGTACATGTTCTCAGTCTGGGTCAGTACCCCAGAATGGGGATTCCCGCGTCTTTTTCCAACAAAGTAGTCTGGGAATCCCTAATCTCCTCCCCCTTTTCTTCACGCGCAACTCCGGAACTGGAGGGAGGGGTCTCCTAGCCGGGTTTTCCTGCCTCCCTCTTTCCCTCTCCCTTGCTTCCTCTCCCGGTCGGCGCAGGGCCTCTGTGACCCTGTCAGAGCCCTGCCCTCTGCTTCCTGTTTCCCCGCTAGAGTCATCTCCTTCCCCGCTCCCGCTGGTGCTCGGAGAGGAACTCGTTGTTACGATGGGAGGGGGCAGTCTATAGTTCCTGTCCCTCACAGGCACCTATCAGAGCTGAGTAAAGTGATGGGAAGTTCCTTGCCTACTTGAAGCAACATACACGTCTGAATCTGAGTCTATGGCAGTTATCACTAGGCTGGTATCTGTCAGATAAAACTTTTGGATGCCTCTGCGCAGAAATATATTGCAAGAAACTGGAAAAATCAATGTCAGCAAGAGAGTATTTTTGCCTTAGGGCTGGCCTTCTCTGTATTTAGCTCATATGTATGCACAGAAAATCTTGCCTAAGCAAGAATGCTATTTTTAATTCTTGTAAAGACCTTCAGTGCCCTTATAAATAATCCAATTTTAAATAACCTAGTAGACTGTAACAAAGCAATGTAGTGATTCATAGCCCAAGAATGTTTATGGGAATATGTTTATCATGGCATTAAAGATTGTTATGAATGACAAGTTAAGATGCTTTAAAATGGTATACATTGGTGAGAACAAAATCAAAGGAGGAACTGCAGTCACAGAACTTGGAAAATCATGAATGTCGGTAAAACAAGAGTCCAGAGGTTTAAGGGTTTGTAGCACAAATCCTGCATATGTACTCAGAAATAAGTTGCATTGATTTCAGTGCGGCTTATGCCCAAGTATTGCAAATTTATTCTTCGGTTTGGTCCTGTTGCATTATAGAGGAATAAAAGGGTCAGTCTTACAGAAACAACGTTGCTTTTGTTTTTTCTGCATCACTGTTGGGCAAATTCCAGCCTAGTTAGGCCCAGAAGGCCTCTCCATTTGGCCCATGATGTCATTGTAGCCAAGCAACACCCTCCTGTCCAACACCTGATGTCATATATGATTTCAGGTGTGTGGCAGGTATAGGTGGGGTTGGATGAAAGGGAATTTTCAGCTGATTGCCAGTGCTTGCAAACCCCCTTGTATACCACTTCCTAAGTGCCAACAATCAGCTGATTGTTTGGTAGTGCTGTGCAAATTTCCTTTTGCCCCAAATGTGGGCAAAAATGTCGTTGTGATATCTAGTGATTGGCAAACAGACAGCCACACATACCTGAGAAATTTGGGCAATGAGGTTGTGTGGTGTCCCCCACCATTGCCCTATGATAGCCAAGAATCCAGGGAAGTCTCCACATGAGGAGGTAAATATATAAATACTTCTCTGACTCAGGTGGGGCAAATCTGGAGGCATAGCTGCCAAGTTCTCCCTTTTTTTAAGGGAAATTCCCTTATGCTGAATAGGCTTCCTCGCGAGAAAAGGGAAAACTTGGCAGCTATGTCTGGAGGAGGTCATGTGCCATGACGCAGGGCCAAAAAATAACTTTGCAACTCCACATTTCTTGTTTTCCCTCTAATTCATGAAGAGGATCATCTGAGTGGATCAACTTTGTGTGAATTTCCTCTATCCCTTACAAGTTAATGGTGTCTCCTCTGAAGGGATCCAAAATCCTAAAGCCAGCTCTGCCTGCTTTCCTAGGCGTATCTGCCAGAGTTCTTAGTAATAATAACTTAATGAAAGGTTGGCTAAAGCGTTGCTCTTTTGCAACTGAAAAATCTTCAAATAACGTTGTGGGTGTTTTTTTGTTTTAAAAAGAATATTCATTAAATGCTACAAATCGTTGAAAACATAAAAAAGTATTGTTATATTCTCTTAATATTCCAAACACACCCATCAGTCTTCTGAGGTTGAAATTAATTGTATACTACGCAAATATGAATCTCATTTGAATTGCTAACTACATTATAATTGAACTCCATTCTAGCTGAATTGCTAATATGAACCAAATCTGTTTACTTGAAATATGAATATTCCAAAGATTTGCCGGTCAAGTAATGCTTGCAGCTTTCTTTTATTAATAAATACCTGTACACAACCCTGGCACTTAAGCAGGGAATGGTTTCATTTTACCATTGTGTTAATTAGTTAAATGAATAATTTATCTCCATTGGGAATGTGGGATGAAACAAATGATGGGAGTAGTTTTGCATTGACATTACATGCCCTCATTTGAATCCATAAACAGAGGCCTGGCTAAGAGACTTCTTAGGTGGGAGCAATCATTGATTCACCTGGCAATTTAGGAAGTGTACAGGCATGCTTTGAATATTTAAAATTGTAGCTGGAGAAAGCTGTCTAAATATTTCAACAGCAACTTTCGCCATTGTATCTTTCCCATTCATTCATCCAGAATAGCACAGTCAATTATTTCTCAGCCAAATAACATATATTCTAAAGGAATTTTACATCAGTTGGGTTGGCATTTTAAAATCAAAACTTTTTAAAAAAATTTCTTTACTTTTTTTAAAAAAAATGTAACTTGGAAAATTACAGCTGCAAGCTTTTATTCATATTTTTGGGGGGCTGCCCCAAAATACAGCCCTTCTGGAATATAATTCACTAAACAATTAACAATATGGCAGGATAGCCACTATCACTGGACCCTAAAACCCTGCTTTTGAGATATCTAAAGGGCCAAATATAAATACATTTATGAATAAATAAATAAAGTGGACTTGGAAATGAATTGAATTTGTTGGCTAAAATCTGCATAGCAAAGAACTGTAAGAAAAGCAGTCCTCCATCTGCCATAGACTGATTTGGCAGAATACGGTGAACTATAATCTTGATTAAAATTTTGTGAGTTTCTATTTTGATGGAATATGATTTTTTCCCACTCAGCTCCAGGGTGCTGTTGGTTCACTTGTGACAAAATATATACACACCGTATTTTTCCATGTATAAGATGACGCCATGTATAAGACGACTCCTATTTTTTTGAACCCAAAATTAAGAAAATGGAAGCCTAAAAGAGAAGTGAACATCTGGATGATTGGCGACGGCAAGCTGTTGATCTTTTTGGAGGTGATCGCCCTCAAAGTTCCCAGCATGAGGTGCATGTAGTGCCCTGTGGTGCAGAAGCAAAGGCAGCGACTGGGGCACCACACACTTTCCCCTCGGTGGTAGCTGCTGCTGCTGCTGCAGGGAAGTGAGGGGAAGGAGGCTCCCAAGCAGGATACTGAGGAAGAGCCAGGGAAGGCAATGCCATTGAGCAAACTGAGCTGAGGAAGGTGGTGAGCAGGCTGGGGGCAAGGTGGGAGTTTGAGAGGGGAAGAGGAAAAACAGGAAAGAAGGGCAAGGAGAGGTAGCTGAGGCAGCTCTCAGCGGCTGCAGCAGCAACAACTGCTCTTGCTCTGGTGGTAGAGCCAACAGGGGCTTCAGGAGGCGAGCCACTCGCCAACATGCAGCCCAGAGGGGGAGGAGAAAGGGGGGACGGCAGCAGGAGGGACCGCCTCAGCCCGCCCAAGCCAAAATCCCGGATATATGCTTACATGTTTGTTTGGTTTTTTTTTAAAAAAACCTAGATGCCCATGTTCTGTGTACAAGACGACCCCCAATTTTTAAAATATTTTTAAAAGCAAAAAACCTTGTCTTATACCATACCTACCAAGTTGCTGTGGGAGAAATAAGGGACCGGACCGGAAATAGAAGACCGGAAGTAGCGCTGCCGCCATTTTGGAACTGGGCGGAGCATGCTCAGAAGCGACTTTTGATGCTGCTTTGCCCAGTTCCAAAATGGCCACCGCGCCAGAAGTAGCACTGCAGCCATTTTGGAACTGGGCAGAGCTGCATCAAAAGTCGCTTCTGAGCATGCTCCGCCCAGTTCCAAAATGGCTGCCGCGCCAGAATAAACCGGGGAAAAACAAAAAAATTCGTTTTTTCAGCTGAGAACAGCTAGAAAAATGGGGGTTTCCCAGAGAATACGGGAGACTTGGCAGCTATGCTTATACACGAAAAAATACGGTACTTCCAGAGTTAACGCTAAATACATTACTTCTGGTAGCTGCTAGTTGTGAAACATATTGGCATTATTTTCAACTCTCCTTCCCCAATATGATTCCTCACCATTGAATAAGTGTCGTTAACAGTATTATCAATGTAAGAATACCAAATGTGGTGTAGCACCAGCATCAGAATACGTTCAGCTTCATTCTACTTGCTCTGTCTGGCAGTGAAATCATCAGATCATAGACCTGGCCTTATAATGTAGGTTTTCAGTATAAAGTAGGATTAGAGACTTGGTGGGGTGGGTGGGTAGAAGACTCATGTAGAATCACAGTGTGATTCTATGCATGTGCCTGAAGAAGTAAAGCCTATGGAGTTCAATGAGTCTTACTTCCAAGTAAGTGTGTATAAGATTGCAGCCTTAGTGAGTCATGAGAAGCTTGACTCTTGCTATGGAAATGATAGTGCTCTACTCAAAAGAAAGCTGCTGGCATTTTTCTTGAGTGTTAATTTCCTCTGTGGATTCATCTGCTTCATTCGGTCATTGTAAAGTCTAAGTGAAATTTGCCTGAAGAGGAAAAGTGTAAGAAGAGCAGGATGTGGAGGACAGTCTTCAATCTTACGCACAATTTCAATTTATTTATCACCGGAAGTACTATAATAACTAGTCATTACATTAATATTTTGCTAATAATGTTGAGATATATCATTGCTATTTCACAACAAATTAAAAGGGGGGGGTGAACCACCCAATAATGGCATTGTATAGTTTGCCATTTCAGCTATTATCACCTGTGGTTTAGGCTCCCAACAGCCTTCTGAAACACAATGAATTATAATTAGCTTTCCGACTTGTGCCAAAGATGTTAATATGCTCCATGTTTCTGAGAGGTATTAAACTTGCTCATTTATCCTCAATTAGGGGAAATGTCATTTGGCAGATTATGAAATGAATGTAATCTGATGCAGATCAGAATTTAATAATCCCTTCTGACCATTAAGGATGTCTGTTGGTGGCTGGAAATTGCCAGCAAAGTTTCTCTGCAAGCCAGGCACTTCTGATTAAGAAAGGAGACTTCAGCTCATAATGGGAAATCAACATACGGGTCGGCAGGTTAATATTCCGCTCCAAACCTGACACATTTAGCCACTGTGATACTGTTACTCCAAAATCCAATAAGCTCTTAAATTAGAACGACATGATAAATACAGCATTTGTATATTGAAGTTTCATCTGGACTGGCTTCAATATGAAAGTAATATCCTTCCATTGCACCTATTGCTATTGATCAAAGGGAACATTTTCAAAACTAGAAATTATGAGATTATATGAGGGTGAAGGGAAATGACGGTGATCCATCTTTGGAAACTCATTTCTGTAAATGAATCAGCTGTTGCTCATGGAAGCCCATTGCCTGAAGAAATTCAAGTTGTTTCCAGAAAGTGGCAATTGAAGTCTCCTAATCTGTCCAGGGATGGCATAGAGAGACTCCATCACCCACTTGACCTCCAGTTGGTTATGTCACTGCTGCCTTACCAGGAGCTAGAGGGCGAGGTGGCAGGGAAGGAGTGCCAGACTAGCGCCGTTGCTGTGTTTGCACCACACCAACCTCCTTCTGCCTTCCCCTACTCTCTACCTCTTGGTAAGCAGCAGCAAAGTAACCGATTGGAAGTTAGATGTGTGTGGCTGCTCCACCAATGCTGTGGATTACTGAGTCAGTACTTTAGAAGGTGATTAATAAATAAATTGCAATATAATCAGTTAAGTATACACAAATCCATGTTTTTGTACTGGGGAAAAATATCGCTGCAGTCAGAACAACATTTAGCCAAAATGTGTTTTTTAGAGTTGCAGAAAAGGGAAGGCTGGGTAAAATCTTGTAGAGGTCTGATGCAGAGTTTGATCTCCCCAATGGTGATATTGTCAGATACTTCTGGTCACAAGATACGAGATACTGTGTTTAGTGAAGATGCAAAAAAGAAAGACCTTTAATATATAAAAAATGGCAAATCTGCTATTTGGTACAATCAAATTAAAACAAACCACAAAAGGACTATGTACCTGTGAGAATTAACTTTCCCCCCTGTTAGACATGCTTCCACCCAGCTCAGATTCCAAACGATGTCTACTGAATACAGTGGTACCTCGGGTTGCAGACCCAGTCCGTTCCGGGGTGCCATTCGCACCCCAAAAAGTCCACAACCCGAGCGGCGATAGAGCATGTGTGCGAAAGCGTGATAGAGCGCTTCTGCACATGCACGAAGCACGCAGAACGCTTCTGCGCATGCACACGTGGCAGAACCCAGAAGTAAACACTTCCGGGTCTGCTGCGTTCGTATCCTGAAAGAACGCAATGCGCAGCAGTCACAACCCAAGGTATGACTGTACTTGACTGGGAGATATACTAACAAATGATTGGCCGTGCTGGTGGGGCTCATGGGAGTATTTGGTGGGTAGAGAGCTGTGTAAAGGGCAATCCCAGGTTAGCAATCCAATGGTGAAAAGGGTTGTTGACCTCTTGCAGAAATTGACCCATTTGGTATACTATGAAGTGGTGCTCTGCCCGAGGATCGTCTGGACTTTGGGAGGTGGTAGATAAACAGTACAAGCTTACCACTGTGACTCTTTATCCCAGACCCTGAAGTCTTGGAGTCTCTGTTTCTTGTTCCCTTATTGTTTCCTCTAAGAGTGTAGACAACACACTTCTCTTCTTCCCTTAGCCCCAATCAGTTGCTGCTATCTCAGTAAATAGCGCCCCTCTGGGTGTGTTTACAGGATTAATGTTCAAAAAGGTTTTACAATACTGGGTCAGAACATCCAACTTACTTTTGAAATGCAACATTCATAAATGGGGAATGGTTATGGGTAAATATGGAACCTGGTGATTTATGGAAGCAAGGAAACAGTACATATCTTTGTGAATAATGTGTTGGCTTTTAAACTCTGTTTTTGTTGAAAATTGCTTCTTTTTGTTGATGTCCATCATAAGGCAAGCTTGAAGAAGGACATTTCCCCAACCTCAAACAGGAAATAACTTGAGCTAACTATACACCTGTAAAGATAATAAGTTGAGTTTTAAACACGCCTGTGTTATTAGGAAGTATCTTAATCTTGTTCTCTGAAGAATTGGATTGATGTAGAATAATAATATATACTTGCAATTTCCATATAACCAAATTTTTGGAACATTAATGGAAAATCATGCTTAATAAGAAAAGAAAACCCAGTTAGATTTTTTAAAATAAGGTTTTGAACTTTGCCTCTAGAGAGCTGACTTATGAAAGTTTGGAGATTTTATATTTAATTTCTAATACAACAAAGTTTAGAATTACATTTTCAATTTAGTTCAACTATAGAAGATGGTCTTGAATAATGATAATCTAAAATTGTCTCAACTTGTGATGATTGGAATTCCAGCGCTTGCCATCTTATTGCAGAATGCCAGGAGAAATAACCCACAGAAGTCTTAAAAAGGAATAGTGCTGGAGCAAAAAGTTAATTATTGAAATGTTATTGAAAACACGACTTTCATTAAATTTGTTATTACTTTAAATTAGTCAAAGATGAAATAATATTATCACGGGCTGATAATTCTCTCTCCCCCCCCCCCTGTTTTTAAATAATATATTAAGAAGGATGATTGCTTATTCTTAAAACATGGATTGTTTCATACATTGGGGATGTTGGGCAATAATAAAATACAAACTAGTACTGAGACAAAGTCTAATACGTTAAAGGTCCATTCAGTTCAATGGGAGAGTTAACTGCATGTCCCCATGCTTAGTTGTTCATGGATGTTGGGAAATGAAAGCATTTGTGTTCATAGAGTCCAATGTATTCCCTGTCATTGAGCAGATAATTATTAGGACAACTGTATTATGTTTGAAAGCCTACTTCCTACCTGTGTGTGTCTCTTATGGGGTGGAAATAGATGTCTAGATATGTATATGAAATTCATGCATGGGTCCTCCCATGAAAATAAAAATGGGTGCATTGTGGTGCCAATGAGATCCAGGACTAGCCAGGAAGTGTGGGAAATGGATGAGGATTTCATTGAGCCTTGTGTTGATCCATTCCAATGCACCTGGGGTGGAACTTCTCAGAGTACTAATTAGTGTAGGGAATTAAACATATGAATCCCCGTGGACTCACATTTGTGGATGAACAGCAAAAGAAATCAGCTGGGTGCCAGAATTCAAAACATAGGGCTTTGCACACTCTCCTGCAGAGAGAGAGCCCCAGTTTCAGAGATTAAACTCACATAAGTTGTTAAGCATCATCATAGCATTAGGAATACAGATTGTGAAACCTTTTTATCCTCTTCAGCTACACACAGCAGCTGACCTCTTTCTACCGCTCTTGGAATGAGCAGACAACACACTGTAAAGTAAGTTCAAAATGTTTTACCTACAGAGCCAAGGTCTCAGTCGTGCATTGTTCCATGCAGCAGCAAGAATAATAGAGGCAAAGAATAATAGAGGCAAAAGAATAATAGAGGCAAAATATTCCTACAACATGTGCTTTAAACTCGGAAGCAAGCTTACATACATCCTCCTTCATTGGTTACATGATAGAAAGTGAGAGCTAGAGAAAGGAAGAGGAAGAAAACTTCCCTGAGAGCCAGTGTGGTGTAGTGGTTAAGAGCGGTGGACTCGTAATCTGGTGAACCAGGTTCGATTCCCCACTCTTCCACATGCAGCTGATGGGTGACCTTGGGCTAGTCACACTTCTCTGAGGTCCCTCAGCCCCATTCACCTCACAGAGTGTTTGTTGTCGGGGAGGAAGGGAAAGGAGAATGTTAGCCGCTTTGAGACTCCTTCGGGTAGTGATAAAGCGGGATATCAAATCCAAACTCTTCTTCTTCTCCTGGAGTAGAGGGTGTGCGTCCTAATTTAGTCTATCTAGCAATACAACTCTGTGGTCTTTAACCCCTTCATGCACTAACTAGCCCTTGGCTTGCTAGTTGTATTTGATGGCGACCTCCCACAATTAAAGCTTGAGTTTCAGAACATTCCATATCTTTAAAAATTGAAATAAACTCTAATTATTTCAAGCATTTTGCTAATATTATTTAGTTGTTTACAAACACAGGACAGACAGAAAGAACTAGAACAGATGCTATAATGTGCAGGAATCCCAGAGCTATTTGACACATATTCAAATCCTGTGCATTTTTGAAGACTCAGTTGGAAAGGTTTGCAAACTTCCTGCCGTTTGCCTGTTAGACTCAGCATGAACTGGAACACTGAAGGCTGCCAATACTTCATGTTTACATTTGGAAATGGACCTATTTTACTGGAGGATGAATGTGATCATTGGGTGGGGGGGTCGGTGGGCATACTGCTGGCCTCCAGTAAATTTCCTTGTTTATTGCAAACCAGCAAAGTGAAGCAGAATGTCACACATCTTCTGCACAATATGTGCTGTGTTTGGTTAGGTACTTGAAAGCTGATACACATAGCCTTCTGCCACCAGGTGCCCCATCAAACCCATATTCTATGCATTTTTGTGAAAGTTCTTTTTCTTGTCTTGTTTCCCCCTCCCCTCCATTATTTTATCTATGTTGGATCTTTGAATTGTGCATATTTCTGTTAGCTGTTATGGGTCAGTGAAAGTGAGTGAACACGCTTGGAAGAAAGTGAATACTTGGATCCCTTCAAGTCAAGCCATAGAACTAAAACCACATTGGTCACCCCAGTTGAGGACATTTGTTAGGCGAGAGATGCGGGAATGTGACTCTCTTAGTTCTCCTTGATCTCTTAGTTCTCCTTGATCTCCTTGATCTCTTTTGATACATTTGACCACTTTCTGTAATGTCTCAAGGAAGGGCAGGTTATGTTCCTACCTCCATAACTGTTTCCAAAAAATACTTTCGGTCACCATGGAAACTGCCCTTTTGGTGCATAAACTTCTCCAAGTTCCACGAAGTTTACTGCCCCATGGTGTCTTTGTTCCATTTGAATCAGCAGAGGCAGTTGAGGTGTTAGACCAGTGCTTGCAGGTGGCGATGGGCTGGATGTGGGCCAATAAGTCAAAGCTGAATCCTTAAAAGGCAGAGTTTTTAATGTTGGTACCAAAGCAGCTGATATAGTCATGAAAAGCCTTCCCTAGCGAGTACACGCTGGCACACACAGCCATTGTGAGCTATCATGGCTTGCTTTCAGAATCCCCAAACATATTGTCATTTTGCTTTCTTCTGGCACCTGGCACTCTGTTTTCCCAGTTACAGGCATCCTGTGGTGCCTTTGCATCCGACTCCAGTTTTTCAAAGAATGGAGAGTTAATTGGATTGCACCATTTGAACTTTATCTGATGTCCGAAACAAGACGGAAGTGGAAATAGATATGGAAAACTTCATTTTAGTCCCTTCAACAAACAATCTGCCTAGACTGGAAGGACCACTGAAGTCAAAATGAAATACATTTTTAATATAAATTGATCAAGGGAAAGCTTGTGGGTTTTTTTGTGATTCCTTAAAAAAAACAAGTGAGGAAATAAGTTCAGCCCTGAAGTACTTTTTAATTTGGGAAATAGAAAAGGCAGAAGCGTTTATAGTCCCACAGAACCCCATCAAAGCTGGTTTCCCAATAACTAATAGATCTGGGGTAACCAATGTCACGGCCAAAAATTGGCCGCTGTTTCTTTAATGCTAAAAGAACTAAGTCAGCATGAGTCAGCAGCCTACAGTGACTCATGCAACCTCTCACCTAATTGTACCTGTATATATAGAGTGGTAGACGCTGGAAGATGAGCCCCTCAGGTCGGAAGGCGTCCAACATGCTACTGAGGAAGAGCGGAGGACAAGTACAAGTAGATTCAGAGCTGATGAAGCGGCTGGGCCAAAGCCGAAAGGACGCTCAGTTGCGGATATGCCTGGAAGCGAAAGGAAAGTCTGATGCTGTAAAGAAAAATATTGCATAGGAACCTGGAATGTAAGAACCATGAGTGGAGGTAAGCTGGATGTGGTCAAAAATGAGATGACAAGAATAAATATAGACATCCTGGGCATCAGTGAACTAAAATGGAAGGGAATGGGCGAATTCAGTTCGGGTGACTATCGTATCTACTACTGTGGGCAAGAATCCTGTAGTAGAAATGGAGTGGCCCTCATAGTCAACAAAAGAGTGGCAAAAGCTGTAATGGGATGCAATCTCAAAAATGACAGAATGATCTCGATACGAATCCAAGGCAGACCTTTTAACATCACAGTAATCCAAGTTTATGCACCAACTACCGGAGCTGAAGAAAGTGAAATTGACCAATTCTATGAAGACCTACAACACCTTCTAGAAATGACACCAAAGAAGGATGTTCTTCTCATTACAGGGGATTGGAATGCTAAAGTAGGGAATCAAGAGATAAAAGGAACAACTGGCAAGTTTGGCCTTGGAGTTCAAAATGAAGCAGGGCAAAGGCTAATAGAGTTCTGTCAAGAGAACAAGCTGGTCATCACAAACACTCTCTTCCAACAACACAAGAGACGACTCTACACATGGATATCACCAAATGGGCAGCATCGAAATCAGATTGATTATATTCTCTGCAGCCAAAGATGGAGAAGCTCTATACAATCAGCAAAAACAAGACCTGGAGCTGACTGTAACTCAGATCATCAGCTTCTTATAGCAAAATTCCAGCTTAAACTGAAGAAAGTAGGAAAAACCACTGGGCCAGTAAGATACAATCTGAATCAAATCCCTTATGAATACACAGTGGAAGTGAGGAACAGGTTTAAGGATTTAGATTTGGTGGACAGAGTGCCTGAAGAACTATGGATGGAGGCTCGTAACATTATACAGGAGGCAGCAACGAAAACCATCCCAAGGAAAAGGAAATGCAAGAAAGCAAAATGGCTGTCCAACAAGGCCTTACAAATAGCGGAGGAGAGGAGGCAAGCAAAATGCAACGGAGATAGGGAAAGATACAGGAAACTGAATGCAGATTTCCAAAAAACAGCAAGGAGAGACAAGAGGAAAACAATAGAATGGGGAAAACCAGAGATCTGTTCAAGAAAATTGGAGATATGAAAGGAACATTTCGTACAAAGATTACCATAATCAAGGACAAAAGTGGTAAGGACCTAACAGAAGCAGAAGACATCAAGAAGAGGTGGCAAGAATACACAGAGGAATTATACCAGAAAGACATGGAGGTTTCGTACACCTCAGGTAGTGTGGTTGCTGACCTTGAGCCAGACATCTTGGAGAGTGAAGTCAAATGGGCCTTAGAAAGCACTGCTAATAACAAGGCCAGTGGAAGTGATGATATTCCAGCTGAACTATTTAAAATTTTAAAAGATGATGCTGTTAAGGTGCTACACCCAATATGCCAGCAAGTTTGGAAAACTCAGCAATGGCCAGAGGATTGGAGAAGATCAGTCTACATCCCAATTCCAAAGAAGGGCAGTGCCAAAGAATGCTCCAACTACCGCACAATTGCGCTCATTTCACACGCTAGTAAGGTTATGCTTAAAATTCTACAAGGCAGGCTTAGGCAGTATGTGGACCGAGAACTCCCAGAAGTGCAAGCTGGATTTCAAAAGGGCAGAGGAACCAGAGACCAAATAGCAAACATGCGCTGGATTGTGGAGAAAGCTAGAGAGTTCCAGAAAAACGTCTACTTCTGCTTCATTGACTATGCAAAAGCCTTTGACTGTGTCGACCACAGCAAACTATGGCAAGTTCTTAAAGAAATGGGAGTGCCTGATCACCTCATCTGTCTCCTGAGAAATCTCTATGTGGGACAAGAAGCTACAGTTAGAACTGGATATGGAACAACTGAGTGGTTCAAAATTGGGAAAGGAGTACGACAAGGTTGTATATTGTCTCCCTGCTTATTTAACTTATATGCAGAATTCATCATGCGAAAGGCTGGACTAGATGAATCCCAAGCCGGAATTAAGATTGCCGGAAGAAATATCAACAACCTCAGATATGCAGATGACACAACCTTGATGGCAGAAAGCGAGGAGGAATTAAAGAACCTTTTAATGAGGGTGAAAGAGGAGAGCGCAAATTATGGTCTGAAGCTCAACATCAAAAAAACCAAGATCATGGCCACTGGTCCCATCACCTCCTGGCAAATAGAAGGGGAAGAAATGGAGGCAGTGAGAGATTTTACCTTCTTGGGCTCCTTGATCACTGCAGATGGTGACAGCAGTCACGAAATTAAAAGACGCCTGCTTCTTGGGAGAAAAGCAATGACAAACCTAGACAGCATCATAAAAAGCAGAGACATCACCTTGCCGACAAAGGTCCGTATAGTTAAAGCTATGGTTTTCCCAGTAGTGATGTATGGAAGTGAGAGCTGGACCATAAAGAAGGCTGATCGCCGAAGAATTGATGCTTTTGAATTATGGTGCTGGAGGAGACTCTTGAGAGTCCCATGGACTGCTAGAAGATCAAACCTATCCATTCTTAAAGAAATCAGCCCTGAGTGCTCCCTGGAAGGACAGATCGTGAAGCTGAGGCTCCAATACTTTGGCCACCTCATGAGAAGAGAAGAATCCTTGGAAAAGACCCTGATGTTGGGAAAGATTGAGGGCACTAGGAGAAGGGGACGTCAGAGGACAAGATGGTTGGACAGTGTTCTCGAAGCTACCAACATGAGTTTGACCAAACTGCGGGAGGCAGTGGAAGACAGGAGTGCCTGGCGTGCCATGGTCCATGGGGTCACGAAGAGTCGGACACGACTAAACGACTAAACAACAACAACAACATATAGAGTGGTCAATGTTAGTGTTTGTGGTGGGTGGGTAGAAAGCTGGTTGTGTTTGATGTGTAAAGCTGTTGGTCGTGGAACTTGGAGAAGTTTATGTTTTTGTAATAAAAACAGCATTCTGCAAAGTACTCTTTTTCAAGGACTCTTTGTGCCGACTAGGGTCCGAGGACCAGGCAAAGGAGGTCAGAACCGTTTGCTTTTTTCAAGCACTGAAACCAATGTAGTGTCCTCCAGAGGTTGAACTGCACCTTCCACCATGCTTGACCATTGACATTACTGGCTGGGACTGATGAGAGTTGGAGACCATCTGGAGTGTGCCACATTGGTTACCCTTGTATTAAATCCATTATACCAAACCAGTCAAGTTGTAAAGAATTCACAGATCTGCATTATTTGAAGGTTCTTTTACAGCATTATGCACTATAAATAGAGCCTAGGAGAAGGAGAACCTGTCCTGTTCGGAGATAGACTACAAGAGGATACTGACCAAAATATTCCATCTGGATAAGTCTCATCATGGCAAAAACATAATTATGCAAACTGTGCACCTCTCAATAGTTCCAATGAGCTGTGTCAGGAGACATTTCTGCTGAATAGATATATGTTTATATATACTGTTGGCTTCTCTCAGCACGTTAGCTTTCTGTGATATTGTACAATTGAATTTCCCTAATAAGAGACTCTAGAAAACACAGTGCAGCTGGAAAATACAATGCAGTATATTAGCTGACATACTGCAGAAAATAGTGCAAAAATAGCACGTCACATTACTCTGATTGTGTTATTAGACAATTTAATTTAGTATTTGGCACTTTAAAATCTCCAACGAATAGAAAAAGCAAGGTTAAAATTTAAAAATTATACGATAAAACAATAAGCAGCAATAAGAAAAATAACATACAAGCCTAGAAAAAGAGCATAATATGTATATTAATAATTTGCATTTATGAAGTTACTGTTTCTGATGAATGAGTGCTCTGTTAAATGGAAATAACACAGGGAAACAATATGTTGTGAATTGTGCACAAATTCAAAACTAGGAGCAATTCAGCACTCATTCTCCTATTCAATGGCCAGTTTTGTGAAAAAAATGTTAATGTGAAGTTTAAAAGCATTTAGACATTGAGCATTTAGACATGCAGCATTGAGCAGTCTGCATGCACAGCAGTTGTGCTTGTATTGATTTTATTTATTACCTATTGTAATATTTATATCCCTCCTTTCATCAAAGGAACTCAAGGTGGCATACATTGCTCTCTCTCTCCCCATCATATCCTCATGAGGTAGATTACTGGTATGCTGAGAGACTGTGACTGGCCCAATATCACCCCGGTAAGCTGTTTGAATGGGGATTTTAATTCTGGTCTCCTAGATCCTAGTCCATCACTCTTAACCAGTACAGAATGTTAACAAATAGTTACTGTGCCAAGTTGATTGACACTACCGTATTGTTGATGGACTGATGAGGCTACTTCTCCTGGACAGAGCTTCAGAATCACATGCACATCCCATTCAATCGTTCATAAGTACGTATGTGTCCCACAGGTGAATCCATGGGATGCTGGACAATAAATTAAGACATCTTCCGTAACAAATCTGGTAAAGTGAAGCTGCAGCTGATGCTGCCTAGCATAATCAAGAGCTGCATTTAAACCTACAGTTTTCTAATTCCTTCCCTCACATAGATCCTTCAGCTTCCTGGGTCCTTCTGTATTAGCGTTGCCACCTTTTTAACCTGGCAAATTAGTTCAGCCAGTCATCACAAGTAGAACACTGAGGGTCCTTATAGAGGCTGCAGTCTAATTGTGGGTATGTAGCCACTTCATTTTAATTATTATATACAGAGCTGCAAAACACATCATTATTGCTTTATGGCCATCATAACCCCATATTAACCTGCACAATAATTTCAGTTTCCAGAGCAGAAAAGACAAGCAAAACAACACTCTACCTTATTATACTTCTACAAAACAATCAGCCCTTATTCATTCTTCATTTGGGAAGGATACTTCTGATTGGCCCATCTTCACTGGCTGCCAGTTAATTTCTGGGCCCAATTCAAAGCTCTGGTTTTGACCTATAAATGACTCCAGACCACAATACCTCAAGGATCACCTCACTCCACATGAACCTACCCGAACGCTGAGATTATCATCAGAGGCCATTCTTTGTGTGCCTCCTCCATGAGAGGTCCGGAGAGTGGCAACACGAGAACAGGCCTTTTCTGTAGTGGCTTCCGGTTTGCGGAATGTTCTCCCTAGGGAGGTTTGGCTGGTGACTTCATTATGCATCTTTAGGCACCAGATGAAGACATTCCTCTTCAACCAGGCCTTTGGAATGACTGACATCCGATGCCCTTAAAAATGTGGGAGGGGTTATTGGTTTCTTCTTCTTCTAAATTCTATTATGTATTTTGTGGTTTATGTATTGTAATTTTATGTTGTGAACTGCCCTGAGATCTATGGATGAAGGGTGGTATACAAATAATACAGTAATGATATTACTACTACTACTACTACTACTACTACTAGCTCTTTGTTGTTGCTAACAGAAGAAGAAAATGGAAGATAGCACCGACATTGGTTTACCTACAAATGGCTATAAACTAGGTCTCTATTCAGGAAAGCCTGAATGGATTTCGTTTGGACATATAATCATGCCATTACAATAATGTAGAGAAGAACCCTCTTTTGACATAAACAATAGCTTAAAGTAAGCTATGCTTAAAAGGTTGGATCAGAGTTTCTGAAATAAGAATCCATACAACTGATATATCAACCCTAATCAATATATACCAAAGATGTCAATCCATACTCTTCATTAGGCATACTTATGATCAAATGATTCCTTACAGAGTCAGAAAATGGTGTGCTAGCACACATTCAAACCCAATGACAAAACAACTTGTAAAATATTTGTACTACGTTTTGGCTCAGTGCAAATAACTGTCGCTAAGCTAATAAAATTGTGTGTGCGTGAAGGAGCAGGAAGCTAATATACGGTAGTAATATGGAGACAGGGAGCTCTGCAGCTCTTGTGGCATGCCTTGTGCCTCTAATATTGTTTGTTTACCGTTACCAAGATCCACAGAAACCCCCCTCCATTAGAGAAAATAAAATGCCATGGCAGATAATATTGATTTGCACTTGCACGCTCCATCACACCTTGCTTCTATTGACGTCACAGTGTTGCCCTTTCTCATGCTAAAGGCAAAAGCTCCCAGAGTGTTCTCCTGTCACTTTGTTCAGATAATCTTTACCATATGCTTCGTCCCACTTCTACTATTAGTGATTCCATTAACTTTTCGAGCAATCTAAATTAGCAGGCGACGAAGCCAGCTGAACTGCAAAAAGTTATGCCATAGTTCAGCACTTTAATTAAAATCAGGAAGAAAACAAGTGCCTGGTTTAATTCCAGAGTAGTCCACAGAGAACGCCCCAAAGCTGAAGCAATTTCAGGAGGAGGAGAGCTTTATTTACCAGGAAGGCAGCAGAGCGGACAAATGCAACCGGTGAGAGGAGCGAGATCTCTTGATAGCAGCTGTGCCGTGTTGCCAGAAGGTCTTCCATATGTGACCAGAGACTCTCGGCTGGCCCAAAGGCAAGCGAGAAAAGCAGGTCAGGGAAACGAGCACGTTTGCAAAGTACCAAAATACGACATTTGTGCAAAATGTCCAAGCAACGTTCACCATCTCTAGCTAAAGGGCTTGAGGGTGGCATGGCGAGGACATTCTCACTCACGGAGCTTCACAGACTCTTGTCGACAGAAAGATGCATGGTTCTGATTGGCTTAAGGGGAGTGAGCACTGACCCACCTCTTCCCTCGTTGTTATAGTGGTCTGAGGCTTATTTCCTGCTTGCCTTCTGAGAGGGAGAAATGGGAATAGGAGATCCTCCACTCTACTCAAGGCATTTTCATAGGAGAGAGCTGCAAGGTGTTTTGCCTCTCTGAAGACAGAGGTGGGAACATGCTGGATATGATATTTTAGATTAATAATAATAATAATAATAATAAAATTCATTTATACCCCACCCTCCCCAGTCAAAAACCGGGCTCAGGGCGGCTCACACCAACAGAATTACAATAAAACATAAAAACAATTAATTAAAATACAGATTAAAATACAGTATTAATTTCAAGTAGTCCATAAATCCAAGCCATGAGGGAGGAAAACACAGGGGTCAAGCTGAGTCTAACCCAAAGGCCAGGCGGAACAGCTCTGTCTTGCAGGCCCTGCGGAAAGATGACAAATCCCGCAGGGCCCTGGTCTCCTGGGAAAGAGCGTTCCACCAAGTTGGGGCCAGTACTGAAAAGGCCCTGGCTCTAGTAGAGGCCAAGCTGAGAAGACATGGGCTGAAGCAGCTATTAAGCATCTAAGTCAAGGGAAAGATATGATTGTGGGTGACAGGCTTGGGGGTTTGGAGGGGGTCAGAATTGGGGGGGGGACTGTGCTCCACTTTGCCCAAAGGACCAGCCTCCACTGCTCCACTACTGGTGTAGTAGGTTTTGCACCTCTAACAACTCCATAGTGGAAGGAAAAACAATCTAGTTCATTTCTTTCTAACATTAGACTACACTGAAAGGAAAAGGCTATGCCAGTCTATCATTTTCACTATAAAAAACATATATTGACCCCTCCCCCCCATTTCCCTTTGCCGCCAAACCACTGGTCTTTACATACAGTGGTACCTTGGTTTGCAACCATTTTGGAGTACAACCGTTTTGGATTACAACCATGTCAAACCCAGAAGTGTGTGTCCCTTTTTTTGGATTACAACCTTCTTCTTTTTTTGGAGGCCCCATTGGCGAAAGCGTGCCTTGGGTTACAACCTGTTTTGGTTTACAACCAGACCTCCAACAGATTATGGTTGTAAACCAAGGTACCACTGTATTTCTTTCCACTTCGTTATTCCACTCCAGGCATTAACGCTCCTGTTAGCACAACACAGGAAGCTTAACGTGCAGGGCTGCTTGTACAAACCCACTTCAACAAAAGCACCAGTCATATCAGCTGGAAATCCCCCAGAGCTGTATAGAAATCCATTGTGTCCATCAGCCTCTGAGGACAGACCATCCTGATATTTAGTTGTGTTCATGGCATACAGTAGTTTAAAACAATCCAAAATGATATAAATAGTATTTTGATTAAAATACAATGTTCGGATAAACTACAAGTAATAGCTTTCTATGCATTTTAACTAAAACAAACAAACCTTGTGGCAAATCAATACCTCAAGCACTGAATTTCAACATGTATTCTTCTCTGGCAACCTATTTCTGTCCACCAAATGAGTCCTGCTGATTTCTCCCTCCATCCCAGCATCGCGGCTCTGTTTTCCCAGTTGTAGCCAATTTAGTTAATTACATTTTCTTTGATAAGACTTATTACTGATAAGCTTTCTTAATTGTTCTATCATGTGAAGGCCCTTACAATCTGCACAAAAGCCCTGTCAGATGGGTCATGTAGAGAAATAAAAATATGAGGTAATGACTTAGCTAAGGCTAATTAGAGATAACAGAGCCGAGGTGGGATTTGGAAGCTGCTCATCTGATGTGCTTTTAAATGGACCATGAGGCCTACCACTTTATTTGCTGAAGTGTGATAGAACTTGTGCTTTTCTATATACCCACACCCCAAATACAGTGGTACCTCAGAAGTCGAACGGAATCTGTTCTGGAAGTCCGTTCGACTTCCAAAACATTCGGAAACCAAGGTGCAGCTTCTGAAACTGAGGAAGCCATGTAGGACTTTTGGGTTTCAAAGAACGTTTGCAAACCAGAACACTCACTTCTGGGTTTGTGGTGTTCGGGAGCCAAAATGTTTGACTTGCAAGGCGTTCATGAACCAAGGTATGGCTGTACATAAGTTTGACCCATATCTTCAAAACACACATCTAGGCAGTAAACTTGTCAAGTAAACTTAAGTAAACTAGGTAGTAAACTTGAATGATAAAAGTAATAGAAAAATGGCAGTGTACATTACCTGCTAAAATACACATTTTATTTGCATCATGGTGCAGATGACTCCTCAGGTCTTTTTGGCTGACCTCTTCTCTCAATTCATATACAGTACGATCTTATGTACTAACAGGCTATGTCCAAAGAACATAGAACAAATTTTGCAAAGGTTTTCAAATAAAAGCAAAAGTGACAACCTGGCAAGGAATGAAGAAACATGTTCATTGAAACCCATGAGATTGATGCTCATCTTCCAGAGTGCTCTTATACCTAGTTCTAAGAAGAAATAGGTTTTTCTGTGTCATTGTATTATGGAAATGAAATTACTGCTACAACAGAAAAGCAATTCTAATAGTTCATCTAATGGACATCTTCAGTTATTCACTCTTGCACATTATTTCACCATTTTAATCAGCAAGGGGGAAATGCATAAATTGATGCATTTGAGGCCCTCCCCCTGTCTCTCAAAACAAAATGCCAGCCAAAACTTTATCAGGAACTTTATTGAGGAAAGGAAATTGAAAACCTTATAGTGAAGATAAATTTTCCAGCTTGTGCTGGTT
This sequence comes from Zootoca vivipara, assembly GCF_963506605.1. Lineage (NCBI taxonomy): Eukaryota > Metazoa > Chordata > Lepidosauria > Squamata > Lacertidae > Zootoca > Zootoca vivipara. The sequence goes on from NC_083283.1 coordinate 28,263,718, forward strand.
GGCTAGCTGAAGAATTGTAACTATAGGCTTTTTGAGGAATATTGTCATTTCTTGTGGAGAATGAATGGATGAAGATAGGATTTAAAAGTATCTTGAAGAAGAGATGCGCTTTAGTGAATGCTAGAAAGTCTGATTTTCAGGCAGGCTTGCGCCCTTGGCTCACTCCCTTCAGAAATGAATCACTGAGCATAATGTTCAACCATAGTTCAAACTTCTTTGCAGCAACATAATAAACAGAAAGAGCTTTGCGCTGGTGAAAGCGCTCAAGAAATACTTCATAAAATCTCAGAAACAGCACAAACTCCGTACGCCATGTGGTGCAGCTAGGTAATTTTAGGCCCTGAACTTAGAGGTCTTATTGGGGGGGGGGTCATGAACAAATGATCAATACAATATGTAATTACCTTAGTGCAGTGTATATATATATATATATATATATATATATATATATATATATATATATGTATAACTGAATGAATTATGGTATGTAATTAATATCCGGAACATAGGGATAAGCTCAAAACAGGATGAGAAGTGTGGGGGATGGGGTCAAGGGAGGGACATGAGGGAGGGGGAAGAACAGGGGAAACAACGCAACACGATACTTGTATTGCGGTGGTATGGTTTTATTGGTTTGTATTTTTTTTTTATATCAATAAAGATTTATTAAAAGAAAATTTTAAAAAAGAAACTCTGTACACCATGTGGTGCAGCTAGGTAATTTTAGGCCCTGAACTTAGAGGTCTTATTGGGGGGGGGCATTATGTCTATTGAATTAACAATTCCCTCCCACCTCTCTGCTGTTCCATGCTTTACAACTGCTTCAGCATCCTTGATAAAAATTAGAGTTCACCAATCCTGATTTCAAAACAAACAAAACTCCTAGCACGTGCAGTTTTGCATTTTAGAAACTCACTTAAATCACAGCACTGTTGTGACGACAGGGATAGCGTGGCATTTGCTTCTGTTTCCCTGGTGCTAAACAGTTATTTACTTGGGAGTAAGCACCATTATGTTGCAGGAAAAAAGATTGCGGGAGGAAACGTCACACTGTTACAAATGTTCCTTTAGCAATCAACATTTATGTTATACAGAGATGTTGACCTTTTCGAGATTTGCTGCTCGCCTGGAAGTAGCTAGATATTGGCATCCTGCCCTAGATTTATCCTTAGAATCTTGGTATACTCAGGTTTGGTCAGTTGCTTTGGGTGAAAAATTGGTATATCACGTCAAAGCAAGTAGGGGCAAAAAACAACAACCCTCTAACCCAGGCATCCCCAAACTGCGGCCCTCCAGATGTTTTGACCTACAACTCCCATGACCCCTAGCTAACAGGACCAGTGGTCAGGGATGATGGGAATTGTAGTCCAAAACATCTGGAGGGCCGAAGTTTGGGGATGCCTGCTCTAACCTTTTGTTCCACTTAGCTACCTTATGTATGTGTATCGTTCATCAGTTGCTGTACATGTCATCTTGGTGAAAAACAACAAGCTGCAATTGTTTAAAAAGTTCTAAGTTTGAAAAGACAATAAAAATATATTGGGGATAAACCCCAGATGTTCTCTTAACACAAGCATTTCTACTTCCCCAATGGCACGATCTCCCCTTCCCCACATTTCTACCATCTCCAATTGAGGGGGGCATGGGGGCACAAGAGGAGGAGAGGAGAAAAGCCTGTTTGCACTAGCAGTGGAACCAGTTAGTTGAATTCATATATTTTCCATATAACATAATTTTAAAATTAAGAAGAAAGCACTGACATGCCCATAATGGCCTGAGTACTAATATCAACCCTGTTTCTTTCTGCCTCCATCACCTGCTACCCTCTGGGTGGTCATTTATGGGGACCCTGGGCTGCTGGATTTCACTCCAAAGTGCAGCCCTAGCTGAATCTACTGCACAAGCCAGTTTTCTTAGTTTTGTGGAAATTATCCCATTCCCAGAATTTGAGTTTCCTTTGCTGTTTCATTGCTATCTTTAAATGTGCTCTATAGAACCAATGAATTGATTTTCATTGCGTTTTATGCTGTAAGCCGCCTTGATATATTTTATGAAAGCAGGGGACATAAACATTGAAGTAAATAGATAGAAATAGGATTTCTGCACAAAGCCGCATACAACCCTAGATGTGTCTCTCCAAAGGCTGATTTAAAAAAGAGGTCTGAACATTGTATAAGATAAAATCTAGAGGTTATCAATTGTGGCTTCTGTAGTGGCAGATACTATGCCTTGTGATCACTGATGTCCAGTTTGGGACTTTCACCACTATTAAAAATAGGCTTCAGTGAGCTGAACAGAGATGATCCTCTTCCTATCAGGTTTTATGGCACTATTCCCCTAAATCCCTTTTGTCAGCTATTGTATTATACAGCATGACAGCAGAAGCCAGCACATTGCGGAACGGAGAGGCAGTTAATGTCAATCTTAACTTCTTTTACCTTCATTCAGTCCACAATCAGTTTTGATACCCGGGTAAGATCTTCCTTAAGGGAAGAATATACTGAAGTTTAAAAAGCAATGAGGGAAGGGAGAAGCACTGTGGATTTTGACAGTTTTCTTCTTGTCAATATCTTCTGCATCAACTCTGTTCCGTCTTCAGACTGGAAAGACACTAACTTCTCCTTTCCTCCTTTCCTGAATGTGCCAGTTGTTGTTGTTTAAATGTCTTTATGCACTAGCCATGAATGTTTTAGAGTAGAGGCACGAAGAACCATACTTAAAATATGTGTGCATGCTTTAAAAGCCAGATTAGAAAGTATATGTTGTTTGGTCACATTTCCTAGTGTTTCAGGGCAGGTCTTGTCCATTATGCCCAGTCGTGAGGATTCCAGCCAACTTCAACTTCCCCATGGTGGCTTCATCCTTCACATAAAGCAACTTCCTATGTGGATTGTCCACATTGTGTGGAAAGACTGCACATTCCTTGTGCTGGTGGAATCTCCCCAATGCAGAAAGTCTATGAGCCACATTTCTATCAAGTTCAACTCTCCATGCGAAGCAACTCCAACATGTAGTTTGTTTCTACCCAGGACATTATTTCAGATTTCAGCAGGTGAGAGAGAGAGAGAGAGAGAGAGAGAGAGAGAGAGAGAGAGAGAGAGAGAGAGAGAGAGAGAGAGAAGTTTTCAAGGTCACAATTTCATAACTTGGATATATTTAAGGCTACATTGTAAAAACATCCACCAAGTGGGGAGTTTTGTATACATTACAAGAGCTACAGTGCAATCCATTAAAACTAAAGGGACTTGCTCTCTCTCTTGCACTCCTGAGACACAAGAGAGAGAGAGAGAGAGAGAGAGAGAGAGAGAGAGAGAGAGAGAGAGAGAGAGAGAGAGAGAGAATATATTAAAAATCTCTGCTTGCAAGCTAGGCATGGAGCAAAAGGGGGAAGGAATGAGGAGGGAAGAAGAAGGAAGTGTTGGAGCAACTACATCTTCACTGGCCAATGAATGGGACTAGGCTAGTGTCTTCATTGCCATGAAATTCATCTTGGAAAGCAGATGGTACAGTCTCCAAGTGCCTCTAGATCTGCTGTGCAGTGGCAGAGCCCACAATGTGTTCTCCTTCGTGTCTGCTGTCCCAGATAAGTGGCATAGCTGAAGGCAGGGCACATCAGGGATGTCTCAAATGCCCTGAGTGATTTGTGGGGTGGTCTGAAGGTAGGGTTGGTGCAATGCATCCCTCTTTCATGGTTGGACCATCATCTGATAAAGTTTAGATTGGTAAAAGCATTCATCCCTGCAAGGCTGGCAGACCCATTTGGATGGTTGACCCCAACGCCCTGGGTGATTTTCCAGAACTGAAAGCTGGTGATCCTGTTAAAGCCAGAGTCTTGCTGTGGAGCAAGATGAGATGCATGGTTGACATGACTGCTCCCAAGCTTCCTTTCTGATATTGTGGAGCCTGAAGACTCTACACACATGACACAAATCTTGCTCTGAGGTCAACTGGACACCAGTTTGTATTGTATCCTCAGGTAGGTAGCCAGTCAGCTAGTTCTTCCCAGTATGTGAGAGTCTTCAAGGTCTCCCCATTGGAAGGACTCAATGAACCCACAAGGACCAGTTGTCATCAACCTCCCTCAATTTTAGAGACCTTGTCTCCACAGTTGCTGCAATTCCCATTGAAGCATGGTGTGGTACGTGGGATTTTATTTAACTTCCTACTAGCAGTTTTTTTAATTTATTATTAAATAAGATTGTTTGCAGAGTATTGCAAGAACTGCAGAACTCTCAGTTCCTGATCCAGAGAAGATTGACTGAGGTTGAAGCCATGACTTCCCTTGTCCCATTGATTTCAATAAAACTTAAACCTGACTTTCTTGGGATTGGGCATCAGTATATGAACACATCCCCTTAGTGTGTAAAACTCAGTTTATATAGATACAATAAACTTCCCTTAAGAACAACATGGCCTTCATCTTTGTTATGTGTGTCCCTTCTAAATTGAACTCACATATTAAAAAAAAAGGATCAATAAATCCTCTACACTGGATAGTAGAAATTTATTACCAGAAGACTGCTCTCTTTCCCATGGAACTTTAAACTATAGAGTGAGGTTTTGAACCCACTGATTAATGGTAGCAGGTTAATTAAGTAGTCACTTAACTGGGGGAGGAACCCTCCAGTCTCTCTTGTATAAACAGCCGTGCACTGAATGTACAGGATTCTTGGAAATGCTATTCACAGGGGCAGAATATCAGGGCAGAACTTTAAGGCAGAAGTCCAGTGCCCCCCTCAGCAAACCGAAGAGGAGGGTCTGCAAGTATAATTTGGATGCCTGTCCAAATTAGACTTTGCTTATCACACACAAACTGATAGTCATGGACCTCCTCTGAAACTATCTCCCACCCATCCACATTAGTACATCATTAATTTTCCAGAGAACAAAAGCTCCATTGGCAGAGAATTAGGAATTCTTTTTATTGCACTAAATGGAGTGCAGCTTGATTAGCATTGAACCCTAAGGAAATCTGAAGCTAGATGAAGACTTACTAATGAGGAAATGAGAAGAACATGGTTTCCATTCGGAATCATTAATTCTTGGAAGGCTCAGGCCAAATATAAATGCCCTATAGGAGCCCATGAATGTTGTGCATGTAAGTGTCAGCTCCAATGCTGAAATCTTCATTCTTCTCTCTTGGAGAAATAGGAAACTACACTGAGACATTTCAGTAAGAGCACTCACTGTCCCTGGCCTGACCCAATCCACATGTGGGAGGGTGGATGCCTGAAGCAGGAAGCCTGCTTTGTGGACACCTACATTTAAAGCCCTGTGATACTGCTTTAAACCGTCATGGCTTCCCCAAATAATTTTGGAATCTGTAGTTTGTTAAGGGGGCTGAGAGTTCTTAGGAGACTCCTGATCGACACAGAGAGATACAATTCACACAGTGGCTTGAACATCTATTCGTCTTCACAGGAAACTCTGGGGATCATAGTTCAGTGAGGGGGAGTAGGCGATCTCCTAACAACCCTCAGCACCCTTAACAAACTACAGCACCCATAATTCTTTGAGGAAAGTAATATCAGTTGATAGTGCTTTAAATTTATGATGTGGTTGTGGCCTTCATGTTGGTTCCCCCACAGTTTACACCCCTCCACCATTTTGTTTCCTTATAAATATCCTTCTGCTGCAATGTTTCAGTTAAAATTACCACATTGTAGAAATGATTTAATTTTATTTTTTTAACTCAAGAGTGAACAGTTCTATGACATGTCATGTAATATACGAGGAGGAAATGTGCATTGCATGGACAGGTGGAGTCCCCCAAACCCCCAGGCGACCTGCCGAGCGAAATAAAGATGCATAACAACGTGCTATGGGATTCAAATTGGCCACAACTTTATTAAGATTCAGCTGTAGGGAGACCTTGGCTCAGGGATTGGGCGTTATCCTTCCCAGTCCCCAGCCAGGGTTCTGGGAGGCTTTGAGGTTACCCACATGTATGGGGGTTGGGGCTGGCTCTGGAGAACATATGTTCAAGCAGAGAGAGCCCGCCCCCTGTTTGTGGCCACTGGAAGGGGGAAGTGATGACGCCTATTGCCATGGTCAAGGCTTCCCCCCAATACCCCGCTCTTGTTGCCACAAAGGGGGTGAGGTCTCCGCCTCACGCCCCTCCCTCTAGGAAAATTGCCAAAGAATTCCGCCCAAGGCCCGACACCGCCAAAGTTGTGATGTATTGCTACAGGGAAGGTGAAACCTGCCAATGCAGGAAAATTCCTTTCCGACCCTTCAACAGCGGCCTTGACGTAGCAGCGCCTGTGAAGCTGTAGAGAAAAGGTTAGCCTGCAAAAGAACTTGAATGAGGGTGTGGAGGGTGGGAGAAGCTCTGGAACCAACTGGTGCTTGGAGGTAAGATTCAAATTCTCTTGTGTGAGCCAGACAGTCCCTCCCCTTACCTGGCTATCCCCTGGCAGGATTGGATGCTGGGCTTGGGTAGGCGGAGACCCCTGGCATTCTACTTGGGAGGGCGATGCCAGCCCTGAACTACCAGGGAGTCGCCTCTGGGATCAGGGGGCTGCGTGCGTCCACACAAAAGTTGCCCCCCCATTGATGTATGGAGCGGTCATTGCTTCCAAACATTTTCTGTTCATTGGTCTAGAGCAAACGAGTTTCCTCTAGACCAGCATTATGCTTTCATGATGGCAAGCCAGAGGCTTCTGCAAGAAACTTACCAAGGTCAGCCCTTGCAGCTTTATTAATGTTTAATAGATTATTTTATTTCATTTTTCTGTTGGAAGCCGCCCAGAGTGGCTGGGGAATAAATAAATTATTATTATTATTATTATTATTATTATTATTATTATTATTATTAGCCAAAGACAAAATGGTGCCCATAGGCCCCATTCAACAGATAGAAGCCATTGGGACTGGCAGTTATATCTTACTTCAATACTGTTGATCGGACTGTATTCTCCATCATTCCTGAAGACAGCAAGCTACCTTGGGGGCACAGGGCAGGAAGTGTAACATCTTTCTTTGTAGCTGTTGTAGTAGTGGTAATTGACAATCTATGCAGGTTTACTCATTGGCTTTGACCGAACCAGTGGTGCCTGGTGGCCAGTTGGGCTGGTAGGGCAGAAGGAAGGGAGCACAGCAGAAGATAGAGCCAAAGGCAATCATAGGCAAAGCGAACTCATTCTCATTTTGTCGACGTTCTCCTCCTCCCTGCTAAGTTCTACAGGGGGAAACACTGAGGCCAAGTAGGAAGAAGCTGCCACCTCCGAGACTGGCTCTCAGAAAGAAGGTAGGTAGACGAGGGCCAGTTGAGGGTAGATTGAGCTTGGAAGGGCAGTGCCTCATTAGCCCTATTGGACCGGCTACCATGGGATAAGCTCCAGGAAAGCCCCATGTCATTTTGTGCGATAATAATCATGTGAGAGGAAGAAAATGGCTCCACCCGCTGGCCCCACCTCAGTGGTGTCCTCAGCTGGCCCCACCCACTGCTATCCACACATTGGTCTGAAATGAGGAGCCTGTAGGCTCTCCATTGAATTTTGACCATTGCCAGTTTCCCCACATGCAGCTGGTTGGCCACTATCAGAACAGGATGCTGGACTAGGGAGACCTTTGACCTGATCCAGCAGGCTCTTCTCATGTTCTTATGCACTGTTGTGTGTTATTTAAAAGTCCTTCTGTTACTACTAAATCATTACATGAGATCTAGAAGAGGTATGTCAAGCGATATGTGATGCTATGCACATTGTTTCTATGCATTTTCCTTTATGGCTTCTGTCTCACAATGGGCCATGCATAAGCATGATAATAGGGGAAATATCATTATGGAACCTGGAACAATGATCTTTTGCATTTTGCCTGCTCTTAAGATTGTCACACGGGGTCTCAACTCAAGACTTCAAGGTGATGTTGATAGAAAGAGAAGCTGTTCTATTTTCTTTTCGGTTCACTTTCTAAATCCCTCATCTCTGCTTGACTGAACCCAGTCTATTTGTTTCAAATTAGGGTCCACTGCATCTCTCATTTGACTTCAGACTCTGGTTGCCCTAAACTTAGTCCCCCTATAACTGAGATATTGCATTAAATGGTTGAACAATCCAAGTGCTTAATGGCAAAATGCAATATAGAAGCTGGAGTAGAGTGCTGGTGCCTTCTGGGGTAAAAAATAGCAATGAAAAAGATTCTGGAGAAATCAAATACAGAAATATGAGCCACTGTTTATTTGGTAAAAATGGTCCTATAACATGCAGATCTGCATATATGTGCACACATGAACTCATGTGCACAGGAGTGTTTGCATGTCTGCAGCTAATAATAATTGGGAATATGCATGGCAGGCTGGCAGCCTCTAAATTAGATTACTGCAATTTGTTATTCTAGGGGCTACCCCTGAAGACATTTTGGAAACTACAGCTGGTGCAGAATTCAGCAGCCAGGACACTGCAACCATCATCTGAGGCCCTTGTGCATCCTCCACAAGAGGTTCAGGCAAATCATGAATGGGCCTTTTCTATGTTGGCCCCCATTTGTGGAATACTCTCTCCAGGGAGGCTCACCTAGTGCCTTCATTACATATATTCAGGCACCAGGCAAAAACATTCCTCTTTTCCTAGGCTTGGCTTTTGAAAAATAAGGGGTCTGCAGATCTTAGCTATTTGGGAGCCACTGTTCTAAGGACTTTTACCCTCTCTGGTTACAGTGTAAAGTTCTGGTTGCCTCACCTTAGGATATTGTGAGTTGGAAAAGGTCCAGAAAAGTGTAACCAAAATGATCAAGGGGCTGGAGTGACTCACCTTATGAAGAAAGGTTGCAGCATTCATGACTTTTTAGTTTAGAAAAAAGCCGAGTAAGAGGCGGCATGGAAGAAGTTTATAAAATTGTGTATGGCATGGAGAAAGTAGAGAAAGAAAAGCTTTTCTCCCTCTCTCCTAACACTAGAATTCATGGACAATGGGCATCCAGTGAGGCTGCATGTTGGAAGATCCAGGACAGATAAAAGAAAAGACTTCATGCAGTGCATAGCTGAACTAATAGGACCTGCTCCCACATGAGACAGTGATGGCCACCAACTTGGATGGCTTTAAAAGAGGACTGGAGGAATTCATGGAGAATAAGGCTTCAATGCCTACTAACCAGGATGTCAAAGCTTTGACTGAGAGTGGCCACTGAGACCATATAACACTGGTCCTGAAAGACCTTCATTGGCTCCCAGTACGTTTCCGAGCACAATTCAAAATGTTGGTGCTCACCTTTAAAGCCCTAAACGGCCTCAGTCCAGTATACCTGAAGGAGCGTCTCCACTCCACCCTCCACCACTCGACTTCGTTCAGCCCGAACACTGAGGTCCATCTCCAAGGGCCTTCTGACAGTTTCCTCACTGTGAGAAGTGGGGTTACAGGGAACCAGGCAGAGGGCCTTCTTGGTAGTGGCCCTGGCCCTGTGGAACACCCTCCCACCACATGTCAAGGAGATAAATAACTATCTGACTTTTAGAAGACATCTGAAGGCAGCCCTTGTTCAGGGATGTTTTTAATGTTTGATGTGTTATCGTGTTTGTAATATTCTGTTGGGAGCTGCCCAGAGTGGGTGGGGAAACCCAGCCAGGTGACATGATGATGATGATGATGATGATGATGGTTGGAAGCAGTACTGCTTCTGCGTACCGTTGATGGAAATCACCAGAGGGGAGAGTGCTCTTGTCCTTGGGTTCTGCTTTCAGGTTTCCCATAGGCATCTGGTTGACAATTGTGAGAACAGGATCCTGACTAGAAAGACCATTGACCTGTTTCAGCAGGCTCTTCTTCTGTTCTTAATTGGAAGTGCTAGACATGTTGGCTTGGACCTCATGCTTCCACTCATCCTTCCATGAGAGCCATGTCCCTTCTGTAAATGGAAGCTCCTTCTGTGAATGGAGCAAAAATAGGACCCAAGCTGTGGACCATAGACATAGGACTATTTTCTGCTGCAGTATGTACATAATGACAAGTCTTTCCTCTCCTTTGACATTTCTTTTTTGCTTTCCCCTGGCAAACTTTGTTAAAGCTAATGCGAGAAGTAAAAAGAAGAAGAAAAAGTTCCAGTGATTTGTGTCTCCTTCCATGAATGAGCTTATCGCATTCTGAAATAACAAAGTGAAATGCCGACAATGTCAGCTTGAGCTTTTTCTCCTCTATCAAACAAAAGTGCCTCCTCGTCTCCTTGGGGAATCTGTTTGCAGTTATGCTTCCAGATCAACACATCATTGTAGGTCAGGTTGGCTGTCAGCTGGAAACACAATGCAGAAGAATCTTTATGAAAAAGGCTTTAATCCAATATCTCAGCTTTCTGTTTTGGACAAGTGTTTGCTATGACAATTTTAAAAATTCTTTAACGGTGAGGTTATTTTATGTCTGTAAAAATCTTAACATCAAAATCAATACACTAGGGCTGAAATCCTGTTTACATATTTACAGTACCTGGGAATAAGTTCCACAGAACTTAATGGGGCTTACATCTGAGCAGAAACATTTATGGTTTATTTTTAATGGGAAAGAAATTCTGAATGTGTCATTTTTGTTTTCTGAAAGTCAAGCTAATAAAGCAGTTTTAGACTAGGTGACATTTGCAGATGATGGAGCCATAGACTGAGATTTTTTTTGGAGGCAAAATTGCTAAAGCAGAGGAAGGATGTATCAGAGGAAAAATGAAACTCGAAAGAGCTGATGGAGTTCTGCTTCCACATTCCAAACTCTACATAGAATATAGTGCATTGCTCTAGCTCAGGCACCCCCAAACTGCGGCCCTCCAGATGTTTTCGCCTACAACTCCCATGATCCCTAGCTAACAGGACCAGTGATCAGGGAAGATTGGAATTGTAGTCTAAAACATCTGGAGGGCCGAAATTTGGGGATGCCTGTTCTAGCTAATAACGACATCTTTATTTACAAGCAGGTTATGCTGTTCCCATTGTGCATTTGTAAACTGATTATTTATACGCGAGTGCATGAGACAACTACACTTTTGGCTCCACATCTATCTCAACACATTCTGCTTTATTTAATCCTGCCTGTTAGCATGGAAGAGCAGGGAAAACTTTTTCGAAATACCTTAATGTACATTAATGGAAATACAGGGGGTCTGCCTCCTGCCTTTGCCCCAGCCTCTCAGAATAAGAAAGTAAAAAAATCCCTGCTGGATCGGACCCAAGGCCCATCTGCTCCACCATCTTGTTCTCACAGTGGCCAACTAAAAACTCCAGCTATTACAATATTGTAGTTTAAAGCTCCATCGCTAGTGTAATTCTATCAGAAATCATGATGGAAGAGGTGCTGGTTCTTCACTATGCCTTCTGATCCATAGAAATCTGCCCTCTGGAGAACAAGTTCCTTAGCTTTGCCTCAGTGTTCAAAAAGTTCCCCAATACAGGGGTGAAGCAATTCATTCATAAGCAATGGATTCTGTAAGTGGCTATTATTTTAAAATCAATTGAATCAGACCAGAACTAGTGGGAAGAAGTCCTCATTCCCCCACCATAGATTTAGGGCTTATGGACTTCAATCCTAGTAGTTTAAAAAAATATATAAAGCAATAGATGATAATTTCTCTAAACTGAAGGATTTCTTGTGGAGAATTTATTTCAGTAATATTTGTCAAAATTACTATAGCAATGTCTTACAGCCTTGTACAATGTATCATGTCTTATGAGAACAGAGAACAGCAGGTAAATGAATGCTGAACTTAAGGATGGACTGGCTCTGAATACCAGCGGAGCAAACTCTTTGGAGCATTGTCTCTTAAAGTCATCCGTTGCTATAGTCTCCCCAATAGCTGTATTTCTATGAAGACAAATTAACTTTATATTGTTCTGGGGAGTCTGGTAAAAGTAGGCCACTTGATTTAAGTGTGCTGAGTCGCACAAGTCTTAGGCTGAATCATAGATAGCTGCCACACTCGGTCAACACTGAGATTCATATCATAAGCACACACTTGGCTGGGTGAGATGGGGCTTGTGCAACTACAGTAAATGAAATAATTGCAAGTTCTTCTGTGTAGTCATGCTTCCATTTGCTTCTGCTTTCATTGCTGTTTCCCTAGTGTCTGTTTTGGGGGGCTGTTGCTGGTGGTGGTGGTGGCAGCGGTGATGGTGATAGGTGTTTGAGTTGTTGAACGGAATCCCTGATCTGGACCTTGTGTAGAACCAGACAGAGGGCCTTCTCGGTAGCAGCACCCGCCCTGTGGAATGCCCTTCCATCAGATGTCAAGGAAATAAGCAGATATCCTAATTATAAAAGACATCTGAAGGCAGCCCTGTTTAGGGAAGCTTTTAATATTTAATGCTGTATTGTTTTAATATTCAATTGGGAGCCGCCCAGAGTGGCTGGGGAGACTCAGCCAAATGGGCGGGGTATAAATAATAAATTATTATTATTATATATAGAAATAAATGAGTTTCAAAGATTTACTGTGGAATAGTCCTAAAAGTGGTTTACAAATAAACAATAGAAGAATAATAGAATCATAGAATCATAGAGTTGGAAGAGACCACAAGGGCCATCCAGTCCAACCCCCTGCCAAGCAGGAAACACTATCAAAGCATTCTTGACATATGGCTGTCAAGCCTCTGCTTAAAGACCTCCAAAGAAGGAGACTCCACCACCTTCTTGGCAGCAAATTCCACTGTCAAACAGCTCTTACTGTCAGGAAGTTCTTCCTAATGTTTAGGTGGAATCTTCTTTCTTGTAGCTTGAATCCATTGCTCTGTGTCTGCTTCTCTGGCGCAGCAGAAAACAACCTTTCTCCCTCTTCTATATGACATCCTTTTATATATTTGAACATGGCTATCATATGACCCCTTAACATTCTCTTCTCCAAGCTAAACATACCCAGCTCCCTAAGCCGTTCCTCATAAGGCATCGTTTCCAAGCCTTTGACCATTTTGGTTGCCCTCTTATGGACACATTCCAGCTCAGGCCCAGCTCTAGGTGCACTCCCAGAGCTATGAAGCCATGCTGCGCGCTTTGAGGGCGGGGGCGCCGGAGCGATCTCTGTGCCAGGGCGCCCAACCTGCTCGAGACGGCCCTGTTCCAGCTTGTCAGTATCCTTCTTGAACTGTGGTGCCCAGAACTGGACACAGTACTCCAGGTGAGGTCTGACCAGAGCAAAATACAGTAGTACTATTACTTCCCTTGATCTAGATGCTATACTCCTATTGATGCAGCCCAGAATTGCATTGGCTTTTTTAGCTGCTGCATCACACTGTTGACTCATGTCAAGTTTGTAGTCTACCAAGACTCCTAGATTTTCACATGTACTGCTATCAAGCCAGGTGTCTCCCATCCTGTATTTGTGCCTTTCATTTTTTTTTTTTGCCCAAGTGTAGTACTTTACAAAATGAACAAAATAACAGAGAAGTAGATTGAAAACAAGCAATGTGGTCCAGTCATTTAAGTCCTTTATGCCAGTGGTTCCCAATTAGCGAAGTACTGCAGACTCCCTGTTTTTTCAGAAACCAAGCCATCAACCCTCTACTTTTGAAAAATTGGCTATCTCTATTATTCTTTTTGTTATGTGAGTGGTGCCACAGAACCTCTGCGTGTGTTATGTGGATGCACCTGAAGTCTGTTGTTGTTTAGTCATTTAGTTGTGTCCGACTCTTCGTGACCCCATGGACCAGAGCACGCCAGGCACTCCTGTCTTCCACTGCCTCCCGCAATTTGGTCAAACTCATGTTCGTAGCTTTGAGAACACTGTCCAACTATCTCGTCCTCTGTCGTCTCCTTCTCCTTGTGCCCTCAATCTTTCCCAACATCAGGGTCTTTTGAGGGAGTCTTCTCTTCTCATGAGGTGGCCAAAGTATTGGAGCCTCAGCTTCACGATCTGTCCTTCCAGTGAGCACTCAGGGCTGACTGAGTTAGACCATTAATTGGGAGTCACTGGTTTATGCTCTGCCCTCCACCCACAGCACACACATTCAAACCTTCATGAAAGGGGTTCATGTGTTAATTCCTAGAATAGGAGGTCCTTTTTTCCCCACAGGTGCTACCGCATATACAAATTTGCAGTGTGTGAAAATCTTTTTTACCATCTAGCATATGACTAGGGTATCCCAGTGAATAGAAGTCATTCTAGGTGTTGGTATGGGGTCAGACTTTCTCAAGCATTGCATATGGTCACAAGGCACATTTATTAGCAACCAGGATATGGCAGGGGCCCTTGCAGACCAATTTGCAGCTGTTCGACTTTATCAGGAGCAGCGAGATTTCCAAAGCCTTTTGGGAAGCATAAAGATTCCAGCACCACGCTTGTTAGTTTGCTTCTAATAATGCCTGTGAAACCTACAGCAGGCATCTTCTGGGCTAGAAATCCATAATTTCCCTAGAAAGTGGCATCAAAGAGTTGCTTCAAAAGTAATCTAGCATGCTGTCATCATACTCATTATTGTGTGCATCAACCTACAGAAGTGGAAAATTGAGAATGAGTCTGACACTTCTTTTTTTCTGGAATTTTCTTAGCTGGTCTGGGGAGGAAAATGTCTGTGTGCTTCAGGAGCAACAGTTCCAGATACTTATTGGCTTAATCAAGAGGCACTGGATTAGTTGATTCACCCATTAGAATATCTGATGTATAGTAATATCCAATGCCTGTCCCATTTACTCCCACTAAATGTATGTGAGACAGCAGCACAAACAACACTCAACTAAAAGGGCTCATAATAAAAAAAATTCCTTCAGTAGCACCTTAAAGACCAACTAAGTTTATATTTTGGTATAAACTTAGTTTATAGTTGAGCACACGAAAGCTCATACCAAAATATAAACTTAGTTGGTCTTTAAGGTGCTACTGAAGGAATTTTTTTATTTTGCCTCGACTCAGACCAACACGGCTACCTACCTGTAACTAAAAGGGCTCATGTAATAGAAGCAGGTGTTGTTTTTTGGTGGAAAAATCAAAACATGCAGCTGAAGTATGCACAAGAAAACTTTACTTGTGAGCGCATCAAGTCTATATTGGCTAGAGAAGCACATGAACTTCAAGCTAGCAAGACAACTGTCGTTTTGCAACTGGCACCACAAAGTAGCAGATGGAATGTTCAGGTAACCTTGAAGAACACCAGCTAACTTGCACATTATGCAACCCTGTAGAACAAGCTCAGAGAGAGACACAACTCATGTACTCTTGTAACTTCTACACCACTTCAGGGATGGATGATGGCTCAGTGGTAGGACACCTGTTTTGCATGCAGAAGTTCCCAAGTCCAGCCCTTGGTTTCTCCCATTAAAAGGAATCATAATTGTGGAGACGTAGAATTATTAGGACAAAATTAGACTTGATGGATATATAGCCAGCCTTTGAACCCTGCTTCAGCACTTTTTAGAGTCATCTGATGTCAGGCGTGGAGTACCCTCTCCTCCCCTGGCAGCCTCAGAGGCAAGAAGAACACACAGTTCATATTTTATGGCTTTTTATACAGTCATCTGGCTGCATGACAAATGATCCATGTCTCTACGCATAGGAGACGTTGGCTTCTCTGAGTCCCTCCTCTTCCGTCTCCCACAACATCCTGGAAACCTACATGAAGTCACAGGAGTCACATCCCTCCACATTCTCTTGAATGTGGAGGGACCTGCAAGCCTTTGAACTAGGAGGATCTCCCATACTCTCCAGGAAGGTCTCTGCTGCCTTCTATCTAGCTTCCCCCTCCTCTTCTCCCACTATCTCATAACTAGGCATTTCCTCATTCAGCTGTATATCATCCCTGTCTCCCTCTCCTCCTGAAACTGCTGGAGACACAGGGGTCAAAGCTTCCCAGTCCTCCTCCTCTTCTGAGAGGAGCTGATCAGACCGAGGGTTCAATTCCCGTTCCTCCTGCTGTTCAGTCCCTGGCAGCTGACTGACCACTGTAGGAAGCTGCAGGAACTAGCCAGATCACTGGTCCATCACTCTCAGTATTGTCTACACTGACTGGCAGCAGCTCTCCAGGGTTTCAGAGAGAGAGTCTCTCCCAGCCCTACTTGGAGATGCCAGGGCTTGAACCTGGAACCTTCTGCATGCAAAGCAGATGTTCTGCCGCTGAGGTATGGCCCTCCAATGCTAGGTTAGAATGAATTTTGTTCTGATCCAACAGGATCTTTTTTATATACAACATCTAAAAAGGAGAGCAAAAGATTTTAACTTTAGACCAACTTGTTTGTAGGCAAATATATGCTTATTTAGTCAAGAATTCATACATTTGACTAAACTCTTACAATTAAGTGAATGATAGGCATTTCAGGCTGAAACATTCTAGTCCTGGTGATAAGTTCCCTATCCATTGAAGAGTTGAAGACTTTAGGTTGTGCAGCTGCTGCCATCCCTCGTACGAGGTTTGTTCTCTGCCTGTCTGTTTTGCATCTTGCCAAGGAAGCCAGCGAGGGCAATATGGTTAAGTCAGTCCTCCCAAAACTTTATTCCAACAACATGATTGATTCAAAGTAAATCAAGGAAATGAAGAATTAGCTCACAAAGTAAAAGTCAAGAATACCCAGCTGCTATTACAGATGGGTTGGTCTTCATAAAAATTGGTGCTTCTTTAATGCAAATAACAATTCTGAAAGATAATGGGTATTATTTTAATTAAACAGTTTCAGTTCAGTTGACAGAGAAATCAGCAGATGAATTAATCCGTAAAACTACTGTATATTAGCAAATGCTGATGTGCATGAGTGCTCATCTTAATTTGTATACCCAACTTTCTTGTATTTAATTACATTTTGGAGACTTTGTGAAATTTAATCAACTAAAACAACTGCCATTTTTTTCTCTCCTGAAGACAAGAGAAGCTCTCATTAATTTGCCTTGCAGATCTCAGTGCTAACTGTGGCAGACCCTCCAAGTGTCACTATTTTCCAGAGACAGTCCCTGATTTACAGAAGCTGTCCTGGTTTCTGATTTGATCCCAGAATGTTCCAGTTTTCCTTAGGATGTCCCTATTTTCATTGGAGAAATGTTGGAGGGTATGGAGTTATACAACCACCTGAGCCAAGGAGCTAAGTAAATATACAACCTTTAGAAGACATCTAAAGGCAGCCCTGTATAGGGATTAAAAGTTTAATGTTCTATTGTGTATTTATGGAAGCCGCCCAGGTCCCAGTCAGATGTATGGTCTGAAGACAGATGAAACCACCACTTTGCTAAGCATGCCTAGGTTTGCATAATGCCTTGATGGTTAGTGATTCTAGGCCCTAGAACCACATGCATACTGCTTTGGGTTGGTTCCATAATGAAATAAACATAGGATATAAATGCAATAACTAAAATAAAATTAAGAATGTTTGGCATAATAGGACTGCAGCTATGGGTGTATGAAGCCCAGTGGATGCACTCTACTGTATTTACTACTACTACTACTACTACTACTACTACTACTACTACTACTACAACTACTCCCTGACAATGGATTTCATTTTATAACCCATTAACCAAATGACCCCTTTTTATTTGCTCCCTCTAGATGTATTTCCAGATGTATTGGGTTGTATGTGTTTGCATGCAGTTGCAATGCATAATGGGCATTGTAGCTTTCACGCTGCATTCACACAGCATCAGAGAGTTATAGAAGTAAAAGTGAGTGAATTCTTCATCACATGAAGTGCCTGCCAATTTGGAGGGAGTTTGCTCAAAGCATGGTTGGGATGGAGTGCATGGCTGGGATTTGACTACTTTTGTTGCAAAGCAATAGTTTGCATTGCACTTTCAATTAAAACTATCTCCTTTAATTTAAATGGAACTATGGAAGTGTCACAAAGGGAAGAAATAGGGTTAGGTGATTTTAATGTTTGAAGTAAAATCTATCCATACACCCAGAACACTGTTTAACATTTCTCTGTAGCTTTTTTTGGGGGGGGGGAGTTGATGAAAAATTATTTTTCTGCAAAATGAAGTACTAAACATGAAATCATTTATTACTTTTACTGATGTCCTTTTGACCAGCAGTATTGTCATCATTTTTGCACTTTTTGTAATAAATATTGGAATAGGGAAGACTTGTTTATTTATATATTTTCGGTGGTGCATCTATTTGAGCATTTTGAAGAAGTACAAATAGCATTTATATGCAGCCTGAAAGCTCACTTGGGTACAATAAAATTACATATGTAGATGTTTCATTGCCAAGTAATGCATAAACAGCAACTTTTGTGATTAATGCTTCCAGCATGACTTTTATGAGCAAGAGAAACAAATATCTCAATTTCAAATGATCAAAGATCGTTCACAGTCTTTTTGTGTGTATGGTCCCTCTCAGACCTGCGTTTAAATACCAAGGTGAATTCAATTTATCTACATAGTTTTCTATTATATATCACCTTGAGTACATTCAAGAGACAGGCAATTAATATATTTTCCTGTTATGTTTTCTCATTTATTATGAGTTTCTTTGCAGTAGAATGAGTTGCTTCTATGCCTGGTTACTGTATATTACTACCTCTAGTAAATCCTTCTGTTATCTAAAGCCCAAACTAGAACTGTGTGTTTGCACACATGACAGGTAGAGTCCGCCACCTCTCATGGGAATATTTTCCACTGTTGAACACCTCTTACTGTCAAAAAGTTCTTCCTGAAGTGGAGTCAGAATTTCCTTTCTTGTAACTTGAAGCCATTAGCTTGGGTCCTACCCTTCAGAGCAGGAGGAAACAAGTTTCTTCTATCTTTCATGTGGCAGCCCTTTAGTTACAGTATTTGAAGATGGCTATTGTATCGCCTTTCAATCTCCTCTTTTCCAGGCTAAACATACCCAACACCCTCAACCGTTCCTCATAAGGCTTTACTGTTTACTGTTATTTTTCAGTTTTATTATCAATGTGCTTTTCTTTGTTTGTTTTTAAATTCAATGTGGATTTCATAATGATATGCTGCTGGAAGCCACCTTGGGAAGCTTTGACCCTAAAAGGTGGCTTATCAACATTCTTAATAAAATTAAGAAATAAATAATCATGGAAGGTATATGGGCTCCCATCAGTGGTGCAAGGGGCAAGAGCAGGTGCTAAGAAAACAGCCCTTTACTGTCCCCGCCAGAAGCGATCAGTAGCTCTGTGTTGGCTCTGGGGGAAAGACTGGACATCAAAGCTGTGGAAAGGCCTTTAATAGAGTACAGAGGATGCAAATAAAGGAGCATTGCTGCTCATGAACCCTGCTTCCATGTCCTATAACCGGCACACATTTGCCATGGCAAATTGGCATAATGAACAGTCTTCAAGGGCTTTCATAAGGGATCTGTATGCTGCCCATCTTGTTCTGAATAAGACCTTCACCACTGATGCATAAATTTCTCTCTTTCAACTGCAGTGGTTAGAGCTTGGCAGTCACTATATGCACTGTGTCTCGAGCATGCATGCATATCCCCAACTACCCCACATAGGATCATGTACACAAAGGCATTATGTTCACAGATTCCTGCTTCCCCATTGTGATTGGTCTTTTGTTAAAGTAGGCCTAGATGGTCAGAGTTAGGATGCAGTTGCTCAATGTGATGGAGATGCCCTGTTATGCCTAACTTACTGTTTTTTAACATTTAATATTTTTCCATTTCACGGGCTTAATGGTCCTAAGCTTATTTTTATTTTTTTGTAATCAAGGACAAAAACAAAACGGCACTTATTGTTTGAGACAAAATGTCAGATTTGATTTAATCCCCTTTTGGAAGCAACATTTAATTAAGTGCACAGATTATTTTGGCAAATGCTGAATTCATGGTCTCAGCAAGCAATATAAGCTTCCAAGAAGGGCACGTAGTTTTGTGGTTGCCTATGAACTACATAAATGTCAAATGTAGCATGACTTTAATAGTACATTTTCACACTTTTATCTTGGAAATTAAACATCTGTGCATTTCCGAAATTCTTTTCTGGTATTTGCTTATTCACCATACATTTTGGTGCAGGCTGCTAAATGCCAGGTATCTTATGCTTCAGGCTGTTCCAGAAAAATGGAACTGGACATAGACTTTTATTGATTTTGTACTATCTAGAGGGCATAGTTTAGCATGGAAAAGTGGACATAAACTGAGAGCTAATATAAAAACCTATAGCTCTGGAATGGAATCTAAATATAATGTATCTTTCTGGTCATACTAAATTCATGTTAAATCCCTTTGTAATTCCACCTCTGTTGCAAAATAAGGAAATAGTCTCTGTCAACCTGTGGCCAAGGGATCAGGTTAAGCAGGTTGTATTCACATAGCCAAGCCACATTGCAGTAGGTGCCATGCACTATACCATTTTTAACCTAGTAGTTCTGCCCTTACTTCTTGGCAGCAGGAATGCATATTTGTGAGTCACATGTTTGTGTTCTGATTTCGTAAAACACAAAGTCATTTGAAGGCAAGATGTCTCAGTTTCAACTATATCAGTCACCTATCGGCATGTTGCTATTTGCAGTATTTTCTGTAGAACCTTATTTATTTTTGTTTTCTTCCCATTTATCAAATGGTTGCCTGGACTCCCCTATCTATCCGCTCTTTGCAAGGACTCAAACATTCAATCAGCAATCACTACAAACAATATCTGCAAGATACTCATTTGATCAACTGCATCCTAAATAGTCCCTGCCCTTGAAAACACTGCAGAGGGCTTGGGCAGTGTTAGTGGTTCATGTTTGTCTTTTGATGCTGTCAAGGGCTTATCAGTAACCAATATATCAGCAGAAGAGCTGCTCTTTCCAAGTTCATAAACTCCTCTGATCACGAGAATAAGAAATAATGATCAGCGTGACTTTTTAAGTATAAAGTAGGATATGAATCAGTTCACATGAAACTCTGGTTACTGTGGGGCAAATCACCATCTCTCAGTCTTGGTTCCTCAACTGGTAAAAACCAGGATTTCACTGAGAATTTCCTTATTCAACTCTCAGGTCAGGAGAGTAACAGGGTTGGCTCTCCCATATTGAATACAGAATAAAGAATAAGGAGACCCACTGTGGTTTAAGTGTGTGATTTGGCATATTTCTGAATTAGAAACAACAATAAAAACCAGTGGTAACAACAGTTTTCAAAGCACATGAAGACAGCCAAGGGATAAATATCTTTCTTAAAGTCCACTGCAACACATATATTATTTTCTGGCTGTAATCCTATACATTCTTAACTCCTGTCATAAATAACATTGAACACAATGAGGCTTACATCTGAGCAGTGGACATGCATAGGATTGCAAAAACAAAACAAAACAAAACAAAACCTCCTATAATTCCTATATTTCTCTACTGCATTGCACTATGCAAGTTCCAGAACTAACAGCTTCCCTATCCCAATCTGTCATAAGTACATGGCGGAAGATTAAAAATCCCTAATAATGGAGTGTCTTTTTTTTACTGACCTCATTACACCTCCAGGCCCAGAGAAACACTAGGATGTAAATAATTGGGAAGTTCTAAAAATAGCATGTTAGTTTCAGAAGTCATTAAGAAGATCTGTTGCTAAGTTAAAAGCACCAATAAGTTGAAGAACTCTCTGTGCCATTAAAAAAGGGGGGGCATATCTTGGGCCAATGTATACTTGACTTTGCTTTTGAGTCAGACCAATAGCCCCAGTCACTAGACTTCTCATTTGAGAAATGGAGAGTGCACAGATCAACTGAGGAAAGGCCCTGTGTATATCTTGTATGTATTTGCATACAAGGGTATGTGTCACGGTCCGGTCGGTGGGCGGTTGAAGCCCTGGCTGAGGACGTCAGGACCAGAGGCAAGATGGTGGTGTAGAAGCAGGAACAGGTGCAGGGTTGAGGGTCCAGCAGCAGGCAGTCGCATGGTCAAGGAGCAAGGCAGAGGTGAAGGTCTGGGAGTCAAGGAGCAAGGCATCGGCAAGGCAAAGGTCCAAGGGTCGAGGATCAAGGTGTCGGCAAGGCAAGGCAAGGGTCCAAGGGTCGAGGATCAAGGCGTCGGCAAGGCAAGGGTCCAAGGAGCAAGAGACCAGATGCAACCAGGCAGGGATAGCGTTGCTGCGGCAAAGAGCTGAAGGGAAATGCTGAGCTTTTATCCCTCCCAGCTCCTGCCACCAGGTGCAGTGAGAGATCAAGTGGTCTCACCTGAGTGGTCACTCCTTGCCTCTCCAGCACAAGCTGAGGCCTCACCTGAGTGGCCACTCCCTGCTTCTCCAGCACAAGCTGAGGCAGGCCCCAGTCCTGCAAAGCACTACAGGCCCCAGAGCCTGACTCCTGCCCATACTCCTGACAGTATGAAATGGTTCACCCACTGTTGGCATGTAGCCCCCAAAGGTCTGACCAAAGAGTCTTTCCCAGCAACACTGTCATGATCAGCAATCCAGATTAAGAGTCCTGCAATGCCCTATCCCACACTGTTCAGATAATTCACCAGACTTTCTGGATAGACTTTTTGGAGATCACAGAGGGTAGAAAGTTCAGGTATCTCCCTTCCTCAGGCCCCAGGTAGCCCCCAAGATTGGGGGGCTGGGATGTGTGTGTGTGTGTGTGACATCATGTGCACAACACGGATCGTGTGAAGTCACACACGTCTTCCAATGCCATACAGCTTGACTGTCATGGCCTAGCGGACAGCTGCCCTGGCCTGTGCAGTGTCAGGAGATGCTGTGTGAGCTGGTGCAAACTTGCTCAGCAGTTGGGCCTCCTCTGCCCCCTCAATATTCAGGGGGCCAAGCCCCCTGCTAAGGAATATTGAAGGGACTGACAAGACCTCTGCCCACTACAGGTGGCACACATGCTCCCTCCACTTGCTTTCCTCAAGATCAAAGTCAGAAAAAAGCCTTGTTTATTTGATGAGGATAGACCAGGTCAGGGTGCCATGCCATTTCTAGCCCTTCCACCCCCATCACATGCTTGTGCCTTGCTCAGCAACCCTTTATGTGAATATCTACAGTGGGGAGCTTGCTGTAATTCCACAGGTTCTCTGAATGGCACAGGTTAGAACCCTGATCAGGGAGAGAGTGGTTCTAAATGGTACTGAGAGCCTACAGCACTTCTTCTCCAGTGCATGATGGAGGACACCAGGGCCTGCTGCTGAGCAAAAAAACCAGGGAATTTGTGGGGGGTTAGCATGTCCCTGCTCTGCCCTCTCACAATTCTCACTGTGTGATGGACCTGGTGACTGAATTGGGGCACTTGTTATGCCGACAGGTTGCTCTTCATTTAGAAAGCTCCTAGTGGCATTCATCAGCTCCCTGTGGCTTCTCGTTTCCAGGTGCTTTTCAGGTCCAGAGATCTTAATTGCCTTGTTAAACTGCTGAGTGGGAGGCAACAGCAATCTGCAACCAGCAAGGGCAGGTCTTTGGGCAATTTTTGTAGTGGGTAAAAAAATTCTGATCCCACGGCAGATAATAGAAGAAGAAAGGAAAATGAAAAGAGGGTGCACGTTTTCAATAACTGTGATGCCTTGTAGACTCCACTCTGCCCTTCCTAATAAAAGTATGTATTGCTCACTAGGCATCCCAATTAACCACCAATTTCATGATGCCCATTCCATTCTGCATCCTTGCCTCCCTGGGGCCAAGCACTCTAACACGGCTTCTTGGCTTCTGCTCTTTCTTAGTCCTTTGCGAGCTCAAAAAGAAAAGCATTTTTTTTAAAGCAACGATTTCTCTACCTCCACCATCAATTAATTATCCTTGCCATATTTTAAAATCCCGACAGACTTTTCTGGTGATCTTTTGCCCTTTCTGTAATAGGAGAAAATCACACTACTTATGAAGCTTTGTGCAATTTTTGTTATTCTGACTACGTATTCTTATCATCACCTTGTCCTTGCTCAAATTCATTCTGTAATAAAATAGTCTAGGAGCCGGACCTTGCATACTCTGCATGTGGTACTCTGAGTTATTCTTGAGCCCTTGTCATTCTCCCCATAAGCGGTTAATCATTGCTTCATGACTAGTACTTCCGGTCTCATGTTCTTCAATAATATATCCTGCTAGAATCTAGGAGCAAGTTTGGGGGGGGGGGAGTTTTTGCTGGCTGAAATCAAATATGATAAATTAAGGGAGAGGGTGGAGAAAGGTATGCCTTGTTTAAGTGAGATCAAAGTCAAATTTTATTTATTGCCTAATTCCCTCTGGTACACCTTGTGCAGGGAAGCAGCTGTGTGTTGTGTCAACAAATGTGCTGATTAATTGATTCCTTGGAATAAATATGTCCCTGCTTAGTTCAAGCAGACTGAAATCGTCTTTATCAAACTATTCATGGGTTCAGAGATTGGATTTAACTACATTAATCTAATAATCTGAACACACCCAAATTCCTTGTATTTTTGTCGCTGTTGTTCTGCTCTGCAAGGGCTTTGGGGCCATGCATGGTATGCTGTGTTCTAATGGGTGCTTCCTTTGTGTGTGGAGACCCTTTAACCCAGCCTAGAAATAAATTCAGACATGACTCAAATTTTGGTTTGGTTTTTGGCAGAATTTAGGCCACAACTTTATTGATTACAAATCAAGTGAGTGGTTCTGGTTCCAAAGGTACCGAAGGTAGCGCTGACTCTGGGCACACCATGAGTCAGCCTGGGTGAACATCTGGGATAGGGGCCCTTGCGCTGCCCAGCCCATGGTTCCCCCAGATGTGCCCCTAAACTCTGGAGAGGGGCACAACCCCAATTGGGGAAGACCAACCAGAAGTCCTAGGATTCCACTTAAAGGAATACCCAATGATAGGGTTGGCTAGGCATCCTGCCACCCCTATTAGCATGAACCAGAGCTTATCCGCCAACCTTACAAGTTGTGACGATTTGCTACGCGGCAGGTGAAACCCAAGTGGCACCAGCCAATCAGCCAAGTGGGGGAAATTCCTGCCGTGCCCCTGTCCCAACGACAGGCAACACACGACGGCATAGCAAGGTCAAGCGCAAGCCCTAAAATTAGGGAGAGGTGGGTGGGTGTTTCGGTGCACAGTGACCCAAGAAGAGGATCTCGAGGGTCACCTGCAGTGCATAAGTAGTGGTCTCTCTGACTCTTTTGACTGGCATGCCCTTAGCCCAATTGCACCCTGTCAGAGAGACCATCAATCGGGTGTTGTGGCTGCTCCAATAGTCCCCACCGCAACACTTAGGCCTGATTGCCGGGACCCACCGCAACGCGTACCCTCTCTTGCAGGGAGGACCCGATTTAGCAGCATTACATAGGGTTGCCATATTTCAAAAAGTGAAAATCCAGACAGAAATGTTGTTGAGCTTGGACAAAATTGCAAAAAAACAAAACAAAGACCCCACCATTTTTTGAGCTTTTTTTTCCCCAGAGAGAAAGGGGGGGGGGCAGAGGCCAAAATGGTACTTCTAACAAGGGCTGCCATATGTCTGGATCCTCCTAGACATTTCCACCCGGTCAATACGTGTGAGTGCAGTATTCCAAACATGTCTGGGAAATTCAGGATGCATGGCAACCCTAGCATTACAAGCTTCTAAAATATATCTGGTAAGTTGCAATGCATGGCTATCAGGCCGTGAGGTGGAAAATTCAATGGGCCTCCCTTAGAAAAGGCAAAATGTCATTTTATTGGTATATTGTGGTGGCACATATGAATATTGACTCTCATTTTTCTGTTACTATCTTCGAAGAGCACAGATTATGGCTAGAAAGCACATGAGGCCACCCCCTTGCTAATGCTAAGAAGTTTTGGGTCTCCTCCTCAGGAAGGGAGGCTTCAAAGAAATCAAATAATAGTAATTTATTTTGGTACCCTGCCCATCTGACTGGGTTGTCCCACACACTCTGGGCAGCTTCCAACAGAATATATAAAAACACAACACCTTAGGTTTCGTGATGGAAAAAAGGTGAGGTATACATGTAAGAAAACCAAATTCAGGATCAGAAGCAACATGAATTTGAATATGATTCACTGGGAAACAACAGCAGGATGGTGAAATTGCTTTGAGCTTACCATAGGTTGGGCACTGTAGAAAACTGGATTCTGGAGTAGATGGTTTGATCCAGCAGACCTTTCCTGATGCTGAGTGGTACCTCTAGTTACAACTTAATTCGTTTCGGAGGTCCGTTCTTAACCTGAAACTGTTCTTACCTGGAGGTGTGCTTTCACTAATGGGGCCTCTTGCTGCCACTGCGCCACCGATTTCCATTCTCATCCTGGGGCAAAGTTCTCAACTCGAGGTAGCGGAGTTTGTAACCTGAAGCATTTGTAACCTGAAGTGTTTGTAACTCGAGGTACCACTGTACTGTCAAGTTCTAAAGCATGAATGGTTGATCAGAAGACAATAAAAGAGGGCACCTTCAGGGATTAAGCCAAACCATTGGAGAGTTACAGCACCTGCTATGATGTAGAAGGTTCTAGAAGGAGTGCCAAATTGAACAAAATACTGGGGGGGGGGAGGTAAGCCCTGCCCCACACAATTGATCACATGATACAGGGCATGCACACCATTTGAATGGCAATGACCATCAACTTTTGGGGGGTGGCCCCCTCAAATATTCTATGGGGGGGCAAAGGGCCCCTTTGCCCTTAGGAGTTGGCTCCTATTGGCTGTAGAGGCTGATACGGGAGAGACGTATTTTGTTGTAGCTGGGAAGATGAAAGAACGAACATCAGTCATTTTAAGCAGCCTGGAAGATCTTTCACCCGCACAATCCACACTTTTGTTTAAATAAAGATGGACATTTCAGGTATGACTATGATTTAGATCATAGCAGTCCATTGGACACATATCCCTAAACACCAAGAATGGGTGTATATGTCTCTTATTGAAAACCAAATTCAGGTAAAATGATAGTAACTGCAAAAACAAAGAAGGAAAACATATGGGTATCTACATTAAAGGAAAAACTAAATATATTTGCTAAACGTTGCTAAACCTTACATTCAAAATTTGGACGAAGTCAGGTTTTCTCCTTTTTTGCTTTCACTTTCAGAATAACCATTCATGATAAATGGCAGAGGGATAAAAGCTCTGTAGTGCCCATCTGGCTGAATTATGTCAGTTCCCACCCATTGTGCTCCTGCAGAATGAAGCAAGCAAGCACGACTTTAACGGTGCAGTCAGTAAATTGTGAAACATGTTATAGCGGTCCAGCATGAATGCTTATCTGAGATCAAGGATTCTTTAACTGAAATGGCTCATTCTTCTCTATCAGAGCCATACCTTGGTGGTATATCAGATTACAAGGTACAGTATTCAAGCCAAATGTGTTTTTTTAAAAGCCCTCTGTGTTCCCTTGGCTGACTGCACCCAATCTAAATGTATTATGGAAACTGAATGCAATTTACAATTGCCTGCTTCTTCTTTGCACATGCTGGACTCGGATGGAGGGGGTAGAATTAAAAGGTTCAATAATGATATCTGAAGTTTCATCTGCAATGTATTTCTTTCGCTATTGGTTACAGGAGCTGACAGTTTTATTGATCTTTCAGCATGATGATTTCTAGACAGAACTGCTATTTTAAAATGCCCGGTGTCGCTGGTGACCTATCTTCCACTTTCCTTAAAGCACATGAAATTGGGATACTGCCGCTTTTCTAGAATTTCCATTTAGTTGGTAGGCAGAACAAAAAAAAGATGTGTGAAAAAAAAATGTCTGCAAGGCAGAGTCCACAGAGATCCATTTGAAACCACTCAGACTTATCAACAAAGATCTACAACCCATTCTGGACAATGACAGGTCCCTCTTACAATCCCCCAAACAGCTTCTCACCAGCAACAACAGGGCACATCACAAAGACCAGTCCCAGTGACTGAACCAGATACCAACTCTGTCCCCTCTGACAACACTGTTATAGGACCTAATAATGTCACCTATGACATTTGGGCTTCATTCACCTTCTCAGCTTCCACAATCATCTGCCAGTAACGCTCTTCTGCATTTCACGTAAGATAGACAGACCAGTATCTATGCAGAAGTGTAATTGTCTATAAATTCAGCATCAGAAATGGCAATATTTAAAGACCAGTGGATGCATGTTGAAACCTCCCAGAATATTCTGTAAGAATACCCTAGGTGAGTTAAGAGATTTCCACTGCATGTGAAGACAAGCTCCAAGAGATTGAGCGGGCAAGACCAACATTGGAGAAGTGTGCATGCACACGAAAGCTCATACCAAAATAAAAACTTAGTTGGTCTTTAAGGTGCTACTGAAGGAATTTTTTTATTGGGTCCAACAGTTGAGAATGCAGTTTCTGTACATGCTGTAGAGGGAAATGAGTGGTACAGGGGGCTCGTCAACCTGGGAAGGTGGGCCCTGTAGGAAAAGGAAAACTGATCCTAAACCTCTGTGGCCTTGTGACTATACTCATTGGTAAGAGAAAGGCTTCAGGAAGAAGAAAGACCTTTGGGAAAGGAAAGTATGCCCTACAGAAATCCAGAGTGTAGCCCCTAAGAAGGTTGGATGGTGTCTTGTAGGCCTCCTTTGAGCAACTCTTGCAACCAAGCTGGTGCAAAACACATTGCTCTGCTTTTCTTTGGACTACATCTGTGAGGCCAAGATGGGGGCAGCCTAAGACGTCCCTATACACTGCCCAGGCTTGCGCCCTGGAAAGGTCCCTGCATGGTTTGACTTTTTCCAGGAAAGTATTGTGCTACACCAGGAGTCCTTGTCTTACATTAATTATCTTGCAGAGGAGCTGCACTCTTGTGAAGTTGATTTACTTGACATTCTATATTTTAAACAATATTATGAGCCATCATTTGTGTTCTGAAACAGTCAAGGTGATGTAGAGTATTCATTAAAACAATGAAGTAAATGGAAGTCTAAAATGGAAATCTAAAAAA
Organism: Zootoca vivipara; assembly: GCF_963506605.1. Lineage (NCBI taxonomy): Eukaryota > Metazoa > Chordata > Lepidosauria > Squamata > Lacertidae > Zootoca > Zootoca vivipara. Next base: position 28,292,360 of record NC_083283.1, read on the forward strand.
GGCAGGGTAGCAAAAAATAAATCTAGTTATTAATTTCTATTATTCAATTTAAAAAAATGCTTGATTATGCTGCATACCAGCAGCGGGGAAGCTTGGGCTCTCCAGGAGTTCCATTATTCCCAACCTGCATGGTCAGTGATTAGGGATGATGTGAGTTGTAGTCCAGCAACATCTGGGGGGTTGGACTAGATGACCGATGGGATCCCTTCCAACTCTACAATTCCATGATTCTGTCATCTGGAGGGCCACAGGTTCCCTACCCTTCTGTATGCAGAGAAGCCACTTACAGCAGACTTTCTTATACTTGCAAGAATGTATGGCATGGAAAGAAATTACAGCACATTCTATGAGTTCATTGAGAACTCTATTTTCCTTTTAATTCATGAAAGCAAGGAGTGCCATATGCTTCATTACATCATTGAAGAATGGCTTAACAAAAGAGTTTCTTCCCCAAGGAGTATGATTATTTTGAGACATCTGATACCTAGAAGCATCAACTCATCTATCATCCTAAAGCAACCAGTCGGTTGCATTTTTGCTTAAAATAGCTCGCACTTTATTAGGCACCAGACTCTGCTCAGAAATATGGCTTTATGCCCTACAGATATTTAGTAGTTCAACCGCAACTGATTGGGCTTATAAATAGGAGTTTTAAATATGTTATGATTTTGTTTGAAGATCACAAGCAGTAGGGAATGGATTTAATTGGATTGTGAATTGATGGGGGCTTGCTGGTATCTGAGATGTAATAAAATGGTTTTATAAAGCACCTAAAACTAGGGGAATTCATTTGTCTTTGGAAATAGCACTGCAGTTGCACAAGCCAAATCCCTGTGGTGGCAACAGTGGAAGCTTTCTTTTTAATTGGAAGCGAGTCATGCTGAGAGTAGGGTAAAGTCAGCCACATCAGGACCCGAATGATATCATGTAAGAGAGGTTAAATTGACTGCTCCTTTGTGTCCTAATGAGAACCAACAGATCTCGGAATTTTCCTTTCACCATTTGACTTCACAATATATCTCCAACACACAGGATAAATGCTTTTCAATTCACAAATGTCCAACGCTCCTTTCTGGCTTGTTCAACCACATGCCTTAAAGTCTCAGCAGAAAATGTTTGCTTATTACATTTATATCCCTGTATATTTATATACTTCCAAGTTGATCAGGGCAATATATATGCTGCCACCCTGACATTTCCCCTTTACATTAACCCTATGAGGTGGGTCAGGCTGAGAGCTGGTCATCTAGTGAGCTTTATGGCTGAGTTGGTGATTGAACCATGGGTTTCCCTGATCAAGACCAATACTCTAAACTGGATAAGAGAGGACATAAATGAACTAGTGCAAAATAACAAGCCATTATATCAGGAGCCATCAACATGGTGTTGGTTGGGAGTTGTAGGTCACCAACATCTGGACCATGTTGGCTGAATTATACAGTGGCAACACTGCAGAGGTATTTGGCCTATAGCACAGGTAGGTAGGTATCTTGGCACACTTGCTGAGAACCAACATGTGCAACTCATACAAGTGGCACACACACACCAACCACTAAGTATGCCCTATTTTTCATTCCATGCAAGCATAAATCATAAAACCTAGACCATAAAGCCTCATTAAATCTAATACTATTGTTGAACTTTAGTGAGTTTACAAGACTCTCATGACATTCTGCACTAATGAATGGACATTCTGAGATGCTGTTTATCTCTGCCTCAGTTAGTTTGTGTATTGTATTATCATACTGAAGACCAAATGTATATTTGCAATGAATATATTAAAGATCTGTTTGCTTTCTCATTTCAAGTGATTGGCCATTTGGTGAATGACTGATTTATTTATTTTTACAGTCTGCTACCTGCAGACCAGCATCCAAGAAAATTATTTAAAAGTTCATTGTTTCCCACATAAAATAGCTCCCACAAATAATTTCTGTGCCTGCATTTATGTGAAAAGATTAGACAGGAATCCTTATTCTGTTCTGGGCAAGTTTATGCAGGTGCTTGATAGGTTAGGAATATGTCCTAGTCTCCTACATTAAATATTTTCTGCTGCTGGCTTTCATTGTGCTTCAATTTACGGTGTAGATTTCTGCTATAGAAATACAGTAAAGACTTACTGCATAGACTTCTGCTATACAGTATGTGGCAAAAAAGCAGGAAATTTATTTTAGATAAATAAATAGCATTTGCTCTTATTAGATAGTTATGTTGCCTGTTCTACGTTGCATTGGGTATTCTCTTAATAAAAAGATAAAATATATATGTTTTAGGTATCTATGGATATGTTTGCATCTACACACACACACACACACACACACACACACACACACACACACACACACACTGTGTGCACAAGCCACACACTTCCACCTGGAATCTGATTTAGTGCTTTATAACAGAGCAATATTTGGTCCGAAGTGTTTCAGAATCTGTCTGAATTGACACAGACTCCAATTATGCTTCAGGATTATCCCCAGGGGAACTAAAACAACAACAACAACAACAACAACAACAACAACAACAACAACAACAACAACAATGACTAGAACTTTCTTTTGTCAGAAAGGATAAAATTTCAAGTTTACTAGCTGGATTCAGCTGGCCAAATTACAGGCAAACATGTTCAGGGTGTGTGTGTGTGTGTGTGTGTGTGTGTGTGTGCGTGTGTGCGCGCGCGCAGAATGCCTGTCAAAATTCAGATAGACATGGTTGATCCCACAGGAAATGCCTACACAGTTTTGAGGTGAATAAGAAAGGAATCCTTTAATCTCCCCCAATGTTTTGTAGGCAGTTGATCTGAAAATTGCAGACATGAGGGAGATGATGGGTAATAAGCCTGGGGCATATATGCAAGGGCCTTTTTCAAGTTATTTTTTGGGGGTGAGGAGACCTAAAGGGGATCCACTCCCTGTGGTAACTTTAGGTTGGCACTGATTCAATGGTCCTGCAAGGCACTGAGCAAAATGGGTGCAATAAGACAAATATAAAGGGCTATAGATATATATGCACCAACATAATATTCAGCAAGGCAGGAAAGAGTTAAACTCCTCCTCTACACCCCTGAGGTCCTGCTTCTGCTCAGCCCCCACCTCCTTAAGGTGCTATAAAATGCTAAGGTGATTTAGTGGTTAAAGTGTCAGACTAGGACCAGGGAGACCAGAGTTCAAATCTTCCCTCAGCCTCCATGAAGTTCACTGGGTGTTCTTGGGATGGTGAACATCTCTCAAGCTAACCTCACTCACAGGGTTGTTTTATGGATAACATGGGGAAGGAAGAGGAACACATTTGCCACCTTCAGCTCCTTGGGGAAAAGCTGGGATACAATAGTACATATTTACATTCTAATGTAAAATCTAATGTCATGTCTAGTTTGTCTCTCAACATGTGTGTTTGTAAAAAGCTTAGGCCCAAACCTCATATATGAACATTAATTAATCATCTGGGTTATTTTCTAAAAATGTTTGTGGGAGAGAGCTGGTCCTGCATATATATAAAAAAACTAAAATAGCAGACAATGATTGTCTACAACGGAACATTTCCAAAGAACCACAGGAAAATTTCATACAACAGGAAAACCTGTTCGTTCAACAACAAACTCATTATACTCTGCAATCTGAAATCTATTTTAACAAAGCTAAAATATTTCATCACTGGGTAATTAGAGCTACAGAAGAAGTGCTAAACCCTAATGAAATCTATAAGACTGTGCTGATTTATTTTATGGCATATATTCAATGCATGAATTACTGCTGCATTAGAAAACCTGAGAGTTTAACCATTATCTTGCATTTAGAATTACACCTATTGGGAAAATAAAGTAATATTTCCAGGAAACTTTAAACACTACAACTGATGGGGAAACTTACCCTATACATTCAGAAGCACATCTATATTTATTTTAATTTATTTGACAAAATGTATTACTTAGTGTGGGACCCAGGTGGTGCTGTGGTTAAACCACTGAGCCTAGGGCTTGCTGATCAGAAGGTCGGCGGTTTGAATCCCTGTGACGGGGTGAGCTCCCGTTGCTTGGTCCCAGCTCCTGCCAACCTAGCAGTTCGAAAGCACGTCAAAATGCAAGTAGATAAATAGGAACCGCTACAGCGGGAAGGTAAACGGCGTTTCCATGTGCTGCTCTGGTTTGCCATAAGCGGCTTTGTCATGCTGGCCACATGACCTGGAAGCTATACGCCGGCTCCCTCGGCCAATAATGCGAGATGAGCACGCAACCCCAGAGTCGGACACGACTGGACCTAATGGTCAGGGGTTCCTTTACCTTTACCTTTATTACTTAGCAGAAAGCCTTGAATTGGTTGGCAAACTACAACTGATGCTTTAAAGGTACTGATAAAAAACATTAAAAACTAATGGACACAAAATTTGGTCCACATATAAATAAAACCAGCCATTTAAAAATAATTATGCATAGGAAAATGATATGTTAGAAATGACATGCTAATATGACATGCCTGGGTAGGCTTGCAGAAAGAAAAAATGGTTTTAGCGGGTGCTGAAACAATTAGAGGGAAGGTACCGGCCTAATATCAATGGGCAGAGAGTTCCAAGGTTTAGGTGCTGCCACTCGAAAGGAACGATTTCTTGCAAGTGTGGCATTTGCAAAAGTGCCAGTATCTGTACCACAGATCAAAGTGGTCAAGGAGGCAGGCATGGGGCAAAGTGATCCCTCAAGTAATTTGCCCCCAAACTGTTGAGGACTTTAATAATAATAAATAATAATAATAATAATAATAATAATAATAATAATAATATTTATTTATTTATTTATTTATTTATTTATTTATTTATTTATTTATACATACCCCAGCCACTCTGGGCGGCTTCCAACAAAATATTAAAATACAGTAGTCCACCAAACATTAAAAGCCTCCCTAAACAGGGCTGCCTTCAGATGTCTTCTAAAAGTCTGGTAGTTGTTGTTCTCTTTGACATCTGGTGGGAGGGCATTCCACAGGGTGGGTGCCACTACCGAGAAGGCCCTCTGCCTGGTTCCTTGTAACTTGGCTTCTTGCAGCACGCCAGAAGGCCCTCGGCGCTGGACCTCAGTGTCTGGGCAGAATGATAGGGGTGGAGACGCTCCTCCAGGTATACTGGACCGAAGCCATTTAGGGCTTTAAAGGTCAGCACCAATGCTTTGAATTGTGCTTGGAAATTGTACAGGTGACCCAGTAACCTGAACCTGGCCCAGAAACAAATTAGCTGGTGGTGCAGATCTCAGAGCAGAGGTGTGATATGCTGACAAGGCATCACTCCTGCCAGCAACTATGCTGCAACTTCCTGTGCTAACTGCATATATTCTGTGCTAACTATATATATTACAAACTGCAAGGGGAGCCCCACACAGAGTTTGTAATCCAGTCTTGAAGTTATCAATGGAGGACTGTTTGATCTTTCTTCCAGCATTCTCCTATTTTGTGATCACAATCCTGTGAAGGGGAGAGTGGGGCTGCCATCATTGAGTCTACCCTCTCTATTGCACCCTCTAGCCCCATCTACATTAGGGGGAAGAGGGGAAGCCAGAAGTCTGCTCTATATGCATAGGATACTTGCACTATTCAAAACCGCGTTTCCATGTGACCGGGCTCCCCACTTCCAACATTGACCGAATGCATGGGCAGCAGGTGGGTTGGGTCATAGATTATGTGACAACAGTGGTGACGTGACAACGAGCCCACTCTCCCCTTGTGTGTGACTGTAAATTGAAAGGAGAATGCCTGAAAATGAGGTGTTTTTTTTTTGAAGAAAAAATAACCTAACTTGCCCAGTGATCAGCCTGATTACTACCCTCCTGATCCACCTGTAGATATGCAAATAGATGCCATGCTAAAGACCTCTAGAATGAGCAGATGGGAAACAGTAATAAAGCAGAGGTTAATAAAACAGATTAATAAAACCAGGTTAATAAAACAGGGGGCATAGCTATTCCTTATTGAGACACCATAAATTGGGTAAATTTATAAGATCTGCACACAGTTTGCCTTAGATTTTGTCTAGGGTTTTCCCCATCACTACACAATATAGCTAAATATTTTTTATTAATGGGAATACAGTTTCCCCTATATTTTGAGGGATGCATTCCAGACTACATCAGTAACATTGCTGCATGCACCTATGATATAATCTGACATAATCATCCTATATGAATAAGAACAAAGTGCAATTTTCCAATGCAGAAGGATTGTCATGTTGAGTAAAACGATTGGCTACATCTGCAGCTTACATTTAAAGCACTATGTTGCCACTTTTACACTCATGGCTTCCCTCAAAGAATTATGGGAACTGTAGCTTGTCAAGAGTGCTGAGTGAGAATTGCTAGAAAACCTCAATTTCCCTTACAGAGATACATTTTGCAGAGTGGTTTAACAATCAGTCCTTCTTTCCAGGAAACTGGAAACTGTAGCTCTGTGGAAGGGAACTGGGGTCTCCAATCAATTCTTACACCTTTATTAAACCAAAGTTTCCAGGATTTCCAGGATTGGGAAAGCCATGACTGTTAAAGTGATATAATGGTGTTCTAAATTTATGGTGCAGATGCAGGAGTCATTAGATGACTTGCAATGTGTTTTTCCCCCCAAAGATTGCTCATCTTTGGTGCAGTGTTCCTAGTGTTCCCAAAAGTAGTAACTGTGCTTTCGGTGATTATGGCAAGTAGCCACCAATAGCATTTATCTTCCACATATTCATTTAAGCAACAACATGAAGAGCCTATTATGCCATTGCAGTGATGAATCAGAAGCTGTCCTCAACTCACTTCTCCCCACAAAGTTTTAGTTCAAAGCTTTGTAACTTTGGGGCCATTATTGCTTCCCTCCCACCCCTGAGCTCAGAGTGGAGAGATTAGGGATTGCTCTTCCAAATAATCACTGGGATGATTGAAAGGTCTTTTTAGCGACATCTTAAGTTTCATGACCCCAAAACACTGAAGCAGAGCAGTAAGATAATAATTGTCTCAAGAAAGATAATATGCAAATGGCAAGACATTTACTGAACCAATTGATTAGGAAATTGCAATCAGTATTCTCACAATCTGCTAGAAATAATTAGCCCAGCATGCTCCTACTCTGCTGTTGATTAAAGGTATTTGTTTAATATGCTTGACATCATAATGTAAGATTACAAAGCTCTATCAGGCTTTCTATTGTGGCAAATGTTCTTCATGGGAGTGTGCCACATCCAAGCTTTTAATCACTCTTCAAATTAGTATTAATATTTTCATTAGTGTGAAGTGTGGCTCTCTCTTTTTGGACAAAGTTCAACTATCTTGTTATTGCGTATTAGGGTCAGCACTATAACGTGCAAAATGTGGCAGCATTGCTAAAGTTTATGTCTGGTTTTGGCCGGTATTTCGATGAAAGACTGTCTAGGAGCCTTGCCCATGCTACCTTTACCAAGAAGAAAAGTGGTAGAAAATTTACTTAAAAAAAATAAAAAAAATATTATATGTATATGAATATGTCAGTCACCTTGCACCAAAGTTACTAGGCATTCAAACATTCAAAACAGGCATCCCCAAACTTCGGCCCTCCAGATGTTTTGGACTACAATTCCCATCTTCCCTTACCTCTGATCCTGTTAGCTAGGGATCATGGGAGTTGTAGGCCAAAACATCCGGAGGGCCGCAGTTTGGAGATGCCTGATTCAAAACAAGTATTAGTAAGTTAAAGGTAAAGGTAAAGGGACCCCTGACCATTAGGTCCAGTCGCGGACGACTCTGGGGTTGTGGCACTCGTCTTGTGTTATTGGCCGAGGGAGCCGGCATACAGCTTCCAGGTCATGTGGCCAGCATGACAAAGCCACTTCTGGCAAACCAGAGCAGCACATGGAAACACCGTTTACCTTCCTGCTTTTGCGGTTCCTATTTATCTACTTGCATTTTGACATGCTTTCGAACTGCTAGGTTGGCAGGAATTAGTAAGTTAGAAGAAAACAAAAGCCTAACATACATATTTCGGTTGACTTTTCAAACAAACTGGGGTGGCAGGGATTATGAAGAGATGAGCAAGGCACCAGTATTTATTTAGGATTGAGGAACCTGTGCCCATTCAGGCATTGCTAGACTCCAACTCCCATCAGCCACAGCCAGTGTGCCTAATTGTCAGGGCCAATGGGAATTGTATTCCCACAACATTTAGAGGGCCATGGGTTCCCTGCCACTGGTTTAAACAATGTCTCTTCTATTGGGACGTTGGAAGGAATCCAAATGGTATCCTACAAATGGAAGGCATCCAACAGCAATATGGCGAGGGAGGCAAATTTTGGCGAGTCCTCCGCACCTATGTATCTGTGTATAGACACACACCCTGCAGACTCCTGTGCTCACCCAAAATCTTCTCCAGAGGACAGAAGCATACCTAGCCTCCCTTGCACATTTGGGAAGGAACTGTATTGATGCTCCCCATCCCTGGTACCCTTAGCAAGGAGCTGTATCAGTGCCACCATAGCTGTCAACCCTCCCTTTTTTGCGGGAAACTCGCTTATTCCAAGCAACAGTTGTCAACCTTCCCCTTTTTTTGCTGAAAATTCCCTTATTCCAGCGCCGTTTCCCGCTGCTATCCTGGATTGTTGGATATACCGTAGACTGTCCCCACGACAGGTGAGGCTGCTGCTGATCCCTTATTTTCAAATCCGAAAGTTGACAGCTATGATCAGTGCCCCCCTCCCCGGACCCCTTGTGTTCCTCTACTGAGGTGCCCAGAGGAGCATGCAGCCTTGCCTGGCCACCCAGAGCAGTGGGTGAGCAGCCTAGGGAGTGCAAGGATGGGGAGGCAGACTCCTAGCTGCTCTGAGTCAAGGTGTGTTTTTTGTCTGCCCCCCCCCCACGGTCTGCACCCTTGGCAGGGCCCAACCTGGCCAATCCCTGCAAGAGGACCTTTGGGATACCACAAACCAGAGGAAAATTCTGAGTTCCAGAATGGCTTTGGACAAAATAAAGCAGCCCCATTTCTACAAGACAATTTATCCATAGAGCTGATTCACATTAATGGCGGCCCCTACAGGAACACCTCCAACCTGTGATTTGTGCATTCATGGAGCTTTTTTCTATTTGCTGCATTTGCACAAATCCTAGGAGACAAGAGTATAGGCCTTATGTGGAGGCAATGGTTCTCACAAACAGCACCTCTAACCTGCAAGTCCCCCCTCCCCCACATATGTCCCTGGTGTGCTCCCAACAGCTTCTGCATATGATGACATTTTAATTTAGCTTTACATCCATTTGCATTTGTGGGCTGAACATTTCAAATAATTCTGCTGCTGACTTCAAAATCGTTTCCACTGCAGGGTTACAATAATGTAGCAGAGCTAAAAAGATAATGTTATTACCAGTGACTGCTGCAATGAGTGGGTCACTCTCTTGTTATCTTGTAAACATTTGGGCTGTTACAGACTTACTGCTATATTTTGCATGTCAGAGCCTTATGGCACCTCTGCTTAGAATCCTCCACATTGTACCCTTTGTTTGTTTGTTTGTTGGTTTGTTTGTTTGTGTGGGTGTAAGTATATATTTGAAAATATGTCCAATTCTTTCCACTGCATAATGATTGAATGCCCTGAGATTGTCACATAACTCTACTGCAATTATATGTGACCCACACATATTCGTTTGCCTGCGAACAAAGCAAACTGATAATGATTTAATGAGGGGAGCAACACTAGTTTTTCAGCAATGTTTTGCTGTTCTATATAATATGAACATTATAGTTGGAATGATGAAAATTATATCTTCATTTGCACTAACTAGACAATTAGATTCAACTTTGCCTGCCTGAAGTTTTCATTATAAAAAGTTTTTTTAAAGCACTCAAGAACTATCATTGTGCTAATTCTGCAGATAACTTCACTCTCTTAAAAGCTGTAAGCCATCTAAGGATGAGCATAAAGATGTAGTGCTAAGCACAAAACTCAGATTTCTTCCATTAAAAAACTGTATTGTAGCTAGAACAAAGCCAAAAGGTGACAGCGCCTTTTGCAAACATTTAGCAGCACAGTGAAGTGTCCCTTTCAGCAATTGCATAAAAAGATGATGATTGCACTCATTCTCCATATACTGCTCCTGCAGAACAATTGGCTGGGATGATTCAAGAGACCATTTTAGAAAGCATTGGCCTCACTTTCAATCTGCTTGGTTTACCCTTGTTGATGTTACCACCTAGCCAAATTTCTTCGGCTACATTGGGGTAGTCAATGTCAGTGCCCTCCAGACACTGTTGAACTGCCACTCCCATCAGCCACCAGCCAGTTGGCCAGTGCTCAGGGTTGATGGAAACTGCAGCCAAACAAGATCTGGAGAACATTACAGTATGTTGGCTACCTTTGGTCTGCATGGTGCCATGGTGTACCTGGAAGCCACATGTATGCTTCCATGGGTTCCTTGATGAATAAAGTGTAAGAAGGTGGGGTGTAGGTGTAAAAATTCATAGATAACCATGCTCCCTGATTGCCTAAGATCACTCTAGGAAGGAAAAAAATAAGTCCTAACTGGGAAAAGAAAAAGTAACAAGAGCAGGGAATAAAGGGAAATGGTCCTCATCCTTGCAACATATTCTTTGGGTTGGAGAGCTACTTTCATAGGGTAGAAGAGACAGTGCAGCTAAGTTTGTTCCCGCATAGTTAGTAATGCCACTGAAACTCAGAATTAGGCAGTTTGTAAGTTGACTCTAACATGCTCATAATTTTTTTTATTAAAACCCCCAAATATTTTCATAATTCAAACAGAGTTTGTTGTTTATTTAACTTGGCCACTGTAGTCCATGCATTGGTAACCTCAATACTGGATTACTGCAATGTGCTTGATGTGGGGCTGCCCTTAAGCATGGTTCAGAAGCTCCAGCTACTTCAAAGTGTGGCAGCCAGACTGCTGATGGGGACAAATGGGTTGACAGCATGTGACAGCTCTGTTGAAACAGCTGCACTGATTGCCTGTATGCCATCAGGCCATGTTCAAGGATCTTGTGTTGATCCACAAAACCCTGGGGAACTTGGGTCCAAGATAATTTACAGACTGCCTGAGCCCTCATATCTCAGCTTGATCTCTGAGACAATCCAGAAGAGTGCTCTTCATTGTCCCCCATGTTACAGACGCCCGGCTGGTCTTCACCTGAAGTCAGGCATTTATTGTCGCTGGTCCCATGCTGTGGAAGACTCTTCCAGAAGACAAGCAGCAGCCATCTCAGAAGGCCTTTTTAAAGGATTGTTCGGTACTACTTTTAATTGTTAATGCTTCTATATTGCTGTATACTGCTCTGATGTTTTGTGAGAGGATGGTATATTATATAATATTTCTACCAACAAACAAACAAGTCTGCTCCACTTACCAGTGGGGAGGAGTTGCGGTGGACCACGTGGCCATCCACTGTCCTCCGGAGGCGGGGACGTCGTGCCACACTGCCAGAAGGATCCCGGCCACGTCATCATCCAGCCGGCCAATTGGCTGGCTGAGGAGGCGTGGCCGGGACCCGTTTAAACAGAGGCGCGAGCCGAGAGGCTTTCTTTTGGCTCGTGTCCTCAATCTCCCTCCCTCTCTCCCTATTTGCAGGTTTATGCTTTAATGGCCTTGCTATGGACCTCGGTTGGTTGTTGTTGAGGGGCCTGGTAGGAATTTTTCCACTTCGCAAATTGGCTCAGTCCATTTGGTTTTCGCCTGCCTCATAGCAATCGTCACAACTTTGTAAGATTTTGCAGTTAGGCATTTGGTGACCTTATGATGGGGGAGGGGAGGCCTGGCCATTGCCTGCCCCTCCATGCTTAAGGGTATTCCGTTAAAGGAATCCGGGGGGGGGGTGGATCTTGTCCGAAGTCTGGGGTGGGGCTAGGGCCATGCCATGACCCCTTCGGGAACCAAGGGGGGAGCTCGAGTTGGTTTGCATCAACGGGGCTCCCCCTACCAGTGGTATACCCTTACCGGACTTCCTGCGCAGCAGACAGGAGTCAGATATAGTCGGGTCAATCCAATGCCTAAGCCAATACCACTCACATTCTGTAACCAATAAAGTTGTGGCCAAAATTTGCCCAATAACATTAACCTTATATCCTGTGTCCGGGTGTTTTTATTCCACTTTGAGGGGGTGGTTGCGGGGTCTCGACACGCAAACAAACAAACAAACAAACAAACAAACTATAAACTAGAACATATGCATGTGTCTGTTCAGAGGTAGGTCCCATTGAGCTCAGTGGGCCTTATGCTCAGGTTGTTGTTGTTTAGTCCTTTAGTCGTGTCCGATTCTTCGTGACCCCATGGACCAGAGCACGCCAGGCACTCCTGTCTTGCACTGCCTCCCACAGTTTGGTCAAACCCATGTTCGTAGCTTCGAGAACACTGTCCAAACATCTTGTCCTCTGTCGTCCCCTTCTCCTAGTGCCCTCCATCTTTCCCAACATCAAGGTCTTTTCCAAGGATTCTTCTCATGAGGTGGCCAAAGTATTGGAGCCTTAGCTTCAGGATCTGTCCAACCAGTGAGCACTCAGGGCTGATTTCCTTAAGAATGGAGAGGTTTGATCTTTTTGCAGTCCATGGGACTCTCAAGAGTCTCCTCCAGCACCATAATTCAAAAGCATCAATCCTTCGGTCCAGCTCTCATTTCCATACATCACTACTGGGAAAACCATAGCTTTAACTATACGGACCTTTGTAGGCAAGGTGATGTTTCTGCTTTTTAAGATGCTGTCTAGGTTTGTCATTGCTTTTCTCCCAAGAAGCAGGCGTCTTTTAATTTCGTGAGTGCTGTCACCATCTGCAGCGATCAAGGAGCCCAAGAAAGTAAAATCTCTCACTGCCTCCATTTCTTCCCCTTCTATTTGCCAGGAGGTGATGGGACCAGTGGCCATGATCTTGGTTTTTTTGATGTTGAGCTTCAGACCATATTTTGCGCTCTCCTCTTTCACCCTCATTAAAAGGTTCTTTAATTCCTCCTCACTTTCTGCCATCAAGGTTGTGTCATCTGCATATCTGAGGTTGTTGATATTTCTTATGCTCAGGTAAGTGGGTGTAAAAATATAGCCTTCCTGTACATTTCAGAACACTGACATATAAGCAAAATAGCTGGAAGGAAATCTTTGCCATGCAACCTCTGCTTGCCCCTCAATAGATTTTCTATTTCAAATTCATTCTAGTTGCTAATGTCAAAATATTACATTATAAACATTATTTACTGGGACATTCTGAACTGGAAAATACTGTACTTATTTTTTGCTAAAGCATAATTCAATAAGTGAAGTTAGCAATGCAATTTTTCGTGGGGATTTCCAGTCTGTGTGGCTTTGCTGAAGAAGGAGAATAGTGAGTCAATGTGGTAATCTATATTGTTGGATCAGGAGGCTCAACCTGTTAAAAGACATTTATGGCTTTAAATGCATTCCCATAGCAATTTATGGGGTTTGCAAGTATGAATAACCAATAAATTTAAGTTCATACTGTTTACATTGATATAAGGTTATAGGGATGTTGAACACATTTAGCAAAGAATGAAGCAAAAGGAAATCAATTCCATAAAATATTACCAGAAATCTGGTCTTGTGTGTATAATGAGCTTCACGAGGAAATTACCAGAGGAAATACATTGAACACAGGAGGTAGGTTTTTATATATGACACTTTCTTATTCCAGAATGGATTACAACTTTGCTTTCAATTATGTAGTATATTCATGAAATTCATATCTATGTCTAGGTTTCTGTGGCTTTTGCTTGTTGTATAAGAAATCAAATCAAATCACTGCATATCTGATGCAATTCCTTTTTTGGCACAGTGCTTATGCATCAGTGAAATATGCCCCATTGATTTCATGTTGAAGAAATATTAGTCAATTTAGAGGCATGTCGGTAACATCTAACATTTTTAATGTGAATCTTGCCACACTGGTTTTTCAGATATGGTTTGTGACCCCCAAAATATTTTCAGATTGTGGTTATTATCCCATGTAGTTAGTATTCTACTGCTTCTAAATATACCTTAAAATGAGAGTTTGTTGTAGGTAGGGAACATAGCTCAAGGATAGCATTCATGCTTTTTGCATGTATAAAGCATGAAACCCAGTGGTAGCATGCACACATCTCATGTATAAAGTTATAGGCTTAGTCTCCCGTTTTTCCAATTAATGGGATCTGAGGTAGCAGGTATGTGGAAGTCTGAATATATAGAAAGCTACTGCTGGCCCATTACACTCTTTCTAGCAGGAGTGAGCAACCTTGAACCCTCAGCATAATTTAATGTGTTATTTGGTTTAATTTCTAAACTCCTCTGTGATTGACCAGGTGTCTGGCAAATGCCTCTCTCTCTCTCCTTGTACATGCAGCATTAGTACAAGGAGAGAGAGAGGCAGACAGGCAGACAGAGAGAGGGAGAAGGGAGTATCAGAAATAAATAGTGGGAAGCAGAACTAATGAGAGTTTGAAGATCCAAAAGCATTTGGAGAACCAAAGGTTCCTCATCCCTGCACTAGGGCCAGTCCTGAGAAATGTGTCAATGGCGTTACAATGCAACATGCAAAGTAACCAAGAGGGACACTTGAACACACAACACAACCATTATCCGGATTTAGTAGACTGTTCACTAAAATAGTTTCTGGGTCTGTATGTCTGTTTATAGCAAAGTCAAAAATCTCAATAGGATATTTGCTTATGCTGTTTTGTAAATATCTCCTTAACTGTCTGACACAATTTCATTCCATCAGTAGCAACAGCAAATTTATAATTTAAGTATCCTTTTGTAAGTTACACTTCAGTAATCAGCACACTGGTCTTCTCTATCTATCATCTATCATCTATCTATCATCTATCTATCTATCTATCTATCTATCTATCTATCTATCTATCTATCTATCTATCTATCTATCTATCTATATCTACCCTGCCTTTTTCCATGACAGGAACTCAAGGCGACTTTCAAATAGAACAAGAACAGCTAATATTGCATCTACTTTAAAAAATGAGATTTTTGTTGCCTTTCTTGTTATTTGTTCTGACAGTGGTTTAACTGCACTTTCAAAGAATTGTGCTAGATTGCTTTCGACTGTTTCGGCAATATTTAATCTTTTCTGCCTCTAGATTACACCTCAGTGAGTAGGGTAAAGAAATGTTCTCCTTGCAGAAATCCTCTGCCTGTGGCTGGATCCAGCAACAACCACATCCTCCTACACAAGTCATTTCTTCCTTTTCTAAGCTAAATATATGTTCAGTTCCATATGTGGTTTGTTTCCTGGACCTTTTATCCTCAGCTCTCCTCTGAATAGCACCAAGATGTCTCTTATTGCACAGTTAAAACGGCAATAACCGAAAGCATGCAGTAGTCAGAGAGCGTTTGCTTAAGAAAGGGAGGTATCTATAGGGCAGAAACATAAAGCAAATGTAGGAAATGTCAAGGTGACAAGAGCTTTATGTATCACAATAATCACGGGGGGGACGGGGGACGAGATATATTGTCTTGGTGTATCTGTCTTTCCCCTACAACAGATTTCCATAGAAGGTTGACCGTATTTTAATAATAATAATAATAATAATAATAATAATAATAATAATAATTTATTATTGGCCAAGTACATTTTCCAACATACTGGGAATTTGTTTCGGCTACATTGCAATGTAAACATACACACACTGTTCCACTGACAATACAAATAAGCAAAGAAACCCACCCATAATTGACCTTCAGCTGTTGTTGTTGTTTAGTCGTTTAGTCGTGTCCGACTCTTCGTGGCCCCATGGACCATAGCACGCCAGGCACTCCTGTCTTGCACTGCCTCCCGCAGTTTGGTCAAACTCATGTTCGTAGCTTCGAGAACACTGTCCAACCATCCCGTCCTCTGTCGTCCCCTTTTCCTAGTGCCCTCAATCTTTCCCAACATCAGGGTCTTTTCCAGGCAGTCTTCTCTTCTCATGAGGTGGCCAAAGTATTGGAGCCTCAGCTTCAGGACCTGTCCTTCCAGTGAGCACTCGGGGCTGATTTCCTTCAGAATGGAGAGGTTTGATCTTCTTGCAGTCCATGGGACTTTCAAGAGTCTCCTCCAGCACCATAATTCAAAAGCATCAATCCTTCGGCGATCAGCCTTCTTTATGGTCCAGCTCTCACTTCCATACATCACCAATGGGAAAACCATAGCTTTAACTATGCGGACCTTTGTAGGCAAGGTGATGTCTCTGCTTTTTAAGATACTGTCTGGGTTTGTCATTGCTTTTCTCCCAAGAAGCAGGCGTCTTTTAGTTTCGTGACTGCTGTCACTATCTGCAGCGATCAAGGAGCCCAGAAAAGTAAAATCTCTCACTGCCTTCATTTCTTCCCCTTCTATTTGCCAGGAGGTGATGGGACCAGTGGCCATGATCTTGGTTTTTTTGATGTTGAGCTTCAGACCATATTTTGCGCTCTCCTCTTTCACCCTCATTAAAAGGTTCTTTAATTCCTCCTCACTTTCTGCCATCAAGGTTGTGTCATCTGCATATCTGAGGTTGTTGATTTTTCTTCCGGCAATCTTAATTCCGGTTTGGGATTCATCTAGTCCAGCCTTTCGCATGATGAATTCTGCATATAAGTTAAATAAGCAGGGAGACAATATACCTTCAGCTACACATCTACAAATTTAACAATTTAATGACACAAGGGGAAAAACTGTTCCTGTGCCTGGCCGATTTTGTATATGAAGACCTGTAGCGACGTCCAGATGGGAGTAAGTCTAGCAGATGATGACAGGGATGTAAAGGATCTGCTGCAATTCTCTCTGCTCTCTTCTTAACTCTGGTAGCATATATCATGTAAAGGAACAAGCTGTGTCACTTATTTGATTTTCTGGTTATATATGGATGGCCCTGCTTGCGGGCAAGCCCCCAATCCATTTCCACCCCTTCCCTGGCATGGGCAGAGTAAAGCCTTCATGCCAGGGTGGCACCATGAATATCCCAGGCCTATTGGCCAATCATTTTTGAGCGGGATGATCGTGGTGGGTTTAAAAGTGGCAGCGTGACATGTGCTGAGTACCTGCTTCGTGCTGCCGGACACCTGCCCACCCTCTCTGTTTTATGTGTGTTCTCTGGCCTTGCTTTAGACTTTGGTTGGTCACCTGTCTTGGGTCAGGGGCCGGGTAGGAATTTTTTCCATTTGGCAAATTGGCACTGGCTACTTGGTTTTTGCCTACCTCTTAGCAATCATCACAACTTTGTAAGGTTTGGTGGTTAGGCATTGGCTAATTGATTTGTGGGGGAGGGTAAGTCAGCCATTGCCTGCCCCTCCATTTGATCAAGGGTATTCTGTTAAAGGAATCCAGGGTCTGGATCTTGTTCGAAGTCCGCTTGAGGGGCCAGCACCATGCCAGGCCTCTGAGAACACCGAGGAGAGCTGCAGGCGGGGTCCCCCGATGTGGCTCCCTCTTTGGGTGGTTTACCCTTATTGGCTTCCTGCCAAAGGGGACAGGAGTCAGATATAGTCTACGCCAGTGCCTAAGCCAATACCGCTCACTTTTCTGTAATTCAATAAAGTTGTGGCCCAAAATTTTGCCCAATAACCTTAAACTAAAAATTCTGTGTCTGTGTGAATTATTTTTAATAAGGGGCTGATTTGGGGCCTTGCCACGCAAATGACATAGGTTCAGAAAGAGCGATGGGTGTGCTATCAAATCATCAAATAAAGTCTATCTGTTTCTTCTCATCAGTCAAAGCTGACTGGAAAATAGCTTAACAGGAGACGACTCCAAAGCTGTCTCTTCCATCCCTCTGAGAAATCAATTACATCTGTTCATTAGGCAAACTGTGCTATATTTTAAGATTCCCTCACCAGAACAGACGCAACTTTGCTACTTGTTTTCCATGACTTAAAATGTAAGAGAGGAAGCAAAATAACGAAAGGCCACTTTGCTTATCAGTGCAACCAAACAATTCTAAAAGGTCACACACCTCTCTCTCCCCCTCTGCCTCTCTCCCAAAGTATCCTATATGGCACAAAGTAATTTCAGATTTAGAAGAAGGAAAAACACCGCTAAGCAGTGTGCTCAGTGCTTATATTTAATAACATCAAATTTAGCATTTACACCTGGGAGCCTTGTTATCTTGAAAAACTAGCCTCCCAGTAAGCCATTATCCATATCCATCATGGAGCGTCTGTGTATTTAGCAAGATATTTTGCTACATTTCTCCCCATCACTAATGCATTCAGTGTGATTACCTTCCAAATGTTAGTATGAGATACAGTTCAGGGAAAGCAGCCAACATGACAAAACAATAACAATGCCTATGGTTTTCCATTAAACAGTGAAATACAGACAGAGATAGGAAGACAGATGGGAAGATGGTTATGTGGTCCTCACTGCCTGGGAAGTGCACCATGCTCATTTTACAAATCTCATGCAAACCCTACCAAATCAACTGGCAATATATCAAGCCAGCTCCCTGCTGAGAAAAGCTGGCACAGTGCCCTCTCATATATCTCCTCCTCCACTTTAATTGATCATGGTGCCCTTTGTTATGTATTGTTATGTTGGGGGGGGGTCTTGCAGGGAATTTGACAATTCACACCCACCACTGCCACTGCCAGGCCAACTCACACTAGAGACCCAGATTGTTGATGCGCTTTGCCAAGGCACTGGGGCTTTGCCCTAGGGAGCCTGGTCTGGTGTCACAGACTGGCTGTACGCAGAGGAATGGTGGGAGGAACCAGCTGGGGAACCACCAAGGGAAGAAGGCTCAGAGCCAGGGAATTGGTGGTGGGACAATCATGAATGATTAGAAGTAAAAGAGGGAGAAGACTGGAAGGAGGTGTCAGAAGCTGGAGAGGTAACAGGGCACAGTGAGCGAGGGGAGTCTGGGGCAGAGAACAGTCCAGAATCAGAGGTAGAAGCTGAAGCAGGAGAGGAGAGGGGGCCAAGAAGCAGAGATGAGTCCAGCTAGTGAAGAGGCATGGATGTCTCCCCATCCTGCTGTGGGTGGAAAGAGGCAAAAGCAGGCAGAGTAGTAGATGTGAATTCTATATTTATAAAGCAGTTTAGTTTCTTCCTACTCACATGCCCTATTGTGTCCTCCATCCATCCAAGCAAGAGACATTATCAGAGTTCCCCACCCCTGAGGGTACACTTCCTGGCATCACTATATAAACTAAATGTTCCCCTATATACATTACATTGAAATGCCCACAAGTCTCAATCTCAATTTCTTGAGGAAGTTCACAAAATTACTTGGGAGCAAGAAACTTCCCCATATCAAATTCAGTGCTAATGTATGCAGGCTTAACTCCATTGATTTTTAAGGGGTTTGAGTCTTCTTTTTTTGCCCAAGAATTTGGCTCAGGAGCCTCATAGAGCCACTAAAAGTATAAAAGATAACGCTTAATGTCTTGGTGTTATCATTTAGTTTTAATTAAGAAGAGGGGTTTATAACTCTTCCCTGGTGTGGCACATTAAACAGCTATTTCGTAGATGGCCGCATCTTAGTTCAATATTTTTATGACCCTTTATTCTACTCTTTCATTTTAAAAAGTACTAAAGTAATGGAATGGGTGCAAGATGGATCACCAGTCACCCAGAGCATCTATTTATATTACTCTAATTTATGAAGCAGGACATGTTTAATATTATCCCCACAGTTCTTCCATCACACAGATTTTTACAACTACCACTGCCTTCATTTTTCTCCCTGTGCTCTCACCACCAAGAACCAACAAAATATATTCTTATCTAAACATTGTTATCTTAATGCAGGGGTGGCCAATGAGATGACCTCCAGATGTTGTTGGACTACAACTCCCACTGGCCATTGTGGCCAGGGTTCTTCGTGCATATGGAGGAGGGTCACCAACCTAAGGCCCATGGGCCAGAAGCGGTCCGTGGAGGTTGTTTGACTGGCTCATGAGCCACCCCCGAACCGAGTTGCCCACTCGTGCGCTGTGCTAAACTTGCTTCCTCAATCCGGCCCACAGAGGGATCTCCACAGGACCAATCTGGCCCAGGCAAGATAAACCTTGCTGACCACTGTTATGGAGGGTAGGTATTTTTGAGCAAAACTGTGGATTTAACACAATATGTTGTCATATTTCTGAAGCAAGCAACGAGCTTGACTGCCACTCCTGGATAATTCTGCAACTTCCCCCCCTCCCCACCCCCAGGAATATTTAGAAAAATGCTACTTCCCCTAATTTTCTAACTACAAATGGGATGGATAATATTTCTCCCACCAGTCTGCCTTCAAATGAGAAGAATGTCACTACTATTTAATGCCCAGTTATTATTTTAGGTGTGGAACAATTTTGTGGTCTGAAGCTGGAATAATTCTACCTTTCTCTGCTGAGAATTAGAATCCACCAAAATCTGCACTCAGATTTTGTGCATTTACTATGTCACTCTCACTACAACTCCTAATGGCAATTGGCCACAAAAGTGGTTCTCATTTTACTCTGGGACACTTGCTCATTGCACATGTAAAAAAGATGGATTTGGGTCAATCTCAGATGGGGCGAATTCATGCCTTTGGTTTCCCCTGTGTTTACGGGCAACTGAACGATGAATAAAATATGGAGCAAGCACATTCAGTGAACTGCTCAGTTGCTTGTCTAGTTTGGAGTGGAAGGAGACTGGGATATGAAAGCATCATTTGTTTTATTCATTTATTTGTGGTCCTAAATATATGAAGCTTGGGTCAGTTAAGATAATGACTTTCTTATTACATCCTCTTTTTTCTGTGTATTTACTTTGTTGCATGAAGGGTTTTTTGTTTTTGTTTTTTGGTCATGAATTTGGCAGCAGCAAAAGGATAAATTACCTCTTTAAAGTTCACATTTAAATAATTAACTTCCTATGGCATTTGGGCAAGTGATGATTAAATTAATACAAACAATAATCTTCTCTTTGGAATCAATGCATTATTATTTCCTATTATGGCTCCATCTTCTTCTCCCCCTTTCATAGCAAGAGCATTTGCATCACAATTGCCCCAAGTCTCTTTGGCTATGCAGCTGAGAACCGAATCCTGTTAGCTGGATGATATCAATGGCAATCCTCTCAGGTTGAAAGTGCTTTTGTGTCTTCATAGCTAATGGTTCTGTAATGTGCCATGATCAGGCAAGCTGAAAAGATGGGTATGGAAATATTGTCTTTTGTAGTTTGCCCCCATTTGGGCCTGCCTAATAACTCACGCTTCAAAATATCAGCTGAAACAAGAGAGAGTCAGCAGACTGAAGACTTACTGCTCTGGATATTATGAACATGTCTGCGTGAAGATATGCATAGCAAAGCTTTCTCTTGGTAGCACATTATTGAAATGCCACAAGATGAAACAGGCAGCTAAGATAAACCCATTGCTGCATATAATAATGTTCCATCTGCCAACACTGACAGCCTTTATCTGCGCTTTCCCTGGCACAAGGACTCCTCGGCAACATTAATAGCATTATTATTCTACCCAGGATGCAGCTTTCATACACAATTATTAATAGCCATATTTTTTAACAAGAAAGGCACAAGCATCACAGCTTCATTTATTGTACTGTTGCGGGATTCGTTTGCATTACAAGGGTCTTAATGAGGAAGCCATCCATATTACCTTCTAAGAAACAGGGCAGGGACCTACGTGAACTCTCCAGACAATCACACCATCACCAAAATGCCTAGGGACTCATTACCAATTATTGTGCTTTGTATTTAATTTTAGGAATAAGAATATGTGTAATTTGCAAATACTGGCTTGTTTATCCCAGCACTATAAAGGATTTCATGGGTAATATTTGCACACATCAGGCTTTGCGGATAGCTGAGGAAGCAGTCGTGGTTCCATGGAATAGCATACACTTTGTAAATGAGAGAGACAGTGTTGCCTAGTGGTCAGAGGGGCAGGCGGTTTACACACCAGAACTTTAAAGCACATTCAAAGCACCTTCTTTCCCACAAAGAATTCTGAGCACTGTAGTTGGATGAGGGCTGCTGAGAATTGTAACTCTGTTAGGGATAAACTACAGTGCCTAAAATTCATTGAACATGGGGGTTGTGGGATAGTGACCATGTGTGTCTATTGCTACCCATGGGACAGACACATCCACACCACATTCTGGCTGCATAATCAGCATCTGTGTGAAGTGGTCTCATGCAAGTACTGGCATTTACGTGTAGAGTCAGGATCCCCCTCTCATGTAGAGGAGCCCTATGTGTGCGCACTGCATTTTTGTACCAGCATTCCTTGGCTGGTGTAATAATTACCTGTTGCCATTGCAAAATTCATAGTTGTATGGATCACAAAGAATTCTTGTGTTGATTTGGTTTGTGTATTGTTTTGAAAGGGGCAAATTAGGTACATTTGCCTCAAAATGTGAACTGAATCAAACTTCTCCCCATCAATATCCACATATTCAGGCTTCCTGAAACACTAGTGGTCATAAAATATTATCTTTAAAATGAATTTCTTTCTATTAATAGTTAAATAGATTCAAGTCAATCACATGATAAAAATACCTTCTGCAAGTTTTTTAAAAAAAATAAATTAAAAAATAAATGTAAAGTAAACATTGATTCTCTCTGTGCTCCCCTCCAAAATGGATTCCAAATCATGCATGGATATGCATTTTATGGTTATTTATAATTCTAAAACATAACAACTCATTCGACTTTATACCAGTAGTTAGAGGGAGAATATTTTGCAGGCCCAGGCACAGTGAACCGAAAGCCACTGGGGGCTGGGAACAGTAAAGAAAGGCATGACTACATTTTCTGAGCAGAATGGCCACAACTTTACTGATTACAGGTGTCAGTAGGCTTTGACATAGCCCAGGCATAGACAAACTCGGCCCTCCAGATGTTTTGAGACTACAATTCCCATCATCCCCGACCACAAGGGATGATGGGAGTTGTAGTCCCAAAACATCTGGGGGCCGAGTTTGCCTGACATAGCCACTGAGTATGTATCCTAAATCAACCAACCCAATTGCTGGGTGGTTATTTTCAGGATCAAACCTGGGTTAAGAATCACCCTATGATGCACACCCTATGGGCAATCCATTCAGGATGCCGACTGAGGAGTACTATAGCTCATTAGCTCCCACCTGAGCATTCGGATAGAATTCTTCCACCTGGACCCCTTTACCTGAGGACGGAGTTAAGGCTCCTTCCTCACTCCCTCTATATAGTCTAAGGATCCAGCCCAATGCCTTTCCCCAAGTTGTGACAGTTGCTGTGGGGCAGGCAAAACCTCCAGAAAAGCCCAATTTGTCTGCAGGCAAATTTCTTCCGGCCCCAAATTCAGCAACCAAGTATCTGCAGGATGAGATGTCTGATGCCGGCCACACTGCTAAGTGCAAGCGTAGCCAGTTTAAATAATTTGTAGGTGGGCCTGGGAGAAGCCAGGCTAAGGTAGCCTTCACCAAGATCAGCCTCTGAACCCCCTGCCCCTTAGCTCACTACAATGGGCTCATTCAAAATTTAAAATTGCAGGCAAGTCCCAACATCCTGAGGCAGATGATGGCATTCCCGGCTGCTTGGGAAACAAATTTTCACCCCTCCACCCTGGCTTGCCCATGGGTGCACCAAGCCGCAACTGCCACTGCCGTCGATTACACTGCCAGCCACAAAACAAAAGTGCTTGAGATTTCCTAATCATCTTAATTTATGATTTAGCAAACTAGCTGAATGCCTCTCAAATGAAAGCTGCAGCTTTCTTGAGAAAGCTAATTGGTCCCCAGGTCTGCACATTGTTGTCAGCTCGTTAACAAGAAATTGCATGCAGACTGCAAAAATAGTTGCATGCATATTTTAGTGCTCACCATGTGCCGTCTAGCATTGAGTGTAATCAGCAGAAATCGTTTTCTTCACTCTGGTGCTGGAATTATGGGGGCAAAAGTATAATGGGTAAAGACCATAAGACCCGGCTGGAAAGAAGACAGCAGTAGCAGCTGGCAGCAGCTGGCATCGCCAAAATCTCTTTAGAAAGCCCACAGTCACCATTTCAATTATAAATTGTTCCTATTGATCTTACATAAGCTATTCTTGGAGGATTGCTGGCTAAAAGGAGGAGTACAAATATTAAACAATGCACAAATAGATTCATAGGACAGGGAATCCGACAATGAGTCTATAAGTCCCAGCACCTGATCACACGTTCATTGTAGCCAGCCAATTCCTTACTGCCTGAACAGCTGAAGTGTGCATTACAAAACTTGGTCCCTTCTTTGCCTTCCCCTCTAATCAGAGCGTTGTATAGGCTCATATTCCAAGATCCAGCAAATTCCTGAGGTTGTGAGTAGGAGAAATGGTAGCAGCTTCCTCCCTATCCCACAGAAAAAGGCTAATTATTAAAAATGCATAAACTCATACGAGCACTACAGTCTGGGCTTTCCAGAACATTTTGAGAATGTCCAGTAGTGCCTGATTGCTGTCTCAGTAGCACAGGGGTTGCCAATGTGGTGCCCTTCAGATGTTATGGACTAAACTCTAAGCGTCCCCAGCCAGTACAACCAATGGTCAGGAATTATGGAAGTGTTGGTTCAACAGCAACTGAAAGACACCACACAGGGACGGAGGAAGGGGGTGCAATGGGGGCAGTCCGTCCTGGGTGTCACCATGGAGGGGGGTGACAAAATGCAAGGCGGCACTCACCGCAGGGACGGTAGCGTGCCCAAGCCACACATCTCTCCTGGGAGTGACGCGGTGGTTTGGGCACCCGCAGGCTCTGTGCTGCCCAAACGGTCCACCCTCTGCCCCCCCCCCAGTTGTAGGGCGGCTGAGTGGGAGGAGGCAGGCATATTCCCTGGAGGCCCCACGGAGCGTCCTACCCCAGCTGGCCCCACCCCTGTGGGCAGCTGGCCCCACCCTTGGGCACAGGGCACATGCGCCACCCCGGGTGCCCAATTGGCTTGCTCTGCCGCTGACATCACATTGGCCATTCCTGCACCAGTGGTTCTACTGGATCTTGGGTATTGTAGTATATCCACTTTGCATATACTTGGGTACAGACCCATGTGTCCTTATTTATGGAAGTCAGTGATGAGGCAACAGAAATACTTCATGAATTAATGGTGACTATTACATGGAAAATAGTAAAAAGGGAAAATAAACATACAAACCGATGGATATGTGGTTCTGTCATCTTTGAGATGCAAGAAACCTATCTTTTAATTTAAAAAATAGGGGTGAGGGAATGGTTCCCCCCTTATATAAAGATACAGTGGTACCTCGGTTTATGAACACAATTGGTTCTGGAAGTCTGTTCATAAACTGAAGCGTTCATAAACTGAAGCGAACTTTCCCATTGAAAGTAGTGGAAATTGGATTAATCTGTTCCAGACAGTCCGCGGAGTACTTAAACTGAAGCGTTCATAAACTGAAGCGAACTTTCCCATTGAAAGTAATGGAAAGTGGATTAATCCGTTCCAGACGGGTCCGCGGAGTACTTAAACTGAAGTGTTCATAAACTGAAGCATGGGTGTAATTGGTTCTGGAAATCTGTTCATAAACTGAAGCGTTCATAAACTGAAGTGAATTTTCCCATTGAAAGTAATGGAAAATGAATTAATCCGTTCCAGATGGGTCCGCGGCGTTCATAAACCGAAAATTCATAAACCGAGGTGTTCATAAACCGAGGTTCCACTGTATAGCATATACAAATCAAATCACATGGGTTTCTGATATGTACGTTATTTCTTGTTTGTAGATAAATTTATAACTTAAACACAGTAGTAATCCATAGTACAAAATATATGTCTTGGTTCTCGTCCTTAGAACTCGAATCCCTACCACTATTGGAAGATTTGAATTTTTTATTAAGGATGTCAGTACAGCAGCCTAACATGGGTCTACAGGTTATAGGTTGAAGAAGCATGGCAGGCTACTACAACCTTAGGATTAGCCAATACTTTACATGTCTCCTGTACTCTCCTTTTAAAGAGCAGAGTTGACACCCTGAGCCTTGGGACTGGGCAAGCAAACAGGAACTTATCCGGAAAGGTTGGGTGCTCATAGTTTGCTTGTTCCACTGCTGCTGCCTCCATGTCCTTGCAGATGGAGACAGAGTCCATGAAGTCAGTTTGCTGTCAGATTTATCCCTGAGCGCCTCCCCAGAAGAGGAAGGCTCTTTACTGACAGGCAATATGCCAGGGGCGTCTCAATGGCCTGTGACATAGTGCTTGGGGTTTCTGAATTTCACAGGGCCATCCTGCTCTCCTGTCAGCCCACTCAGACTTTCCCCTGAATCCAGATCTCCACCTCCCAAGCTGCTGGGACTCTCTCCTGGGTTAAACGTTCCCCTTGAGTCCCAGATTCACATCCTTCAGCCGTCTCCAAGACATCTCCATAGGACTCATGGCAATATGTAATGAATATTACATTTGTGGTATGTTAAGCACAGAAATGTATTTATTTCAACATTCTCAAGCTAAGTAGTCCTTCAGTTTCTTAGATATGATAAATAATAGTGTACGCAATGTTTGGTTCATGATTGACCTATATGAATCCATTATTAAAACCAGTCAGATCCTAAAGTGTTTTTAATATTTGCACCAAAGAATTTTCAGTGGCATACTCAAATTTAACACACACACACACACACACACACACACACACACACACACACACACCACATCCTTTATGTATTCTGAAGAACTGGATGCAGAAATAAACTATTGTTTTGTTTGTATAACAGAGGACAGGTTTCAGGGACAAAGTTAAGCTGATAATATCTTTTATTTTCAGTATCAGCTGAGGTTTTCCACCCACCCTACTTTTTAAATACAATTTCTTTCTTCTACAAAAATTGATAGCAATCACACAGCTGAAAGTGAGAGACCTTTAAATGCTCTAAGAGTACAAGAAAAAGAAGAAAAAGCTTAACTAAACTACAGATTTATGGATCAACCTAGAAATGAAATCAAGTGTCCTTCAAGAATACATGGCCATGTGAGTAATATATTTGTGATGAAAACAATTGACCTCTCAGACTTGGTGCTTAAGAAGTTAATCCATTTTTGTTATATACGCTGGTGCTTTGCTAGTTGCCAGACCCAATTCCAACTGCTGGTCTTGATGCATAAAACCTCTCTGGCTGAGAAAAATGGTAGGACCACCTGTCACAATATGTGCCCACCTGTGTGTTTAGTTCTTCAGTAGAGGACCTTCTGTGGGTCCTACTAATACAGAGGTGGGGGAACCTTTCCAGCCAATGGTTTTATTCAGTCATAGACAACCTTCAGGAGACTACAAACCAAGTGTGGGCAGTGCCAGAGCAAAAGTGAGTGGGGCAACAGATACGACTCCTACAATTGTACAGTAGATACATTCATTTCTAATGCAAGGCATGTGAGTCCTATGAAGACAACCTTCTCAGTCACCAAGATCCTACTCACTTTGAAAATACTCTTCCAAGGGAAGTCCACCCAGCTGTGTGTGGTTCAATTCAAGTCCAATTAGAATTACAGTAAGGAGGACTGGAATGTAGAGCAAAGCAAATCAGAGAAACAATACAGTAGGTATGGGGAACCTAGGCACTGCAGGGGGTTGGACTAGATGACCTTGGGGACCCCTTCCAACTTTACAATTC
The DNA here is from genome assembly GCF_963506605.1 of Zootoca vivipara. Taxonomy (NCBI): domain Eukaryota; kingdom Metazoa; phylum Chordata; class Lepidosauria; order Squamata; family Lacertidae; genus Zootoca; species Zootoca vivipara. The sequence goes on from NC_083283.1 coordinate 28,319,857, forward strand.
CATGATCCTTTGAACCTTTGGCCCTCCAGATGTTGCTGAATTATAATTCTTACCAGTCCCAGCAAGCATGGCAAATGGCCAGGGGTTATGGGAGCTGCAGTTCAGCAACATCTGGAGTAGCAAAGGTTCCCCATGACTGTGATGAAAGAATGGAACAGGATAAATTCTTTCATCTCTATTTTTGATGTGATTTCATTAGATATATATATAAAGGTAAAGGTACCCCCTCTGGGGTTGCGGCGCTCATCTCACTCTATAGGCTGAGGGAGCCGGCGTTTGTCCGAAGACAGCTTCCGGGTCATGTGGCCAGCATGACTAAGCCGCTTCTGAGCTCACCCTGTCGCGGGGATCCGAACCGCCAAACTTCTGATCGGCAAGCCCTAGGCTCAGTGGTTTAGACCACAGTGCCACCGGCGCCCCATATATATAGTTGACCACCACCATCCCAACCCCCCAAAAGCCTGAAGGCATATTTTGTAGCTAAAGAGGTTTGGCTCTGAGCGCTGCCTGAATGGGAGGCTGCCTGTGAATCATAGGTAAGGCGCTCTGAGCTCTTTCAAAGAGAATTGCCTATAGAGGTTATAATAATCAAGTCTGGCTTTTTAGTAGTCATACAATTGTCTGTATATTCCTTCTGGCTGTTCCTAAAATTATTGAAAGCCAGATTGTTTCAGTGTCTGCCTTGTGATAGTAAGTTGTACACACTGAGAGGATCTTTGCTTTTAGTTCTATACACAAGCAGAGCATTTATTCCCTCTCTTCCACTGCATACCCCATTCTATATCTTTCAAATTACTGCAAACAGATCAGAGGCTAAATACATAAGCTCCAGCATTACAGGAGGTACAGAAGGATTATTCTTGCAGACAGTAAATCCAAACCTGGAGGTCTTGATAAAGGGAAGAGAAGAATACTTTCTATGAATAGCTCCAAACAAATGTCAAATGATACTGTAGATTTTTTTTAGAGTGTCCTTATGTGGGATTAAATTGATTGGTGGCTGTGTGGTGCTCATGTGCGATCCTTCTCCTTTTTATATAATGACTATTCATCAAAGATCTATGGATTAGTGCAGGCCAAATTGAACTGTCAGAATAAATCAGAATAAATATGCATAATGAGTAATACTAGATATAATGGATGAGGTAGGTTTTTGCTACTGCGTACCTGTGAATTGTATTTGATTCTATTATAGCCGTTTATTTAAAGGATTGTTTAGGCAAGCCAATGAAAGGAATAGAAACATAGAAAGATGTTGTCTATCCTCGGCTTTTTGAAGTAGCTGCAGATATGGGACTAGCTCACTGGGGTGAACTTAGGGTGTCCTCTAAATGGACCAAGAGGAGGATCTCGGGACTTCGCCCTGCCTAAGTGTCATAACCACGAGAAAAGGGGCAACTGGGGTGCTACAGTCCACTGAAGTGGGGAGACACTTCCGTCAACCCACCAAGCACACTGGGACCTGATTGAACTTGGAGTGCGGACAACAGTGATCTTGGAAGAAAGTCTCAATCTAGAAAAAGGCATGGATGGTAGAAACACTTCTTCTCATTCTGATATCTGGTGTGAATTTGGGGGCTGCATTATCTGGAGAAGACCCTACAAAGTCCAGAGTTACTGCACTCATGTTTATCTAGTTAGCAACTGGGGCTCGTGTTTGGCCATATTGACCACAGAACCCATGGATCATGGGCCATTCAGTGTGGGTCTACGGGGGGGGGCATTAGAACACAAATGGGGAGAGGTGGTCCTTCAGTTAATACATGAAACCCCAAAGTTTTGATGTCGGGGTGTGTGTGGAATGCAATTTGACTTTTCCAAACATCTGCTAGAGTTACAGTAATGCAAATGAGTTCAGAATGTGACCTGTCATATTGGTGTTCTTTAATAAAATGTATTGTCTTCTTAGTTCACAGCTGACTAGCCACACACAGAAATCAATTCAGATCCCTTCGTGTGATAAATATTTGGAATTACAATAATACCCCCCAAAAGTAAAAGAATAGAGTTTCCTGCTAGTTATTGCCTTTTATTTTCAAATTGGATTCAGATTTGACACTGCAGGAAGTAAGAATAGCTAGTGTGAGCCATTACCTAACTGATATAGCTGTTGGTTTCTATATATATCTATATATCTATAATGTTTGACGTTTTACTGTGAATTTGTTGGAAGCCACCCAGAGTGGCTGGGGCTGCAAGGTGTTGTTGTTGTTATTGTTGTTGTTGTTATTTCCTGACTGGCATTTTTTTTTTATTTAACTTGTTTGAAGTTTCCCATAAGAACTACAGATGCTAACAAAGTTGCAACTGTTTTGAGTATGATAAGTATTTCAGACTATGCAGAAACCATTTTGGAGACAAAAATTCCACTTGGACAGCTAACGATAAAGACTTTCACTTTGTAATCAATGTGCTTTGCCATGCTTCTTGTCTTCAGCCTACTCAGTTTCATAGCCATGTCACTATTAGACACTCTGAAATCCATGGAGCCTTGTGTAGAGCTCACATAACCTCTTTCCCTTACTTGCTGAACAATTATTTTTCATATTAAAACACCTTGACAACTGTGGAAGGTATGGTCTTACTTTGATATCATTCTTACACATGGGTCTCTAATTGGTCTCAAGTGAAGGTCCTTCTTGGCCCCACAAGCTGCTTTTATGTCAATGTTAATCCCAATGTATACCCAACATGTCCTGATCTGAGATAACTGATATGTCACTCATTCTCAGCTTAACCTCATAGGCGGCGTCAACTTCCGGATAGGAAAGTAAGGGATAAGCGGCAGCGAAGCACCGGAAGTCGCTTCTACGCATGTCTGGACATGCATAGAAGCGACTTCCGGTGCCAGCTCTGTCCGATTTCCGGTGCCCAGACATGGGCAGAGTGGCACCAAAAATCTAGTTCTGTGCATGTCCAGACATGCGCAGAAGCAACTTCCGGTGCTGGGCTGCCCGTGTCAGCATGTCTGTGCACCAGAAATCACTTCTGTGCATGCTCGGGCATGCGCAGAGGCGATTTCTGAAGCCATGTGAGTGAGCAGCCATGGTCGTCGGCACCGGCAGGAGCTGCAAATCTGGGGGATTTACGGGATATTTTTCAATTTGGGAGACCAGTGGGAAACGGATTTAAATCTGGGGGTTTCCCACGAAAAACAGGAGACTTGACAGCTATGGCTTAACCTACCTCTCCGGAATGGTATGAGGATAAAATGGGGTGAAGTATTTATGCTGTCTCCAGGTTTTTGGAGGGAAAGTGAGGTATACATGTCACAAGCAAGCCAGCAAACCCCCATTTCCACCTGCTTTTAGCGTTGTGGCCAATCCCCTATTCCTTTTCCCTTCCAGTTCCTGCTATTTTAAGATTACCATGCAATCCACAGATGATTGATGTTTTTACTGCTCTTTGTTTTATTCCAGAACTGGAAGCCATCTTGAGAACTCCAAATGGAACTTGACAGGGGGGTTATTGAATTTCATAACTAAAATAAAATTTAACAGAAACATATCCTTTGAGTGTGTTTGATCTATTTGCCTATTGCTGCTATATTGTTCAAAGGTACAGTACCTTTGACTTTGATCTAGAAAAAATCTGAGGAAGAAAAGTTAAATGAAGAGAAGGTTAATTCCCACCTGCAGCAATACCCTTCTTGCTGGAATTAGGAGGACTTTGGAGAATAAAAGATATGTTCAGACACGTTAAAATAGAGTTAATTATGGGAGATGCAAAAATGTGCTAGTCATTAACATCTACATGGAGTAAACCATCTTTTTCGTTTCATCCAGATGTCCTCATGTTCAATAATATGAATGCTAATCTCCACTGTACAGTTTTTAGTGTGGTTATCTATATTGATAATTTATGATTGGATTAATAATAGGGTTCCTTGATCCCCTCATTACTACCCTCCAAACATGTGTTCATGCATTTGTATTTTAATTCTACTGTTTTATCTTACTCCCTATTCTCCACCTAAGTCTCTGTGATCGTCTAATGGGGCAATTCTGGTGGCTCCCAACACCCTTGTCCTCTATTAAATACCATTATGAACTTGAGGGTTTGATCATAGTGGAGATGAAGGTTTTGTTTTTCAAAAACATTTTATCGTTTCAGATATACTATTTTTTCACAAGCTATAGCTTTTAAGCAAGAGCAATTGATTAATTGTAAAACCATCCTGCTTCTATTAAAAACAAAGTATCATACTTAAACCCCTTCTACAGAATTATGTAATTAAAAAATATCAAATCAAAAGCAAGAGTCTCCTTTTATGGGAAAAATTAATGCTAGTGATATATTACTGCAGCTAAGTGTCCTATTCCTTGTTATTTTCTGATCGTATTTCATTCCACATTCCTTCTGTTTAATATGTATGAAGATGTTTGGTGGAAGAAAAATGGTTCCACATTAGATACTAATCATAGTTCTGGACTTATTAATTATGCATTTTAGATTATTCTAAATTATGAAAATGGTTAATATAGGGCTAAGAGGATGATCACTTAGAAGTATTTTTAGGACACACATGGAATCTTCCCCATTCAGACAACATTTTGAATTATACACATGGTACAGTGGGCAGGACATTTATTTAAATCAGCCCATTTATTTAAGAGAGCCGCATTATACAAGATAAATACACTGACTTACTGATCTGTGGACCTTTATGCTATGTGAAGGCACCCACCAACATAAACATTGCCGTACCGACAGCAAATACTTGACACATCTGAATTTGGTAAACTGTGTGCTCCAGAACAACAGCTCTCAGCCAGGAAACACCAGCCTGCAGACCCAAGCAAAGAACTGTTTGTGAAATAGTATGATACTGTTCCTAGGAGTGACTATTTAATATCCAAGGTTACCTTTGGCCAGGCCATCCAAACAGTCATCTTCTTCTTCTTTGGTGATCACTCGTAGCCGAGTAAGATTGTCTTCCATAAACACGATTTTAACAATGGGTCCGTAAGTGACTGTGGAGGCCAATTCTGGATCCACACGTCCTTCCACAGTGGGGACATTGGTTTCCAGGTGGGAGTTGATCACAGTGTGGATTTGCCAAGCGTGCCTTCCTCTTAGCACGTTTCTCCCTTGCATCCTGAGATCGAGTTTCTTCAAAGCCCATGACACCTTTGGTAAAGGCTATTCTCCAACTGGAGCACTCGCACGTCAGTGTTTCCCAGTTGTCAGTGTTTATACTACATTTTTAAAGATTTGCCTTGAGAGAGTCTTTAAACCTCTTTTGTTGACCACCAGCATTACGCTTTCCATTTTTAAGTTCAGAATAGAGTAGTTGCTTTGGAAGACGATCATCAGGCATCTGCACAACATGACCAGTCCAACGAAGTAGATGTTGAAGAATCATTGCTTCAACACTGGTGATCTTTGCTTCTTCCAGTACACTGATATTAGTTTGCCTGTCTTCCCAAGTGATGTGTAATTTTTTTCAGAGACACTGTTGATGGAATCTTTCAATGAGTTTATAAGTGGTCCATGTTTCACAAGCATATAGTAAGGTTGGTAGTACAATAGCTTTGTAAACAAGCACTTTGGTTTTCCAGCGAATGTCCCGGTCATCAAACACTGCACTTCAATCAGGAGAAAGCCGCACTCGCAGAGCTCAGGCGATGCTGGATTTCGGCATCAATGTTGGCCCTTGTGGAAAGGTAACTGCCTAGGTAGGAGAAGTGATCAACATTTTCCAACGGAAAACCACTGAGTTGGATTTGTGGCGCTGCAAGAGGGTTATTTTGTACTTGTTGGTGCAGCACTTTGGTTTTTGGATGTTGAGTGATAGGCCAAGCTTTTCGTAAGCTTCTGCAAAGATATTTAGGATGGTTTGGAGGTCATCCTCTGAGCGTGCGCACACTACATTGTCATCAGCATACTGAAGCTCTATGACAGAAGTTTCAGTAACTTTACTTTTTGCTTTCAGCCATTCATAGACATGAATGACTAAATCTCTGGCAGTGCTGAGAGAATTGATTCATTCATTAATTTTCCAGGGAGATGTTATCCTCACTGGCAAATTACCCCAGTCGTGGTACAACTCAGAACAATGATGAGACTAAATCTCCAGAACACCTGTTCTGAGTCACTATCTCTGTGGCTGTTGGTTCTCTGCATGTCACTGACTTTTGCTTTAATCTTTGACGCTGTGCTGAGTTCCCAAAACCGACAACTCGCACTGATCAGAGGGAAATGACTTGAAGCAAATGCCTCCCCAACCACAACTACCAAATAAAACACCCTCTACATGAAAACTGATGGGAAACCAATGCTTGTACACATGTCACACAGATATCGAGGAACCATTCTGGATCTTTCACAAAAGTCAGCTTTTTGTGGTAGAAGAAGAACTGGGGCAGAGGGATGGGCTGGTAGATTATTCCATAATACTAACTGAATAATGGCCACGTTATGTGGCAGCATGCCAAAATATCCACGGGAAACCCAACAAATATACCAGTTCAAATGTTAAGTACAGAAAGGCCCATAGAAAGATTGACAGCAAAACACTATTTCTCACTAATTTTGACAGCTTTTACTGATGCCGTGTTCGCTCTGGACCTTTGCATAGCAGCATCTGCTAAAATAAATGAGCATAATCCGTGGATTGTATCCTTTGCTATTCCTTTAGAGATCATCTGAAGCTGTTGCTGAAGAAGGAAACTGCGAGCCTATAAGGAAATTGGAATCTTCATTTGCAGCCTGCAGTGTTAATAGGACTCATGCAATCTTGAAGTAGACTGGTTGCAGCTAGAGTCTGCTCTGCAATCATAATTCCATAATTCCAAGTTACAAAAACAGATTTATGTTCTTGAACTGTACTCTGCAGAGTTTTTTCTGTGAGTCTGGCTGGCTGACAAGGTGCAGTTTATCCATGCCTTTTGAGAGCTGGGGTAATAATTGTTATTTTTTTTATGTGTCGTCTTCAAACACCCACTATTAAAATAACTGCTTTTGAGAAAACAGTTTAGCATGTTGGCAATTACAGCCATCTCTTATTGGATGCTGAAAGTAAAGTAAGGTAAAGGTAAAGGGACCCCTGACCATTAGGTCCAGTCGTGACCGACTCTGGGGTTGCGCGCTCATCTCACATTATTGGCTGAGGGAGCCGGCGTATAGCTTTCCAGGTCATGTGGTCAGCATGACTAAGCCACTTCTGGCGAACCAGAGCAGCACACGGAAACGCCGTTTACCTTCCCGTTGTAGCGGTTCCTATTTATCTACTTGCATTTTGACGTGCTTTCGAACTGCTAGGTTGGCAGGAGCTGGGACCGAGCAACGGGAGCTCACCCTGTCACAGGGATTCGAACCACTGACCTTCTGATCAGCAAGCCCTAGGCTCAGTGGTTTAACCCACAGCGCCACCTGGGTCCTTTGAAAGTAAAGTACTACAATATAATAAAAAAGCTTTTTTCCTCTGTCAATATCTGTTTAGAGTAGATTTTAGTGTGATTTCTTGTAAGGATTTCACCAGAAAAGAGAGATCATCAAAACAAGTTATGCTGATTTAGTTCCAAACTTATTTGCAGAAATATAAAATAAAGCTGCAATGTATTGGAGAGGTAAGGGTTTTGGGGGGTAGGGCAAATACGCTTCACACTGCAGAGCCTCCAAATCAGCTCCACAACAGAATTGAACAGAAATTTGCATTGCCTCCTCCTGCATTAGCAGATGCTTCCACTGCATCAGAAGCCCCTCTGCAAAGGGAAGGGCATGAATAGGATTTCACCCTGAAAGTTTAGTTTTTTCAAGGCAACTGGCTTCAACTAGGTTATTATTTTCTCAGCACTGCTGAAAAGGCAGAGTAGTAATTAGCTACACTTGTTCGCTTCTTTCTTCCTGTCTCTGCTGTTTATCTGGACTGTCACTGTTCTAATTCCCATTTCCACTTCCCACCTGTCTTAAGTTATGTAAGTGTTCTGTCCAGTTCAAATGATTATTTCAAGGACAAGCTGCAATGTAATCCTTTTGGGACTGTTAATCTCTCCCAACCATTCCACAATGTTTCAAAGGGTTTCTTCCTTAACAAGTGAGCAGTGGGATAAAGACTCCCGTAGAACTGAGTCTCAGAATTGTTGCATGCTATAGGCGAAGATTTTCTCTCCTTGTATCAATCCATCCGCTGCGTTCAGGTGAGTGTGCATTCTGCAACAATAGCGGAAGTTCAGCGCTCTGGACTCAGATTGTCTTCAGCAAAGCAGCAGGAATACTGTAATTGCACGCCATGTAAGATGTTCTAAAATGTGAGCAGGGATGTTTGTAGAGTTTAAAGGAGCAGTAAAGAGCCTTACCAGCCCAAAGTTTCTCATGTGAGAAACCTCCCAGGGACTGCATATCCTTGTGGCAGCTGCGATCTATGGAACTCCTCGCCTATTGATATCAGGTCTTCGCTGCATTCATTTTGATGTGTGCTGAAGATCTTCTTATTTAGACAACCCTATCCAGATGTTTAGAAAGTTTGCATGAGTTTTAATTTGTTTTAGTCTACTCTATTGTGGTTTTAACTTTCTGTGTGTTTTAAATTATGGTTGTAATATTTTTTTTTAAATGATGTTACTGTTGTTTTGTTTGTGTTTTGTAAACCACTTGGAGTTTTTCCCCCTACAGTCGAGCGGTATATCAATTTTGTGAAATAAATAAAAAATAAATACCCATGGTGGGTGGAGCAAGAGGCAAAAGTGGTCAGAGAAATCCAGGTTTTCCATATTGTTAAAGGCCTAGATTTTAAATCTTTTTACACATCTCAGAAGTCATGTTAATTAAACATTAAAGCCTCGGTAATCAAATAGGCATCCTTAAAATTACATGCTCTAATCCATGTAGAAAGAAATGCCTTGGCTTTTCTGACTTCTTGAGCAATGGCATTCAATGTTCCTTAAAATGAAAGTTGTACAAGGGAACAATTTTCAGCAAGTTGGATGCCATAAAATTCTTTCTTTTGAAGAGCCATTATGTCCTACTGTGCAGAGAAAAGAAAAGCGCTGGAACAAATTCCTGACTAGAGTATAGAATTGCCAAGCTCAAAAGAAGTATTCTCTCAGGTGCAGGGCTGACTAGGAAGCTGTTTAATCCTCATATAATCAGATACTTATTGAACAAGACTTTTAAAAAATTCTTCTTTCTCTTCCATGGAAATGATGGTGCACAGCAAAATATTTATGAAACCTAATCTCAGAGAGCCAGGTAATTCTGGTGGCAACATTCTGTCTGGTGCACATGAATTTTGTTTCTGTACCAGCAAAATTTTATATTTATTTATCTACATCTGTAGACTGATAGAGTGGGGGAGTGTGATTTAGTAGTTATCCTGAGTTTCAGACTGCCTAGGAGATCAGGGCTGAAAACTCCACTCAGCCATGAAGCTCACTGCCTGACCTTATGCCAGTATCTCAGCCTAACCTGCCTCTCAGGAGTTGGATTTTTTGGTGATGATAAAATGGGAAGGTGGAAGAACCATGGAGACCACATTGAGTTCCTTGGGGGAAAGGTTGGCTATAGGTAAATAAACAAGGCCAGATTTACCTGAAAGACTCTAGGAATACCAAGTTTTATAATTACCACTGTTGTTGTGGTTTAGTCGTTTAGTCGTGTCCGACTCTTCGTGACCCCATGGACCAGAACACGCCAGGCACTCCTGTCTTCCACTGCCTCCCGCAGTTTGGCCAAACTCATGTTTGCAGCTTCAAGGACACTGTCCAGCCATCTCGTCCTCTGTCGTCCCCTTCTCCTTGTGCCCTCCATCTTTCCCAACATCAGGGTCTTTTCCAGGGAGTCTTCTCTTCTCATGAGGTGGCCCAAGTATTGGAGCCTCAGCTTCAGGATCTGTCCTGAAGTAATTACCACTGTAGTAATTATTAATATAACATCAACATAGTAATTATTAATATTGCATTGATACAATTGCCAAGAATATATACAATGGACACATACAACTTACTCAGGCATCCTGTCCCCAATTTTGCCCTGGCAGACTGAGCACAGATAATATGTCATTGTAGTGAGTACACACACACACACACACACACACACACACACACACACACACACCAGTTAGACTGTTTTCAGGCAGGCCCAGCCCTTCCACTGTGCAGAGTGAAGCAACTGCCTCAGGTGGCAGATGTTCTGGGGCAGCAGCAGAATACCTTGGCTACTAGAATTTCTAGACAACCCCTCCTGACTCCTGGCCTGGCCTCCTCTCTCAGGTGTCATGGTGGGCACTTTAACAGTGAGTGGTAGCACTGCACTCTCTAACAAACAGGCAACACTTTTCAGGATTTGAGTAAAGACTATTGGTGGCTATCTCATACCAGAATAGAATTGTGCACCATTTGCTGCTGCACCAGTTGGTTAATCGTCATGCTATGATTCTCCAGCAATTCATGGTTCATGTCTATATTTATGTTTCACAAACCATGACATGGTATGTTTTTTGAAGGACTGTGCTTTTAACTTTGGGCTTCTGAGGAGGTTGATGCTTTAATACCACAATTCCCAACACAAAATCATTTGGAATCATCTATGGAACAAAAGACTTGGTGTCCTCAAGTGGAGAGAGGTTTATATGTTAGATCAGCACAGACATAAGCATTTTATAGGAAAAGGTTATTATATCCATTTTCTGTGCAATCTTAAAAACGATAAAAAAATTCCTTCAGTAGCGCCTTAAAGACCAACTAAGTTTATATTTTGGTATGAGCTTTCGTGTGCATGCACACTTCTTCAGATACACTAGAAACAGAAGTGTCAGACCCTATATATATACAGAGGGTGGTGGGGGTGGGTGGGAATGGGAGATGGGCTGATGGGAGTGGTAAACCTGTAGATGGGTGTTAATGGCTGCTGATGGCTGCAATTAGTCCTGGGCTGAGGTGCTAAAGAAAGCTTGATCATGCATAATGAGATAAGAATCCGATATCTCTATTCATCCCAGGTGCTTCCATGGTTTTAAGCTTGGTAATGATTTCCAATTCAGCAACTTCCCTTTCCAGTCTGTTCCTGAAATTTCTCTGTAATAAAACAGCTGCTTTGAGATCTTGTATAGAATGTCCTGGGAGATTGAAGTGTTCTCCTACTGGTTTTTCAGTCTTATGGTTCCTGATGTCAGATTTATGTCCATTTATCCTTTGGCGTAGGGTTTGGCCTGTTTGTCCAATATAGAGAGCTGAAGGGCACCGTTGGCATTTGATGGCATACACAATGTTAGAAGATGAGCAATTAAATAGTCCTGAGATGGTATGTTGGATGTTGTTGGGGCCAGTAATGATGTTGTCCGGGTGTATGTGGCAGCAAAGTTGGCATCTGGGTTTATAAAAAAACAGGTTTACCACTCCCATCAGCCCATCTCCCATTCCCACCCACCCCCACCACCCTCTGTATATATATAGGGTCTGACACTTCTGTTTCTAGTGTATCTTCTGTTTCTAGTGTATCTGAAGAAGTGTGCATGCACACGAAAGCTCATACCAAAATATAAACTTAGTTGGTCTTTAAGGTGCTACTGAAGGAATTTTTTTATTTTGCTTCGACTCAGACCAACACGGCTACCTACCTGTTACTTAAAAACGATGACTTCCTTCAAAGAATAGAAATCTATTAGGAACTGGCTAGCAATTTCATTTCAATCACTAATGATATTATTCCATTAGATACACCATGTATAAAAATATTCCAAATGATCTCTTCACATTAACACTCTTAACACATTTCAGCCTTATGATGAAGGGTGCTGAAAGCCATACTTAAGGTGACAAATTGGTTCACAGTTTAAAGGGCTAGGTCAAAAGCAGCATGTAAGCAAATCTTGTTGCAGATCCATCTGGTCCATAATCTTGATTAAAGTGGACAAGCTCCCCAGCTCGGAAGGAGTACATTCTACCTGCCCGTTTCTTTACCTTTTCCAGGCTCTGTGATGTATATTTTAGAATGGGCAATCGTGGCAACATAGAAAGCAGCCTTATCCTGCTTCAGACCATTAGTCCATCTAGCTCAATACTGTCTACACTGATTGACAGTGGCTGTCCAGAGTTCCAGAAGAAGAAGAGTAGTTTGGATTTGATATCCCGCTTTATCACTACCCGAAGGAGTCTCAAAGTGGCTAACATTCTCCTTTCCTTCCTCCCCCGCAACAAACATTCTGTGAGGTGAGTGGGGCTGAGAGACTTCAGAGAAGTGTGTCTAGCCCAGACAGGTGGCATTCCCAGCTCAGCATAGAGATACTGTACCAAGGATGAAAGCTGAACTCTTCTGCTTGCAATGTGAGTGCCTTCCCAGTGAGTTATAGCCCCTCCATTTTAGATGGTGCATGAGTTGGAGAAGTTATTGGGGCTGGTGCATGTACAATCCAGTGGCTGTTTTGTGATGTTGCACACTTAGAGAAAACACTCGGTTTGATTGATTTGAAAGCAAGTATATGGGTCATAAACCATCAGACTTTTTCTAGGTTACATGGTTTAGTATGCAATAGGGATAGAAGATCTGTGCAGAAACTATTCCAAGAGGCCTGAGCTTAATCTTTTACAGCTAGACCAAGCTGCTGTGGGGGAAATGTATTTCCATGAATTATTCAGCAAAGGAGAAAATTTGGTGGAATATTTTAAAGACCAATTTACTTTATTTTACTGTCAAGCTTGCATTTAAAAATGTCAAACTGCATGCATTTCATACCCAGGAATATCTGGGACACACAATTTTTCAAAATCTAACAGAAGGTGAAACAGATGTTAGGTTGGGACCATAAATTTTAATTCCACATTGAATTAATTATTGGTGACAGAAAGTCTATAACTAAAGTGGACACATCCTTACTGGAATTTCTTGTTTAAGAAATAAATTCTCTACAAATTCCATACTAAGATCTCCGAGTACATGGTTTAATACATTTTGACAGCAATTCAATAACTATATTTGAAATGCCTGTTGTCTGAAATTATTTCCCAGTGTGTGACAAGGGAATAATTTAGAATTCATTTGAGAATACAAAACTCAGACTTGGTTGAAATGCTGAATTACCACTCGCTCTGTATTCCCCCCCATAATGGTGGCTTAGACAATCAGTATCTGAATCAACATTAGAAGCCAAGGTCAACCACACATGGCCTGGTTCTTTTTATTATTATTTTGAAGAATACTGTAGAGAACACAAATCCTTTAGGAACTCTCTTCCTGTCAAAGCCCCATCCTTTCCGAAGGGACAGCGGGTTGCTGAAAATGTAATTCCATGTAGCCACAATAAAATAGCTTGAAATACTACCCTGAAATAAATGGAACAAGGAATAGAGACTGTATCATTCTTACTCACTGCATCCTCAAAATCAAATGAAAGTAAGGCCCTGTCCAGGGTCGTCTTAAGCCTATCTGGCGCCGTGGTACAAGGATCCCTCCGGCACCCCCCACGCCCACCTTTCCCTCCGGACAAGCTGGATAGGGCTGGGGGGGGCTTTTCCTCTTGCGGCCCCTCTTTCTTCCTTTGGAGAATCCCTTTCCTCCCTCCCTTCTCCCCTCTTTCCATCCCGGGGTCTCCAATGACGCACGGCTCGGTTGCCAGGGAACCGGCTGCGGAGGGAGAGGGTGGTGAAGAAAGGGAGGGCGCAGAGATAAAAGGGGCTCTCCATGGCTTCTCCCACCCCAAAGCATGCCTCAGCCTCTGGGCCCAGAGAGGGAAGGGTCCCGCAGAGCTCATGTAGCCCACCCCGGGTCTGTGGCGCTCTCCGCAAACCTGCCAAGCGGGTCCTCGTCAGCCCCCCCCACCCCGACTCGAGCTCCTTCCCGGCTGTCCCGCACCCTCCTCCAGTCCTGTACAGTGGCAGGAAAGGGCTGGAGAAGCGCTCCGGCCACCAACTGCGGGGCCGAGAGGAGAGGCGGCCATCAGGGATTGTGCCCGCCTCCCAGGCGGGGCGCTGTCAGCATAGGGTCAACAAGTGAACACTCACAGCTGACTGATTTGGACGGTGGCCCAGAATTGGGGGTTGCTAAGGGGGAGCAGAGTGAACAGTTTCGAGAGATATCAGGAAACAGCTCTCCCGAAGCTCTTAATAATCCATTCGGCGTGAAGCAGAGACGGAGGGCTGGATTACAAGAAAGGGGGAGGCTGACGTCACTTAATAGAAGGAAGAAGGTGTGGTTCCCACAGAGGGATAAAGGGAGGTGGAACAACGCTGAGCACTCAGATGAGTCATCAGACTAGTCGTAAGTCAGTGAGAGCCGTGGCTTGAGACTGTAGCTTGTTGTATTTTGTTACTGTAAATAAAACTTCTCTTCAACGTTGAAACGTGTGGGCATCTTGAGGTCGAGACTTAACAGGCGCGCACACCAGCTGGAGAGGGATGGACGGAGGGAGGGAGGGAGGGAGGGCTGATCGCTGTGCGCCCGGCTTGCCAATTGCCTCCTCTTGCCTTCCCCCTGGCGGCGGGCAGTCTGCCGCCCCACCAAGCCATGGCCCCTGGATCTCTTCCCTGGCGCCCTCCAGTGCCCGGCGCCGTGGTTCCCCACATCACTAGCCTCTATGTCTAAGATGCCTCTGGCCCTGTCAAAACTGTGATTGAAGATCCATGCATTCAATGAATGGATATAAGATGGGAAAGATGCTATGGCTGCAGTCTCTGCTTTCACTCTTTGTGCATTCCAGCATACATCTGTAATAAGAGTATCTAGTTACTTCTCTGCCTGGGGAGGGAGGCACCTATGGATGCCCCCAGTGTATCATAGGGCCACAATGTAAACATGCATTAATGTGTAGGGCACAGGGTGGAATCTAATAGCTCCTCTGAACTATGTTAATGTAGAGCAGCAGGGGAGGGTGGGCTGGGCTTTTTCTCAGGAGGGTAGTAGGAGATGGGTGATTGACTCAATGGGTATGGTAAACCTGTTGATGACTGTTAACGACTGCAATTAGTCCTACAGGAAAAAGCAAAGGATAGTATGCAGATGATTAGCATATGTAATGAGGCAGGAAAAGCGTTTAGCATAAGGCTGATTACCTGGTTGAGTGTGGACCTCAATTTAGGCCATGGGAGAAATTTCAAGAAGCGCGGATGGCACTGTGGTCTAAACCACTGAGCTACATCAAAGTGCAAGTAGATAAATAGGTACCACTCCAGCAGGAAGGTAAACGGTGTTTCTGTGCGCTGCTCTGGTTTCGCCAGAAGCGGCTTAGTCATGCTGGCCACATGACCCAGAAAAACTGTCTGCAGACAAACGTCGGCTCCTTCGGCCAGTAAAGCAAGATGAGCGCTGCAACCCCAGAGTCGTTCGTGACTGGACTTAACTGTCAGGGGTCCTTTACCTTTTAAATAGGACTGATGGTATCATCCTAATGATAAGTGAATAACCCAAGGAAAGATCAGTCACACTAGGCTATTCAGTTCAACCCCCAGGCCTGTTTCGTCCCAGTATGCTCCAGAATGTGTGCAGATTATCAGATCCATATCTAGAATATAAACTCTATGCAAGAAATACCAGCACAGCTCTCAAAGAAACAGTATGTTGATTCTGTGTGAGGCACTACCTAGACATGCCATGAAGGAAAGCAAAAAGCAGCCCTTTTCACCTTACCTCTGAACAGTTAATTAGCAAATTACAGATAACAGTATGTGGAAAATTTATAGTGCTGCAATCTTATCCACATTTAAGTCCCATTGAACTCAGTAGGAAAGATTTCTGTGTGGGCATGGACAGGATTGTGCTTTAAAAGAGTTAGATAATATACCATTAAATTGGTTGATTGCTCTTGCATCGTTTGCAGAAGACAATTTCAATAGAATTCATTCCTTAAAAACAAACCCAACAAAGGTCTCTCCGAAATTTGATTTAATATGCTCACAGTAAATTCTTGCAAGTTCCATTTACAGCATGAATATATAAGGATACGGATGTTTCTACATTTTAATAAAATTTAAACTGTCACCTGATTCTCAGCTCAGCCTAACAAAGAACAGTGTTAAAATCTATAATTAAATGCATAAAAGTTTTATCCTTTGGGTAAGTAGCAAACAGTTGTTCTATAACTAAAGAGCTTTGGAGAGTCAACATACAATTATGGTCAGAGCAGGTTCACATTTCAGGGGCACATTTGAATTCAGCATTGCTTCTGGATGTCAAAGTGGCTATGTCTAGGAGAACTCCGAAACTATCATTACTCAGTACACTTCCAAATAAACAAAGCTATGTACATTGTATGCAGAGTGTGTATGCATTTCATGAGCACAGCTAGGCTTTTAAAAGGAATTTGCTGAATACAGAAATTATTGGTGGTTACTAGGGACAATAGCAAAAAAAGGCAGTTTCTGTTTTCAAACACAACATACTTCTGATTACTTTTGATTACAAAACACTGTGGTTTAATAATAGTGGGTAGAAATTGCCATCAAATGCTGGTTATGGATCTTGTTTGTGTCAATACTAGGGATGGAGAAGAAATTCAATTCAGTTTGCATTTAAAGCTGAACCTACCTAGAATCATAGAATCGTAGAGTTGGAAGAGACCACAAGGGCCATCCAGTCCAACCCCCTGCCGAGCAGGAAACACCATCAAAGCATTCTTGACATATGCCTGTCAAGCCTCTGCTTAAAGACCTCCAAAGAAGGAGACTCCACCACACTCCTTGGGAGCAAATTCCACTGCTTGGCACTTTCTGATACAATATGGGAACAAAACCATAGCCATCCTCCAACATTTACACTTCTCTGAGTTTTGCAAAGGAGTCATCCAGCCAGCTAATGTGTAAAAAATAATAATAACACAAATGGATATAGTAATAAAAGTAACTTATTTTTTTTTAATATTTTTATTAATTTTCCAATTAAAACCAATTATATCACATTCAATATTTCAAATTATACACATATATATATCAATCAAACCGAATGTTATGCCAAATCATCTAAAGAATTTTTTATTTGGGTTCCCATGCTTCAAGAAATTGGGAATTCCTCGCAACTGTCCACTGCCGTCTTTTTTCTAAAGTTCAAATCGTCCTCCAAGTTCATAATAATCCAGATCTTCCCCTTACAGTCACATAGATGTTTTCCACTTTCATCCGATTGTTTCCCAGCCGCTGAGATAAATATCAAACAAAGTTTCACAGATGTTCTTTCTCCTGTGTGAGTTAATCAGTCCAGCCTCCCCATAAATCTTCTTAATGGAGCTCCTTGTTGCGTCGAAGCAGCCCGAAGCAGCGCCATCTCAAAAAGCTCAAATCACTTTCGCTTTCTCTCATAGCCATGAAGATTCACGATCATTATAGAATTTACAGCTTTTTCAGGCAGGAGACCCAAACATCAAACCATAAACTCTTGGTAAATTAATGGATCTCCTTGCCCTATAGCTGAACTTAGCTTCAGGTCGCTGCTCCAATTTAAAGTGCGTCACAACTCATAAATCCTCCGAGCGCGTCCAGAACCCCTTCCGCCCCACTAGGGGGAGGCTTTTCTCATCGGCAACTCCACATCTTTAAAAAAATATGCTCAGTAACAACAGTTATAAAGTTCAACTCACACAGTCTTTTGCTTCTCTTTCACTCCAAACAAGCCAGGACATCGCGTCCGGGAAGGTACGATGCAGCAATATGAAGGGAAAAAAAAATAAAAACTCACTTCCCTTATCGCTCCGTCCCCATCAATCCTTCTTCCAGATGCAGTACAATCTTTGACTCCTCTCCTTTCAGCAGCATAAATTTCTCAGCAGTAAACAGCGCTTCTTCCCCTCCTTCTGAAGTATGTCCATAGATTTAAGCCTAATTATCTTCTTTAACCATGGAAATCCCCGCCATGCAGATTAGCGTCCGGGAGTCCTGGCCCTCGTAAGTGCTCAGCCCAAGCTCCCCCCACTCCAAAAACAGTCGGAGTGGGTCAGGGGGCATCGCGGGCCAGCGGCCCCTCTCCGTAACCCCCGGAGAGGGTAGGGGGTTGCCATTTACTCCCCTAGCAACCGCCAAATTCCTTACGAAGGTCAGAGAGATGGAAAACAGGTCCGCCATTCCTGCAGGCGGAAACCGGAACCTCGGATATAGTAATAAAAGTAACTTAAGGGCTTTGTGAAATCGTATGTACAGTGGTGCCTTGCTAGACGAATGCCCTGCTAGACGAATTTTCCGCTAGACGAATGGATTTTGCGATCGGAGGTTGCCTCGCAAGACGGCGAGGTTTTCTATGGCCGCTGCTTCGTCTTGTGACGGAGACACAAGTCTTGGGGACGGAGCCGAAGTGCGGTGGTGCAGGGGCTTTTCGCCACCTGCCTTTCCCAAGCCAAGCGCCCGCTGCGCTTCAGCTTGGGGGACTGGCGGCGGCCGTGGCGCTTGCTCGGGGAAGGCAGGCAGGCAGGCGGCAACAGCCCGGCAAGGCTCCGGGGTTGTTGCCGCCTGCCTGCCTGCCTTCCACAAGCCAAGCGAGCAAGTGCTGCAGCCGCTGCCAGTCCCCCAGAGCCCATAGGAATGCATTAATTAACTTTTAATGCGTTCCTATGGGAAACGGTGCCTCGCAAGATGAATTTTTCGTAGGACGAATTGACCATCGGAATGAATTAAATTCGTCTAGTGAGACACCACTGTACTGTATTAGGAAAATTTGCAAAGAACAATGTGTGTAGGGGAAATGCTGCTGAATTTTCATGAGGACTTCATGAGAGACTCAGAAAACAAAACTGTCAGTTCCACATATCCCTAGTCAAGATACACACCTTGACGCTGCCAGTAGATAGCATAGTGAGCTCAGTGGACTTTTAGGCTAGTAACAATCTCTCAGTGTAACCTACCCTCACGGGATAAAATGAGGAGGGGGTGAGACACGTAACCAACTTAAGCTCCTCAGAGGAAAGGCAGGATAGAAATATAAAAATAAATGTTTTATAAAATTAATCCTAAAGCAACCCATAACTTATTATGTAGAATTCCAGACAGCTCAATTGATATCGCTTGATTGGACTGTCTCTGTTGGTATTTGCTTGGGGAGTGGGGGGGAAATCAATCAGCCCTGAGCGGAGCCTTCCTTCCACGCAGCTTCTGCAAATTAATGAGTTAATCCTTTTATTTGCTGGAGCTCCCATAAGTTACTGCCTGAGTAAACCTAGTGTTTGCCAAAGGTTCAGCATGTTTCTGATTGAGTTAACATTGTGTTTGCTGCAAAGGAGAAGTCCAGAGAAAGCTGGGAGGGAATGCAAAGTGAAAACTGTACTCTAATTGCTGTCCAGATAGGCTCAGCCCAAGACACTTTGTTGTCTAAGGTGAATCTTACTTCCACAATTGTAATGGAATAGCAACCTCCATCACACCTTCTTCTTCTTCTTCTTCTTCTTCTCTGGCAAGCACTCATAGCCAAGTAAGATTGTCTTCCATAAACACGGTTTTAACAGTGGGTCCGTAAGTGACTGTGGAGGTCAATTCTGGATCCACACGTCCTTCCACAGTGGGGACATTGATTTCTGGGAGGGAGTTGATCATGGTGAGCGTTTGCCAAGCATGCCTTCCTTCCTCTTAGCACATTTCTCCCTTTCATCCTGAGTTCAAGCGTCTTCAAAGCCCATGACACTTTGGTAAAGGCTGTTCTCCAATTGGAGCACTCGCAGTACAGTGTTTCCCAGTTGTCGGTGCAACATTTCTTTTAGATTTGCCTTGAGAGAGTCTTTAAACCTCTTTTGTTGACTATCAGCATTACGCTTTCCACCAAAGAGTAGCAGGCTAGCTTCAATGATGCAAACTAGACTGTGTGAGGACCCAACTTGCCCATGACATTCAAGGAGCTGTCACCCTTTGGAGTGGGACACAACTGTCATGTCCCCAAAAGCCTCATCCACCAATCCTTGCATCCATGCTAGGATTCTGATCTGGATCAGGACCCTTGGACTGGGTTTTAATATTGTGGTGCTGTGAGGGGTAGGATAAGGATGTTGTTTTTTAATCAAGGAAAAATGGCTGCAATATTTTATTCTTAAGCATTTGCAGGATATGCAAATTCACAATATCAATTTTCTTTTACCGAAAAAATTAATAAATCACAGTTAAAATGTGTTGGAAGGCGGGATTCTGCAGATGAAGGATCAATATTAATATCAGATGCCTTTTTATGACTTTTACCAAGACAGGATTTACTGTCTGTGAGTACTTATTCATAGAATATTCCCTTGTCTATTTCTTTTATATATGGTTATCATTTGATCACATTATGTATATGATTTTATGGCCATTATGTCAATGCGTTAATATCATGGGGCAGAATAATGTCACTTTTTATTAAAATGTTATTAATACTCTTTTGTATAATGCCTTTGTAGGAAGAACCCAAGAATATTAATAGCACTCTGCATTTCTCTGCATGCTGTGTACTGTACAATGAGTACAGTATTGTAACCTATGTGATTCATAGACAAAAACAAACAAACGTTTTCCAAGTAAGGAATATCCTAAGACTCAAAATATAACGAAGAGATGATTTACAAACAGCTTTTAGATTCTGTGTTAAATTACACAATAATAAATATGATTGCTGAAGTAGATACGTTTACTATGTTTGTTTTTTGGGTAGTTAATTTTTAAAATATAAGTAGCTACTTGAAGCATCCATGTTGAGCTATTTCAATTGCTTTTGTTGAATAAATCTGATTTGAAATGGGGATTGAATAATTTTGTTTACAACTGTAAGTGTTAGCTAGATGGGAATCATGATTCATGATGGTGTGAGAGAGGGCAGAATTTTTCCTGTACCTTAGCCTGCTTTTGCAATGACATCTCTCTCTCTCTCTCTCTCTCTCTCTCTCTCTCTCTCTCTCTCTCTCTCTCTCTCTCACACACACACACACACACACACACAGAGAGAGAGAGAGACAGACAGACAGACAGACAGACAGACAGACAGACTGCAAACTGCGCAACAAATGCCATGTTTAGTTTGTCCCTGAGTTGTCATTTGAGTTCAGGCAGTATCACAATCTAAAGGAATCAGCCTTGGATGGGGTCTAAAAGTGTCCAGTTCAAACACAGATGCTCGGCAAGACTTTTAACAGCGATTTTACCAATGGTCCCCACTGGCAAAGCGACCAGCATGAAAACAAGCTACAAACTACTACCTAATGCTCTGGTTGCTATATTGAAGAAGAAGAGGAGGAGTTTGGATTTGATATCCCGCTTTATCACTACCCGAAGGAGTCTCAAAGTGGCTAACGTTCTCCTTTCCCCTCCTCCCCCACAACAGACACCCTGTGAAGTGAGTGGGGCTGAGAGACTTTAGAGAAGTGTGACTAGCCCAAGGTCACCCAGCAGCTGCATGTGGAGGAGCGGAGACACGAACCCAGTTCCCCAGATTACGAGTCTACCGCTCTTAACCACTACACCACACTGGCTCTCTCTATTGAATCTTTTATTGCTTTGGATGCCTTCGTGAATGCAGATGATCAAAGAAAAGGATTCATAGCCACATCAGGGATACTGGAAGGGAAGAGGTACACACACATGCAGCACACAATTGCTCATGAGGTTCCCCATCAAAAAAGGGATATTTCCACATATGTGTAACCTGTAGTTGGATCAGAGTGCCTTTCTGAGTGGCTAGTACATGTGAGCACATGTTAACATGTCGGTGTGTGTGTGTGTGTGTGTGTGTGTGTGTGTGTGTGTGTATGTGTATATATATATATATATATATATATATATATATATATATATATATATATATGCATTAGTTTAAATCAGTGCTTTTTTCTGAAAGAATGTTTAGTGGTATTCTCATTTTCCTACTCATATTGGAATACTTCCCCTCAATGAGGCCAAACTTAGATTCACAAAATGTTTAGGGGTGTGTGTACCACTGCGGCGTTGTCCCCGGGAAAAAAAGCACTGGTTTAAATATAGCAGTTTGCATTTTCTCTTGTTAAATATACAATGGAAGCAACAAACAAAAACATGCCTAGATAATTAGAATATTTCATTTTAAAATAACTATCAGCATGAGTGTATTAAGCAGCCAGACATATAAAGTACAATTATGTGAAACTTATTTGCATCATTAGAAAAGTTCAGAACATAAGAATGTCATAACACGATTTATTTGGATGCTACGTCTCACTGACAGGGGCCTCACAGTATCAAGTGGTTGTAATTACAGCATTGCCTGTACGACTTTACAACATGAATTACCTCTGGAATACTTAGTCAAGTATGTTTTCTTTAATCCTGCCAGAAATTGTGGCCATTACAGTATCACCAACCTAAGAGAAAAGTGCCAAAACATCATCATAATCCTATATGTGTTTATTAAGCAGTAAGTCCCATTATGTTCAGTGGGGTTTATATCTGAGTAGAATGTATTGGATTGCTGCCCTAATTTATTCAATATACTGGTACATGCATAAAATAATCATTTCCTTAAAATGTCTGCCATTGCTTTCAAGCATGCCACTTTTATCAGAAGATGGCATATTAATGCTAAACATATATTTATAATGTCTAATTTTCCACAAACATTATTGGGAACTTTCAAAGAAAGCCCATTATTATGTGGTGAAGAATGGTAATTCATAGTCTTTCTTTCCTCATAATGGAATAAAAATTAATGCAGGTCCTCAGAACTGGAAGGAAATATTGAAAATAAGTAGGGTTTCTTTTTTTAAAAAAGTTTCACTGCCTTGTTCTCTTTATTATCATCTGTCTTGAAGGTGGTGTAAAGGGGGCTTCAGTAATATCCATTCATAATACTCCCAATCAGTACAGTTTGACAGCTAATTTTCAAATAGAATGCAATGAATTGTAAGTAGCCCACCACTATTATGTATGTGACTGACAGTGTAACAGCAAAAAATAATAGTTTTCTTGCAGTTATATGAAAATACTAAGAGACACACCATCTCAACAGCTTTCTTGTTCAGATGTCCTTGACTGGTAATAAAGAGTACAACATCTCAGAAGTTCACTGTACAGCTGATTTATTATATACTTATAGTGCTGTTTCAGGGAACTTGCTGATTAGTATATTATATAGTCAGTTTTCTGAAAGAGATATACAAACTTCCTGCTGGATTCTCTTATTTCTGGATGACTCCATCTTGCCAAATCTTTAAATATATACAGCAAAAAAGATGGGAAAAGCAGGTTATTGGTGGGGGGGGGGACCCAATATCCTTTTTATATAAAATCATGTATGTGTGCAATTTCCTCATATGCATTTTGAGATGGTAAAGCCCTGGGAGTGGCTAAACAGATTGAACCAGAGCAATTCAGTGGTTGATAAGTCACGTGGTCTCTGCACTCAAAGTTGTTCCACACATTCTCAGATCAGCTGAATTGCAAACCTGATTAGAAAGAAGAACCATCTTACAGAATCAATGGATGCCGCCATCATAAATCCATCAGGTTAAGAGAGTATTATCACTTGTCCACCAATGTTTGAGTCGTGTGTTCTTCTTTCCTGTAGAAAACTCTCTGAAATCTGATTTTTCCTTCTGCATTCTGATGTTCTGGAAGAATGTGCCATATGATTTTTGTGAGTGGCTAAATTGACACCCAAAGGTAGGAACATTTTCCACCACCACAAACACACACAAAATGCTGGTTTCAGTAAAAACATAAGGATCAAATTTTCACACACTGTTCTCGGTATACATTACTTGGAACTAGGTGCCTTTTCCATAAGAGCCAGCATCAGACCAGAACACGGTCAACAGGTCCTGGGTTCTAGTATTATGAAACAGAAAAGGAAATTTCTTCTTGACCACTTCTACCACAGCATTCCCCCCCTTGCTCACCTTTTTTTAAAAATAAACTACCCCTTTCTTAAAAAGCAGAGACATCACCTTGCCGACAAAGGTCCGTATAGTTAAAGCTATGGTTTTCCCAGTAGTGATGTATGGAAGTGAGAGCTGGACCATAAAGAAGGCTGATCGCCGAAGAATTGATGCTTTTGAATTGTGGTGCTGGAGGAGACTCTTGAGAGTCCCATGGACTGCAAGAAGATCAAACCTATCCATTCTTAAGGAAATCAGCCCTGAGTGCTCCCTGGAAGGACAGATCGTGAAGCTGAGGCTCCAATACTTTGGCCACCTCATGAGAAGAGAAGAATCCTTGGAAAAGACCCTGATGTTGGGAAAGATTGAGGGCACTAGGAGAAGGGGACGTCAGAGGACAAGATGGTTGGACAGTGTTCTCGAAGCTACGAACATGAGTTTGACCAAACTGTGGGAGGCAGTGCAAGACAGGAGTGCCTGGCGTGCTATGGTCCATGGGGTCACGAAGAGTCGGACACGACTAAACGACTAAACAACAACAACAACCCCTTTCCTCATAGAGGAATTGCCACAGCTCCTTTCTCATTACGAAAGGGCCTTCTTGGTGACTGCTCCTAAACTCTGGAACTCTCTCCCTAGAGAAGCTACACAGGCTCCTTCCTTGTTCTCCTTCCACTGGCAGGTGAAGACCTTCTTTCAATGGCCTTTGATAATTGACCGCTTTAAATGAAAGGGATGGTGCTGTGCCAGTGCTTTGCTGCTTTTGTTGTAATCATTTGTTGTGTTTCAAAGAGATTTTATATATTATATACTTTTAGTTCTATGAATGTTTAATTGTTTTTTAATTATTGTGTTTAGCCATTCTTGTTTTTTTCCTGTAAGCCACCTTGAGTCCCATCAGGGAAAAAGGTGGGGTAGAAATGAATGAATAAACCGTGTCCTCCCTAAAAGAGGGTATGTGTTGTGGTGAGACCTAGAGACTGACCCTCGTGTTGTGGGTGAGTATATTGTACAGCCACAACACCCGATTGGTAGGTCCCTCGTTGCTGGGTTTAATCTGGCCAATGGGGTACAATCTAAACGGATTGAGGAACCTATGCACGTGACCCAGAGCTTCCTCTTTTGGTGCATGTATCGGAACATCCGCCCACCTCTCCCCATATTTAGGGCATTTTGCGATTGACCTTGCTATGCCGTTGTGTGTCGTCTGTCATTGGGACAGGGGCACGGCAGGAATTTTCTCCACTTGGCTGATTGGCTCTTGCCATTTGCGTTTTGCCTGCCATGTAGCAATTCGTCACAACTTGTAAGGTTGTGGATAGGCACTGGTTCAGGTGATAGGGATGGGAGAACGGTCTCCCCATCCCTATGTGAAGGATATTCTGTTAAAGGAATCCAGGGACTCAACTTGGTTTCGTCAACCCGTGTGAGGGGTTTGGGCCCGTGCCTGAGTCCAGAGGAGCATCTGGGGGAGTGGACATAGCCTGTACCTGGGCTTTCTACCTACCTCAGATGTTCACAGTTGCCTCACCTACGATAGAGCTCTGGGTCAGCGCTACCTGCAAGGGTGCAGGGAGCTAGTCAAACCAGAGCCTATGCAACCACTCACTTTCTGTAATCAATAAAGTTGTGGCCTAAATTCTGCCAAAAACAAACTAAAATTTGAGTCAAATGTGTTTTCATTTATTTATTTTATTTTATCCAATTTTCAAATGTTAGGTTTCCTACTCTTGATTATCAAAATAATTCTCATAAGGGAAAACAATAGCAACCTTATGATAGGCCATAATTGTTATCTACACTTTTAACTATATGGCTACATTTATCTATAATGGCTGGGACTGATTTGCTAGGCTAAGGTCTCAAAATGAATTGAAAGACTGGGTGAAACAGGGGGAACATAGCTGCAGCAGTCAGTAGGTGAGTTGCACTTGCCTTTGGATTCAGCCATTCCTGATGGAATCAGAGAAGAATACAGATAAATTTAAATGTTTATATAGAAGCATATGAATTTTCTAATTAACAAAGGTTTCTGTATTCTGCCTGTTGGCATATATACAGTTTCTACTCTCCCCCCAAAAGCAAATACTCTGAGATAAGAGAGTTCAAATCCTGTGCCAAGAAAAGTCAGATTCTGTGACCTGCATGAATTGTGTGAAGCAGGCAAACTGGCATGCATTTTGCAGTTTATTTTTCCTGAAGCTGATCCTGGCACAGAACATGCAGCAACTTCCAAGGAGCAGGAAGCCCTGTCCCCTTGCTTCTGCTACTATCACAACCTACTGAGCATCCATCTTCAGGGATTTCACTAGAAAGGACTGATAATCTCCCATAAAACTGACAACTGTGAGAACAGAATACTGTCCCTTTAGGTTTGATCAAACAAAGTTCTTTTTATATTCTAGTGATGTTTCATTTCTACACATTGCCCCGCCTTCGCGTGAGCAAGCTGGGAGGGCCTTTAATATGATGTTAAGTGTTTGCTTAGATGCCTAAAGTGTTTTCCTTTTCTGCAACCAAGCCTGTTTCCTTTTTAATTTTAAGACAAACTTTTCCTAAGGTCCCCCAGGATTCCTTGCCAGTGCAGATTTCTGCTTGGCAGACTTGGGATGAAATCATTCTCATATATTATTTGCTTTCTCCCAAGAGCTCTGCATTGAATTAGTGGCTTAAGCAAGGCACTGAATGTAAGCCTTTGGTTAATTCTCCCTTTATGCCTTCTTGGCAGCCGCTCTAGAATACTGTAAGTTCAACACAATGGGAATCATCGCTGCATCAAATTCCATTCTTGCCTAATTGAATACAGCCCAAAGCCCCTTTGTCTCAATAAAGAAAAGAAATGCAACAGTTTTAACAATGGACACACAATGCTAAAAGGACAATGAGGTTCCGTCTTTGTAGCTCTTTTGTACAAGGGATCAGGTGAGCTTTGATAGTAGTACAAGCCCAAAGATTCATTCAGCTCAGTCTCCAATCATCTACTACTGCAATCTGCATATCAAACAGGAACTGCAGTATCTTCACCATGATAAAAAAAAATGTTGGGAGGGTAGCGATGAAATTACTATATCGTCTCCACCTGGAAAGTGACTTCCAGAATTCCACATTTTATCCTGTCATCAGTATTCTGATATCTGTCTGTCTGTCTGTCTGTCTGTCTGTCTGTCTGTCTGTCTATCTGTCTGTGCTTCTATCCATCTATTTATCTATCTCTGAAGCAGAAATGGTTCAAAGATCTAGAATATAATTTCATCAATGACAACTAGCTCTATTCCCCCGCCCCTCCATTTCAGATCCAGTGTTTCGACTACGAAACTGTTGTTTTTTGCTGTGGTTAAATTAAGATATTTTGGATTTTGTTCTACTCAGAGATAGTGGGGAAGATGCTAAGAATGGATTTCTCTTTTCAGCTTTGGTCTACTGATATGTACCAAATTGGGAACTTTAGTTTAGTTAAGGGTGCTGAGAGTTGTTAGGGATGGAAAATCAATTATATATACATGTGCCATAGCAGGTTTTACCGTAGAAAAGTCTGGGCTATGTATGTCGCATTTGTGCATCATTTCAAAGCGTATACGGAAATATAATTGATTAATCAACAAAATCCAGTGCAATCAACCAACCAACCAAGCTTTCTTAAATTGGGTGACAAAGTCCTAACGAGCAATTGATGGACAGGCAAAGTCATTCTGAATGAAATGGGAAACAGGCCTGTTAGAAATGTCTGTGGAAAAAAATGCCCTAAGGAAGCCAAAGGCACATTCTTGCTCATATCAGAAAAAAATGGCAAAGCATCCCACCCCTCGATTCCCTCTCCACATTGACTTCTGTGCTGCTTAAACATTAGAATCCTTCAGCCACCCTGGAGCCAATACTGATCATCACTAGACTCCTGTCTGAGACAAACAATCCATGCTAAGTTTTTCGAAATCACATCAGCTTGCTTGTTATCTTCAGAGCAATGAATAAATGAGGCCGGAGTCTGACAAATGAGCATGGAAAACAGAACTAAGGGATACCAGCAGAAAGCCGACTTTTCAAAAGCCTCCCAAACTGACATCTTCCCAGCTGCCCTAATTACCGTTGTCATGCGGGATGCTAACCTGGCCTTATAGTTAAAGCCTTGCAGTTCTGCTTATCTGCCAGAGAGGATAGGAAACCTAGTATTGACTCTGAGCCGTACATGGTTTTGTAGTGCTTGATTTTGGCCTACGGAGCTGGCTCCTCAGGTGACTCCCATAAATTATTTTATCAAAGAAGATTAGTCAAAATGACATTTATAAGATGGCTGGGAGCCGCAATGCAACAGGAGGATGCTTCATTTTGTCAATGAAGTGTGTAATTCTGCTCAAGGTCATAGTTCCTGCTGATATGTTAGCTATTTAATGTACTCCTCTATTAAGAAATAAATCACCGTTATATACTTTTAAGGCTGAGGGGTTTGCTGACAGTATAAAGGAGTTGCTTGTTCATTGCTGGATTAAATCCTTTATTCAATCCTCTGCTCCACTTTGATGGCCAGAATTGCTGAGCTATCAATGATTTCTAAATAAGCTTGAGCAGAACAAGTTAAACTATGTAAAGGACAACAAGCCAGCAAATTGTCACTTGTGCTGTTGATTGGCTAAAAATGAAGGAAACTTTTGGATCCAAAAGAAGAGTTTGGATTTGATATCCCGCTTTATCACTACCCGAAGGAGTCTCAAAGCGGTTAACAATCTCCTTTCCCCTCCTCCCCCACAACAGACACCCTGTGAGGTGGGTGGGGCTGAGAGACTTCAAAGAAGTGTTACTAGCCCAAGGCCACCCAGCAGCTGCATGTGGAGGAGCGGAGACACGAACCTGGTTCCCCAGATTACGAGTCTACCTCTCTTAACCACTACACCACACTGGCTCCTTCATTAGATTTAAGTCTTCTCCTTCAAAAATTTCTTTGCCTTCCTACTAGCCAAAATGCACCCTCTCAATTTTCACCACACCTGTGAATGGGTTGGTGAGCTGAAGGACAAAATTTCATCTCCCCATGTAACAAGTTCAGGAGCAGGTCTCAAGCTTGACCACTTCCTTTTCCCAGCACCCATCAAGTGCAGAATATAATGTCTGAAGTGGGCATTACATTACCTTCACCAGGACATTGTGATTTCAAATTCTGTCAACCAGTTCAAGCATTATATTCTGCATGTAGCATTTGGCCTGGAGTATGGCAAGGGTGGATGTATCCAAGGCAAGACCTGCTCATCATGTTCAAAATGCTCAAGGGACTGAGTAAAGAATCATAAAGAGAAGTAGGAACCTATACATGTCAAGATTATACATTGGCCTCTTGTGTCCCAGGGAAATGTACGTACCTCCCTCACTTCATCTTCAATAATTTTTATGCCCTGAGTTGGATACAAGGACTAGCCCCAGGTGGAAGAATGTTGTTGTTGTTGTTTAGTCGTTTAGTCGTGTCCGACTCTTCGTGACCCCATGGACCATAGCACGCCAGGCACTCCTGTCTTCCACTGCCTCCCGCAGTTTGGTCAAGAAGAATGATGGAAGAATGAGGTGTTACTTAAACAAATAAGGATACTCAAGTCAAAGCTACCAGATATTCCATAGATTTAAAACCTGCAATTTTGTGGCCATAGTCTGACACACAGCCCACTAGTTCAGAGATGAAAACTCCAGAACAGACATTCTCTCTGAGAATCCATTGTATTTTTGCAGACTTTGCGATTTTGCAAGTGCCCATAAATGTCCATAAAAGTCACAGTAAATTCTCAATAGATGGAAAGTATGTTTCACTTACCAAAGTTAAATGGGACAAGATAAGATATTTTTTTAAAAAAAGAAAGCCCCAGTTTGGTATGCAGGGAGATTGACCAGGGTGACTCCTGTTAAAAATGCAGATTGCTAGGCCACTAAATTCATTCTGTACTTTCCCACAACCCATCATGTAAATTCATATTTATGGACTTCCATGCTGCAGTATGTAAGTCTTCTACTCCCTATCGTAAGCAGATTTTTGGACACAGTCAAGAATAATAGCCAGTTAAGGTGTATTTATAACCTTCTTAGGTCACTTATCATTGATACGGCCTATGATTATGGCTCTCAAATGTGTCTGCAGTTGGGACTACTGGCCTGTTAACAGTTTATTACACATAGCGGTCAACATTTTCTAAGTTTCCTTCCCTTTGGGTATGCACAGTGAAAAATTACCATGCAAGCACTGAAGAGGAGCATTCTTTTGAAATTATGTAGCCATGTGCTCAGTGCAGAAATCATCACATTAAAAAGGATTTAGAACTAATTAAACAAATCTGTGGTTAACACATCTGTTCTTCACAAACTTAAATGTACCTTTGCTCCTGCTCATGTTAATGTCTCACTTATCATCCTTCTAAAGATTTGCAAACTTTGGCAAGCAGCCTTATTCCAAGTTGGACCACGGATCCGTCTAGACCAGGCTTCCTCAAACTCGGCCCTCCAGATGTTTTGAGATGACTATTCCCATCATCCCTGACCACTGGTCCTGCTAGCTAGGGATCATGGGAGTTGTAGGCCAAAAACATCTGGAGGGTCGAGTTTGAGGAAGCCTGGTCTAGACCAGTATTGTCTGCACTGACTGGCAAGACTCTCTAGGGCAGGCATGGCCAAACTTGGCTCTCCAGATGTTTGGGGACTACAGTTCTCATCATCCCTGACCACTGATCCTATTAGCTAGGGATGATGGGAGTTGTAGTCCCAAAACAGCTGGAGGGCCAAGTTTGGCCATGCCTGCTCTAGGGTGTCAGGCAGTGACCACTTCCAGCCCTACCTGAAGATACTGATGATTGAACTTGGGACCTCTGTGTGCAAAGCTGATGCTCTATCATTTCTCCATAGAAGGAAGTTCCGCAGTGTTCCACAAGCAACCACTGAGAGCACCTTTCCACCCTTCTAAACATGGAAGGCACCATCTTGTCCTTTGCTTCAGGCAGCAAACTATCTTGGGCCAGCTGTGGGTAGGAGAGTGCTGTTGTGTTGGTGTGCTGTTTGTGAGCCACACCACAAACATCTGGTTTGCCACTAGGAGAACAAGATCCTGAACTAGATACAGTAAGCTCTTCTCATGTTTTGAACATCCAACACTGAGGAAGATGCCTTTCCGATTTCCTCCTGGGAGCATGTGAGATTGTAGCTCTGATTCCCTTTGATGAAGGATAAATATTTGACTGAGAATTGTCATTATCTCTCCAAGACTCCATTTCTTCTCTAGAAAACGAAGCGCCGCATGCACTAGTAATTTGAGTGGGGCTTCAAATGAACTTCTGCCTGAGGAATTCTTGATCATTATCTGCAAGGAATGGTTTGAGGTAGTGGCCTTGAGACAGAAGTCTTTGAACATGTCACTAGGACCACCTCCAGTCTCCCTTTAACTGCTGTTTAAATGGTAGACACCATGCAAAGTGTCATTTATATACCTCCAGTGTTAGTTCAGATAAAATACAGCAAGCTGATCATTAAAGCTGATTTTACTTGATGATCTGCAAGGCAGCCAATTCCATCTCTGTCAGCTGCCCTCACACATCTGAGAAAAATGAGTGCAAAGGGGAACTGACTTCAAACAATATTCACTTCTGATTCGTAACTTTTCTTTGTGCAGACTTGGTCCATGCCCCATTACATCACAATACTCTTTACAACATCAGGATGTCAGAGGAACAGACGTTTTCTAGTTATAGGTGCAGTGCAGCCCAAAGGGAACCTAATCATTTATACTACTGCTTTACTTATGAATGCCAAAATAAAGCTGTAGCTCTTTCTCTTAGAAATGTCAAAATATTTGTAGTATCTTTCAAATTAAACATCACAGTACAGTTTAAAAACAAAACAAAAACAGGAAACAAATGCTGTAAATCCCTTTCTGGAATGATTTCCTTTCAACTTTGCTGTATCATGGGTGAATTTACCCTTTTATCTTACTGTTGACATGGTTTATGTGGGGCTGTCCTCCAAGTGTCCTGATTTTCCAGGGTTAGTCCTGGAATTACAGAAGCCATCCCAGTTTCTGATTTGATCTAGAAATACCCCACTTTTCCTTTTTCCTTTCCTCCATATCTCAGAGAACAATTAAAAGTGTTGTATGTGTTCTGTAGTTTCATACAAAGCCCATCCTATAATTTCGAAGGAAAATGTAACGAATCTCCTTTAAATTCTTTAATTGCAATGCTTCCACAGCCAGCCATTTTTAAAGTAATGTTTACTGGAGTGTTTATTCCTTCATTGCAAATTGTGCCTTACACTGCCTACTCAGAAATAATTCCCACTACACTCAATGGAGCTTACTCTCAGGTAATTGGGTAAAGGCTGTGCGGACTTACTTTTCATTGGAAAAATGTTGGAGGGTAGGTCCTTGCATCTAGTCCAAGAGCTGCAAGATTCAAAGTGTTAATTCGCAAAGGCCTAAACAAATTGGACTGAAAATACCTTAAGGATTGTCTCCTTATGCTCCCTGATCACTGAGATCCTATAACAGGGCACTTCAGGTTTTTCTGAACACCACCAAGTTTGGGTTAACCTTCACCAGACTGAGCCTTTAAGTATGACAGACCCTGACCTATGGAACTCCCTACCTGTAGAGGTTTGGTAGGAACCATCCCTTCTTTTCCACTTCTTCTGAAAACTGTATTCTTTCTACAAGCCTTCACAATATGAACTTCTCTTTTTAACCAAGCAGTTATTTATTGATGTTCCCAATTATGTTTCTAATTATGCTTTTACTGCTTTTATTATATTTTGTATGCTGTTTACTGCCTTGGCATACTTTTATGACAGTGCTGATTATAAATATTTCAGTGTTTCAATAGATAAATAAATGCATAAACAAACAATATGCTGCTGTCCCTCTAACTGAGCTAGAAGTAAACACAACTGGGTTGGAGCTGGAATCCGGTAGTCAGTCACAGGCAAGGCTGGTGAATGCTTCCACTTTTCTTCTCCACCATCATATAAGGAGGCAGACAGGTCAGGGGAGAATGGCTGACCAGAACAGAAATTACCTGCTTTTGATGCTTCCTAGCGCCATCTCCACAATCGTGCTCCCATGCTTGGACCCCATTGCACTCCATGCATTGGTGGGGGGAACACCTGCAGGAGGGAGACTGTTTGTACTTGTAGAGACTCCCTGTATGAATTAGAACCAAGGGAGGCCCATCCTATTTAGCTGCCTCAGGCAAAACTGGAAGGTGCCACTCTCTGCCTCCCTGGCACTCCCACCCTCACCCCACCCCCACCACAAAAGCCTTGCTTACCAGAGTCAAGCAGTGGAAGCCACTACTTCTTCTTGCTTCTCCAGTGGCAGCAGCAGGGGCTGGCAGGGAATTCTGCCCCACAGAATTCTGCCACCTGAGGCAACTCAGAACCATGCACTATCAAGGTTCTGAACTGTGCAGGGATCCTCCAGGATAGGCTCATTATGAAACATGAGATACAATCCTGGATTTTGTTCACATTGCAGATTTTTTATTTTATGAAATTACTGCCACAGGTGTGGAGGAAGTACCGTATGAAAAGTAAATCTCTAGGGAGGTATGCCCAAACATAAACATAGCATGTCCACTCATGACATGGCAATTCCCCCTCCTCTCCTTCCCCAGCAGCTCCCTTGCCCATCCATGTTTGCTCTGGGAGAGCCCAAGTCCTCTGGAGCAGATTCTGTGGAGCCATGGGGAACAATGGGAGGACAGAAGCTCTCTTCTACAGTGTCTGTTCTGTTGGTGGGCAGGCACCATTGGATTCTCTCCATGATTTCCTGTATTAAGCCATGTTTCAGTTTTATTAACAAGAGACAGTGCATAGCTGTTCATCACTGAAAGTATTCTAAGCTGATTCAATTATGGGAACCAAGGCAATCTGTAGGAAGTACTGTCTTCCATATTTATGGACGACATCAAGACTCAGAAAACCTCTCCAATAATCAATAAAGCTCATCTGAATTTACAGCAACGGTATTGTGCTTTCCCATCAAACAGATCCAAATTTAAGAGCAGTCCGAGTTCCTGCATCTCATCTGACTAATTTAATCTGTTCATGGATTTCAACCCTAAGAGTTAATGATGAATATCAAGGTAACGTGGGCGAGTATTGCATCATGCCCACATGAGATTAAGGCCTAAGCCACTTGTTAATGGCCATTCCATTTTATGGACAGGATCAAAATAGGTCAATGCCTTGCCAGCAAAGAACTTCTATGCATACACATGGGAAGAGGGGGTGCATACACAGCAAGTACTCCCAAGGTGGGGAAGCAAGGCATCATCATGACAAGCTTCAACTGATCGACTTGCTCTAACAAAGGTTGGAGGGCAACTGAAGTCCTTCATTCTACTGTTCTTAAATTCCATTTCCACACACCTCATCCCCACCTCAATAGTGTGAAAGACCAATCCTTGGCCTGAAGGTGAGCACTTCTTCTTCCTGTGTCCTCCTCCCTGGCACGTGCCCTGTGCACAGGAATGATGGGCCAGCAGATCCTTGGCTCTTCAGGTGAAACAGGCTCTGGGGAAAGCACCTGAGAAGTATCCAAATGGGGTAACTGTACATGGAATTTGAAGGTATGAAAAGATGTAGAGTTAGCAATCATGGGGTGGGGGTGGGGAGATAGCAATGCCCCCCTATTGTTTGGGGGAGAATTGGAATACTGTGCCACAATTGTATACTGTACATAAATAGTAGCATTGGGCAGTTTATTGTGAACTCTGTGTTGGTCATGCTGAGAAGGGTTTGTTTTCAGCATTCACTCTACATAATCATCATCAGAATGCCACTCCATCCTTTTTTCTTTGTTTAACCTGGATTTCACCTTCTCACAGAAATTCAATAATTAAAAATAAATCATTATGCTGTTGTCACTGCTGGTGTGGAAATTTGTAAGGATTTTTTTTGGGGGGGGGAGTTATGAATAGTGTGCCATATATGTAGTGACATTTCAGCGTGTCACCTCTATTGCTGCACCCCCACTTCTGATTGCTTCTGGCATGAGTAGGCTTGCTTGAGATCTATAATAACAAAAATAAATGATTGGGGCTGATTGGAGAAGGGTATTGCGCCAAACTTACTGTAAATTAATTCCTCTCTGCCAGCCTCCCCCAACTGATTTCAGCTTCAGATTACAGTGCCTCAGAATCCGATCATGTTCCTGGGAGGGAAGAATGGAATCAAATCAGTCTTCATGGAGCTATTAGAGACATTGTGGTGGTAGTAGAGGGGCAATAGGAAGAGGCAAGCTTCTCTTTTCAGCAGGGAGCCCCCTTGCCATCTCTTGCTGTGTATATTCCACACAAAAAACACACTCCAGTGCTGCAGGAGACTCTTGGACAGGTTTGGAAACGAAGAGGATCAAAATTGTTTTGATTGCCCTCTCACTAGGGATGGGGGAGAAAGATTGTTTCAGTTCAGATTTAAAAGCAGCTTTATCTCAACACTATGTGAACCAAAGCACAGCCTTCTTTCCAAATTTGCACTTCTCTGAATTTTGCAGTTCCTTGGAGCGTAGAAAAATGCATCTAGTAGGGTAAGCCGCATACAGTAGCAGAAATAGCATACAGAAATGCATTCTGTTAGAGGGAAATGCTCTGCATAAATCTGTATCTCAGGAAAAATGGCATACAAAATGTGTATATTAGGAGAAAAATCACAGTAAAATGCTGGTGCTTTTTAATGGACTTTAAAAAAAATCACAAAATGATGTGGAGAACTGAAGAGTGGAAAAATGAGCAACCAAATGAGAGTAACCAAAATTGGCAGTTTTTTCTGCCCTTACCTCCCACCTCTGAGCAACAATGGTTGTACTGTATCTGGGGGTGCTTTTACCTGAAGTTGAATAACAGTTGGAGAAGGTTAGAAGAAAGGAATTTATGTAAAGCTCAGCACACACAACCCGCTTAAAAAACTTAAGCATCCTCAATTTATTTTTTTTACTACAGATCTTGTGCAATTACGTTAAATCAGAAAATCATCATTATCAGGCAAACTGTTGCTTAATCTTGTGAGATAACTGGAAAGCAGGACTGGTTAAAGGGAGGGATATTATCTGTCAAGTTCTGCAATGGTGTGTATGACAAGCAGTGAAACACCAATGAAAGTGGTGATTGACAAAAAATGGGACTGTGTGGGTGCTCATTTGCCAATTCTACACAGGAAAAAATGGATCTGAAGAAACAAATCTGAACAAAAATAAGGCTACCATCTGGATACAACCATTGCATCCATTTACCACTCATTCATCTTGGAGAAGTCCATGGAGCTCTTTCAAATACATCATCCCCCCCCCCAATCTAGATCAGGGGTGGGGAACTGCAGTCCATGGGTCAAATTGAGCCCAACAGGCCTCACCATCTTGTGACACACCCACCCACCCCGCACCCACCCTGCACCTGACCTCATTGTGACATCAGGTGATTGACACATGGATGGCTCCATCCACCTGCCAAACCTTGTCTACAAATGGTAGAGAGATAACAATCTGGCCTACTGGACTAGAAAAGTTTCCTTCCTTGATCTAAGTGTATTTTGTTTATTTTGAACACTGGTACTTTAGAATGTTATTTACTATCTTTCCATTAGATGTTACAATTCCAACAATTTCTCTAAAATCTGTTTTAGCAGTCTAGCGAACTGCTACTATTCAATAGTGCTGTATAAATTTATGTGGTGATGAAATGGGTGTCCAGTTCTTTCTGCATAATTGAGAGTTGTTGTAATCATTTAGTTGTGTCCGACTCTTCGTGACCCCATGGACCAGAGCATGCCAGGCACTCCTGTCTTCCACTGCCTCCTGCAGTTTGGTCAAACTCATGTTAGTAGCTTCAAGAACACTCTCCAACTGTCTCGGCCTCTGTTGTCCCCTTCTCCTTGTGCCCTCAAGCATCTTTCCTAACTATGTAAGTGAAGTCACAAATATATATATATGTGCTATTAGGAAAGCTAATTAAAGAATGCTGTGTATAATCAATGTTGAAGAGGCCACGCAGGTCTACCAGACATGCAGATAATACTGAGCCCCAGAATTGGTTGATTCCCAAATTGAATTGGGAAAATTTGGCCCATTTTTCCCTCTTGCCCAGATTGGGTTGAAGCTGTTGATGGATTTGAACCATAACTCTCTGCTACCAGCTGCCAAGTCAGTGAATTCTGGGACAACGAACAGGAACAGAACTTGCTGACCAGTAACTTAATTTTTGTTAACTTTTATTATATACATGCAGAATAAAGCACAGTTTTGTACAAGTTGTGTGGCAATGCACGCGATCTCCCCGGAAGAAATAAAGACACAGGACACATAGCTTAAGGTTAATGGGTCGAATAGGCCACAACTTTATTGATTACGGAAGAAAAGAGGTATTGGCATAGGCATTGGATCTAACCGACTATATCTGACTCCAGCCCGCTCTGCTGGCAGTCTGTGAAGGGTTAACCGCCTTTGGATGGGTCCTGCGATGCACATCAACTAGGTACCCATCCTGGGGTCACCATTCGGGGTCGTGCCCTCAGGCCCTCACCTTCCACGGCTTCGGACTTGGCAACGCCCCTTGGACTCCTTAAGGGAGTACCCCTCCGCATATGGGGGAGGTGATGGCCGCAGCCTCCCCACCACATCTGGACCTTCAAGAGATAATCCAATGCCTACCGCCAAAACCAAGTTGTGACGATTACCACGAGGTAGGCGAAAAACCACCTGGCCTGAGCCAATTCGCCAGGTGGGAAAAACTCCTACCAGGCCCCGAATACGGCGACCAACCGAAGTCCGTAGGCAACGTCAAAGAGGGAAACCTGCCTGAACGGGGGGAGGTGGGTGGGAGAAAAGGTGAGGTGAATCCAAGAGAGAGGGCGAGTTCCTGCCGCGGGCCCGCCTTTATAGGTGAGCCAGGCCCTCCCGGCGCGCCCCGATTGGACGCGCCGCAGGCGTGCCGTGGCAGGAGGCCGACCAATGGGCTGGGGAGGAATGCTAGCCATTCCCCCCCCACGGGAAGCCCGCGTGCTGCCCACAACCCCTCCTCCCTTCGAGACGGGAAGAGGCTTTGTGTGGCAATGCACGCGATCTCCCCGGAAGAAATAAAGACACAGGACACATAGCTTAAGGTTAATGGGTCGAATAGGCCACAACTTTATTGATTACGGAAGAAAAGAGGTATTGGCATAGGCATTGGATCTAACCGACTATATCTGACTCCAGCCCGCTCTGCTGGCAGTCTGTGAAGGGTTAACCGCCTTTGGATGGGTCCTGCGATGCACATCAACTAGGTACCCATCCTGGGGTCACCATTCGGGGTCGTGCCCTCAGGCCCTCACCTTCCACGGCTTCGGACTTGGCAACGCCCCTTGGACTCCTTAAGGGAGTACCCCTCCGCATATGGGGGAGGTGATGGCCGCAGCCTCCCCACCACATCTGGACCTTCAAGAGATAATCCAATGCCTACCGCCAATCAGGCCCGAAAGGGCTCGCCGCCAATACCTCTACCTCCGCAACCAACACCTAATTGCAACCAGGACATCAGCCAGCCAAACATCATTGCCATCATCTGAAAGATGTACGCCATCAGCATGGTAAAAGCGTTCCTCCCGAAAGGTTATAGCGGGGTGTGGTACCACAAGTCCATTCATGGCCAGGACCTTTTTGGCCACTGCCAAGTCCAAAAACTTCCTAGATTTGTTCACGGCGGCTGGTGAAACGCAATCGCGCCAACTGTGCCTCTCGAGCAGCGAAGACCAACAGATGGTCACGGCAGGGTATGCGGCCAACAGTTCGTCAAAATCCCGAAGTATATTCCATTTTAAATCTTGACCTTTCCGATACGCCAGATCGTTCTCGCCAAGTTGCACAACCATGATGTCGGGGGGACCACAAGGGGCCATCTTGGCCAACACAGCTGGTAAGAATTCGGACCAGCGCATGCCCCGTCTAGTAATCCAAGTGATTCTGCAACAGCGTGGCAGCCCGAGATTAGGACCAAGATTTTTTTTGCAAGCGCGTGCCCGGGCCCAATGCATAATGCTATGGCCCACCATCCAGATCTTAATTAACCGTCCTGAAAGTGAAGTAGAGGAAAAACATAAGCACGGCCACCAATGTGAAGCAAGAAGGACACTACTTAGCAGGACGGAGGTATCCCTTGTATGCTTTGGACTTCCACCGGCCCATATCTTTAATCCTCTCAGCCGACAAACCCATGTGCACCGCAGTAGTGGCGGCCCCGATTCGAAAGGAGTGGGCTGCAAATTCGGAGGGGGGTAGGCCGCAAGATGAAATTGCCCGTCGCATGACGCGCGTGAACTGGTGGCGTGTTAGGGGGGAACCATCTGCGTGAATCAATAAGGGGCCAGGCGAAGGGGGCCTCAGGTGAAGGAAACGCCTGGTGTCCTTTACTGGGCAAGGACCGATGTGGCCCGTAGCAGGTAACCGCATTAAGGTACCCTTCCCCTGCTGGTCAGTCTTAGATTGGCGAATACAGACTACCAATTCAGTGCTAGATAATGACAAGTCTGTTAGCAAAATGCCCCTACTGAATTTTTTGGACGAGCCCTCGCAGACCACTTCGCCAACCCTGAAGGCGCCGAAGAAGGCAATTGAAAAGGCTGCGGAAAAAAGCCTAGCCTCATATTTGGACCAGCACAGGTTCCTGAGAAGTTTGCGAATCTGCATCAAGATCTCGAAAGTTATTGGTCTGCGACAATCCTTACGGGGCGGCTGGAGCCTGCGCCAACCTTCTAGGGCCTTCCGGACTAAGAAATCCGCACAGGGGTCAGTGGAATAGCTGGCCTTACTAAAGAAGGAAATAGCGGCAGTATGAATTTGAAGGGTCCTTGGGGCTCTGCCCAAGCGCCTCAGATCTGACAGATACATCAGGACCTCTTGCTTATCTGGGGGGCTATAAGGACCGGACCCCAGTGTTCTCAACCTATAATTACTAAAATCGGACCAAGCTCTCT
Source organism: Zootoca vivipara (assembly GCF_963506605.1). NCBI lineage: Eukaryota > Metazoa > Chordata > Lepidosauria > Squamata > Lacertidae > Zootoca > Zootoca vivipara. The sequence continues at coordinate 28,359,521 of NC_083283.1, forward strand.
TGTAGGTGTTAAGAGTGGAGGGGGCAACCGACGCCAATACTCCCTCTAAGACATCTCGTTCCCAAGATTCCAAAGGTGTTCCGGGAAAACCTCCGGCAACTCCTGAGCCTCTGGCGCTAGAGAGCGGAAGCGGTCCATCTGGAAACGAGATAAAGCGTCCGCAATATCGTTATTGATACCTGGTACGAATTTAGCTGAAAAATAAATGTTTAATTTTAAGCATAGAAGGACGAAGGCACGTAGCAAGGCCATAACCCTAGATGATCGGGAGGATTGTCGGGAAAGGACGCCAACGACAGCCTGGTTATCGGTCCAAAAGCATACACGGTGATTCTTGAACTCCTCAGCCCATAAGTGCACAGCTACGACAATGGGAAAGAATTCTAGGAAGGTTAGATCACAGGTAATAGGCTTATTTTGCCATTCGGGTGGCCACCGCTGCGCACACCACCGGCCACGAAAATAAACACCAAACCCGCGGGAGCCGGCAGCGTCGGACTGGACCTGGAGATCCACCTGGAGCCTCAAACTATCCTGCCAAAGGGATACCCCGTTAAAATACTCTAGGAATTCCAACCACACTTCCATGTCGGACTTTACCCCCTTGTTGAGACGCACCCTGTGGTGAGGTTTTACTAGGCCCGCCGATAATCTGGCCAATCTGGCGCAAAAAGGGCGCCCGGGAGATACTACCCGACAAGCGAAGTTCAGATGGCCCAGGAGGGATTGTATCTGTCTAAGGGTCACTTTTTTAAGGGGTAGCAGCTCCTTGATAGTCTGCTTCAGAGCTGCTAACTTCTCTTCTGGTAGCCGTGAGGTTTGTGCTACTGTGTCCAGTTCGATCCCCAGGTATGTTATAGTAGACACAGGTCCCTCCGTTTTTCCAGCGGCTAAAGGTACTCCCAAATATGCAGTTAGAGAGGCAAAGGCTTCTAGGAGATAAGCACAATCGTTGTTATTAGCCCCTCCACAAAAAAGGAAGTCATCCAAGTAATGCGTGACACCATCCAAACCAGTTCTAAAACGGAGGGCCCAATCCAGGAATGTGCTAAAGGACTCAAATGCGGAACATGCCACGGAACAGCCCATGGGCATGGCCTTGTCCACAAAGTACGCCCCCTCAAATTTAAAACCCAGCCACCTGAAATCCAGAGGATGAACCGGAAGAAGGCGGAAGGCTGATTCAATATCGCATTTGGCCAGGAGGGCGCCCCTGCCAAACCGCCGAATAAGTTTGATAGCCTGATCAAAAGATGCATACTTAACCGTGCACAGTTCCTGGGGGATGCCGTCATTAACTGAGAATCCTTTCGGATAAGAAAGATTGTGAATGAGTCTAAATTCCCCGGGGTTCTTTTTTGGGACTATGCCCAATGGTGAGATATGTAAATTCCAGATAGGGGGTGCATCAAATGGGCCAGCCACCCGACCTGCGCTAACCTCCTTAGATATCTTTTTTCTGGCGACCTCGGGCATCTCTTTTACGGATTTCTGATTAGGTGGTTCGCCAGACAGGGGGGGGATAGCAACTGGGATTCTGAAACCTGAAGAGAAACCTTCCCAAAGGTATTTGGCTGCCGTGATGTTAGGGTAATGCTGAAGCAAGGATTTAAGGGGGTCTAGTTTAATTGGGGAGTAGGCCAAAGTCAAGGTCCGGTCAATAGCGGTTACCTGATGCGCCCTGACCGGCTGCTGATCCGCCCCTTGACCCTTGTTGAAAGTTACCACGCCTCCCACGAAAGGACTGCCTACCCTTGAAGCAGGCCGTGGCTGGGTGCGAACCCTGGCATTTATCGCACTCGTGGCTATATTTGCAATAGCCCCTGCCACAGGTGCCTTTGTTGAACTCCCAACACACAAGGCGGCGGGTTGACTTTTTATATTCCGGCTTTGCAAATTTAATTGCGTCAGGCTGCTTCTTCTCAATGTATGGGCCCACATGCTCGCCCCAGAAGTTCTGGTCCCTTAAGTCCCACCTGGTACTGGACAACAAGGAGGCGTTCCTACGGAAATCCTCGTCATACAGCAGCGCGGGACCTTCACCGGCTAGGGCGTAAGCTTTCCTGACATGGGCCATATAGGCCAGGAGGTGCATTGCCCTTTTTGGGTAGCAAGCCACAATGGTGCCCATATAAATTTGGAAACCATCCAACCAATTTTCGAAGGTCCGATCCGCCCTAGGCTCCCTGTACCTACGCTTTCCATAAGTGTTCCTCTTTTCCCCTTTTCCCTTCAGCTTAGCCGGGGGAAGGAGAGTAAATATGTCTACATAATCCCCATTAAGGATCCTATTCCGCTGTTTATTAGACAAGTGATTGCCCAAAATGAAATCTGAGGACACAAATGTGGATTTCTTTACCTCAGGTACCAATGCACCATCTTTCCACTCAAGCGTACCATTGAAAGTTTTACGGTGCGAGTTTGCACGTCTCTCGTGCGCCCAAACAGGCAAGCCCACGAGGTCCTCACCCTCGCCCCAGTAGCCCTCCAAGGTGAGGTCTTCGTCATCCGAACTGGAAGAATTACCTGAGTCGTCATGAGGATCTGTATGCTTGGTCTTCTTGGTTTTCTTCTTACTAGTTGTCCGTGGTGCTTCTTCCCCAGTATGGACCGACTGTCCAGTGTTCTTTTCGGAACGCGCGGGCTGTGCTGGCTCCAGATTCTCGCCATCCGAGGTGGTGTTTGAAGACAAGCTCCTAGACCTAGATTGAATACCCTGTGAAAGATTGCGCAAACAAGTAGGGGTACCAAGGGAAAACTGGGAAGCGGGATTACTACTGCTAGGTGTAGAGGGCCCTATGCCCGCTGAATCGGATGAGGTTGTGGGTGCCGCGGTAGCAGATTGGGATCTGGTACCAATGCGACCAGCCTCGGTTGTGTTGCCGGAAGCCGAGGTAGAAGGGCGCGCCTCATCCTCTCTTGGCGTATCTTCGACGAAATCCTGGGAAACCTCAGCAGGGCGTGCCCATAAGGAAGCCCCAGGCCTTGATACCTGTTGAAAGAAGTTCTGAAAGCCAGACAATAAATTAACCATAGCTTCCTGTGGGACGGATATAGCGGTGACCATGGGAGTACTGGAGGCAGTGTTCGCGTTGGTGGCACGCCTTTTATTGGGTGCTGCTGCAGGCTGGGACTGTTTTCGCTTTGGGGCCATTGCACCTAGTCGGGGTGTGTCCCAAAATTTCACAAGGAAAACAAAGGAGGTAACCAACCCGCTTGCGGGGCCGCTTGGGAAGCTAAGTAATGGAGAGATACTGCTACTTGAGGGTGCGTAACGCAAAAGCACCCTAAAATGACACACAAGAGAAACTAAAGAAGCCCCGATGCGGAATTAACTGCAAATATATGTCAATTTAAGTGATGAGGATGTGGCCAAAAGAATATGCCAATTAAGGGTCCCCCGTAAGAAGTATCAGGGCAAAATAATGCAATTTAAATCCCGGGTGGAATAGTAAGGCAGGCAAGTAAGACAGCCAGTTGGTTGCCCTGACACGTTTTGCACTTAAATAATCAGCTGAATATCAAGTAATAGAATGCCACTCATATGCAAGTTGGGAGCACCGATGAATTAATCAAACCACTTCACGCCAGCTATACCAAATGCAACCGTTCCCCTAGTTGGGAAGGCAACGCTAGAGCGCCCCTAGAGGGCACTATTATTATTATTATTATTATTATTATTATTATTATTATTTTTATACAATTGGAGCTATATTCTTTAACTAATTAATATACGATATGATGTGCATAAATATTCGGTAAGATATAAGACCAAACCAAAGTATTAAATCAAATGCACAAACCAACTGAATAGCGGGAGGCCCAGACTTACAAGAAGAGCAGCGATGTTAAGCTGAGCAACCACTTTCGATAGGCTATTGATGCCGCCCGAAGTTAAGCAATCCAGTGCCCAAAGGCCACAAGCCAAGGAGGCTAATAAACTACAATTATTGAGTTATTTTACCGCGCCAGGTGAAAGCCGGACGTAGCTAGTACAGGCCAACAAGTGTGCTATTAACAGTAGCGATCCGACATTTAAACGTAACGAGAATTTAAAACGTAAGGCAAATAATTCCCTGATATAACGCCAGCGAATAAATTGAAACCGAGAACCCCCAGAGTATTAAAACAGTGGTTCAAAAACTGTAGCAGAAATGGAGCGCTCCAGAAAAGCTCGACGGTGAGTTACCCCAAGGGGCGGGGGGGGGTTGAGAAGGGATGCCCGGCCCACACTACAAATGCGGTATACCAGCCCCCTCCCAAGACGATAACCGAGGGGGAAGAGCACGTGTTATGCACAGCCGCGACCTCCCCAAGATGGCTGTCTGAAAGGGGCGCCCGTGGCGACCCACAATATGGCGATTGGCTAGGCAGCTGAAGCTATATGCGACCCTTCCAAAATGGCCGCTGCACGAGGACACGCGGCCACACTTGAAAATGGCAGTCAGGTCAGGCAAGCACCATCAGTGTTGACCCGCTCAAAATGGCCACCGAGAAGGACACGTGGCCGCAAACAAGATGGCGGCCGAAGCTAAGGCGACGGCAAAGCGTCGATACATACAACAAGCCCCCCAAACTTTAAGACCACAGGCCTGCCGCTACCCTCGAACCCCCAAATAAAGAAAAAAGCCCCAGTACGTTACCGCGCTCGCGATCGTGTCGAGGTACTAGGCAGAGCACGACCACAAAATGCCCGGTGAGCCGCCGCCAATAGACCGGAGGAGGTCTGGTTATTCCAGGAAGCCACGTAGCCGCGCGGATCCGGCTGCCAAAGAAGCCGCTCGGAGCAAGGGGGGGCAGCCCCCGTTAAAGTGATGCGAGGGCTTGCGGCGTGATCCAGGCAGGAACTGGCTGGGAGGTGAAGCGGCGCGATGGAGAGCGCAGGAAAAAACCGCCCCTGGTGGAAACGGATCACCGCGCGCTGAAGACGAACCACGTGGCCGGAAATCGGCACAAGGCGGAGCAAGGCGGCGGGCTCACAGCGCGGTTTGGGAAGGAAAAATGCCCGGGGGGCGGTAAAACAAGGCGGCACGATGGGGAGGAGGTCCTCAAAGAAGGTCCCGAGGCTGGGCGTCGGTGCTGGCGAGCGCACCCGAAAGTGATGGCTGGGAAGCGGCGCGGCAAGGCGGTGCGATGGCGAGGGGAATCCCCGGCGGTGCGGAGGCTCGGAGCCGGCAAGCGCACCCAAGCAGCCCGGCAAGGAGTAGCTTCTGCGACCCCGGAGAAGCGAAACCTGTTTAAAAAAGAATGTGGCGTTTAAAAACGCCGTTGGAGTGATTTCAGCTCAGCAGTGATGTTCGTAGTTCGAGCGGAGAGACTGCAGCGATCCCTGCAGCGATCCTCGAAGCGACGAAAAGGTGAGGTGAATCCAAGAGAGAGGGCGAGTTCCTGCCGCGGGCCCGCCTTTATAGGTGAGCCAGGCCCTCCCGGCGCGCCCCGATTGGACGCGCCGCAGGCGTGCCGTGGCAGGAGGCCGACCAATGGGCTGGGGAGGAATGCTAGCCATTCCCCCCCCACGGGAAGCCCGCGTGCTGCCCACAACCCCTCCTCCCTTCGAGACGGGAAGAGGCTTTACTATACACACAGACAAGATTCAAACTCCTACTCCAAACTCTACACTCCAACACCAAACTGCTCTGTCATACTGCTTATAAGGGAGAGCCTAGCCAATCACCACCTGTTGCTATGCTTCCCTGTCTCTAAGCAGACTTTCTCAAGCACTCTGTTTAACTTGGCTTGTTGCCAACTCACTAATTGTCTACTCCGGAAGCTGCTCATATTCATATGTCTCAACAGAAGCAACTACAAATCACTAAAGGTGTATCAGATTGTCCTGAATGGATTTGTATATATTTGTGCCAATTTGTAGCTCTAAACAGTCTCCCAGAAAGACAGATAGAGTGTCTCCAAAATATTACAACTATTAATTACACCACCATATAAGGAGAAGGCAAGATTGGGGAGAAGGGAAGCTGGAGATAGGCTAGAATGAACTTACATTAGCCTATCCCAGTGCTTGCAAAGGTGTAAAGTCTTAAAATCCAGAACTCTCTTGTAAGTTCTGTGTCTCACAAAGTGTTCCTCTCTTAGAAATCTTGTTTGATGATCGATACTATCATTCTACTTCTATAGCTGGAAGGAGAGGAAAAAATAGCCTCACAGGAGCATAATTTTATCCAGAATTGCTGAGTCCCAGTAAGGTGGATAAGCCATCATTTTGTGGGTTGGTGGGCATTTCAGAAGAGAAAATACATGACGGAAGTTTTTGAAAAGTACTGTAAGTTAATTACACTATGGTTAGATTGAAGATTGACTGAGGGTCTACTTGGTTGCATTTTAAGATTAAACTGTCCCTGCATCTGTTAAACCTTTTTAAGGTAATGGCACAATTCCAGGACTACCTAAAGCATAGATGTATGAATAATAATAAAAAGAATATCAAAATACAAGAAATTTAACAATAATTACAAACTTTTAAAAGCATGCCAATGCAGAGGGAGACCCAATCACTGGCTATACTGGTATAGAAGCTCAATAAAGTGTTCTCATTGCAGTGTTCACTATATCCTTTGCCCTTCACTATTGCAGTGAAAAGTAATAATGGATATAAAATAAAGGTAAGTCGCAACTTATACGCTTTTAACTTCTATGCATTCAGCTGTATATGCTTGGCAAAATAATCATAATCATAATCATAATCATAATCATAATCATAATATAATAATAATGGGGAGGAAAGGGCGTGGGTGCCTGGGGGGTTGGCAATCCCACCTGTCATTGAACCCAATGCAGTTTGATTATACACGATTTTGTTTCCAGGCACTATCCCCAGAATGTAACCCTACCATAAGTTGAGAGTCACCTGTATTAGAAGCAAACTCCTCTATTTAAAGCCCTACCATCATTAGTCAGTCAGGTTAGTGCACTAGACTGGAACCTGAGAGAGACCACTATAAGTCTAACCTAAGAACATAAGCTCACATCAAAGATGGTGTGTAGTCCTTTATTCTATTTTCCACAATCATTTTCCTTTCCTAAACCCATCCCTGGACCATGTAGGTATAGTCTGAACTCTCTCTTTTTGTCATAGCTGATAAATAGCAATAAATTGAAGTGCCTTAGTTGCTTTTACTTATAACATATCTTAGATGCAAAGCAATGATAGATGGCGGGGAGCTGGTTTTAACCCATAAAAACTGAAAAAAACCAAAGAAACATAATTCTATGCTTCTCACACGTATCTTTGGTCTACAGCAGTCATTTTGTTTCTATGTAATGTTGTTATTCTAGTCAAATAAAGTTGAGTTTGTGCCGTTTCCTTAATTTGATGTCCTGTTGCCACGCGTTCCAGCTGCCTTCCAATACTTGTATTGATTTTGAGAGTTTGCCATTGATTTGGACTTCTGTTGCTATGCAAAGAGTTAAGTGTTAACCTTTAAAATTATTGATTTGTGTGTGTGGAAAAATGCAGAAAAGTTTTACTTTCAAGATTAAAGTTGTTCATAATATCAGCTACACTATCTCCACTCCATCATCATTTAAAATGATTGATACACGAATCTCCTTTTATTTTATTACAAAAGGAGGAGGTTTTCCAGATTGGCTTTTTTATATTTATAATGTTGAAGGGGTAATTCTGAAATCACCTATTCACAAAAATAGATTAACTTATTTTGTGTATATTCATAACATGTATACAAAAACTAACGAGTTTTTCTTGATGCAGATAAAAAGCATTTGTCCCTTGGGCAGCATTCACTATGGTTCAAAGTATCTTAACATAACCAAAGAGGTGTGTTGTGGGTAACCTCTCTTTCACCATTCTTCTTTCTTTTGACCTTTACTTTGCTTGTTTGACAAGAACCACCAGGGAAATTGGATTAAAATAATGATAATAATGAAACCATTGGGCAGTTTAAAAGGTTACTGAATGAAGAGATGCCTTGTCTCTGATCTCCAGGTACAAATTCTCTTTAAACTAATATTGGGATCACAAAAATGAATATTAAGAGGATAAGCAGAACAGTAAGATGCACATTTCACATGTCCTCACCAGGAAACAATATGCAAAACACTTGTTTACAGGTAGGAAACCTATTCAAGAAGCTATCTTAAGTATACTTTATCACATACTGGAACTCATCATCTCATGGTAGACAACAAGACTTCCCTACTTTACCTTTTCAGCCCTCCTTTGTGCATACCTACCTGTATATAACTAAACCAGCCCTTTTTGCATGCATCATTAGACTTCTCCCATGTCCACGCCTCCCTACAAATTTCAAAATCCTACTTTAAACTAGGCTTTGGCACTAGTTTGCTAGCTATCACAGCTTCAAAAACTGCCATGCATTTCCACATGGAAATGTGGAAGGACCACGTTCTGAAGGACCTTACGTTAAGGCACCACTGAACCTGAACCAAAGGGTTGGTAAGGATTCTATTGCCCGACTACCTGCATGTCTAGAGAGAACTTAGTCACCTCAGGTATAGAACTCCTGATCCTAACCTTGGGTCCTGGTCTCCTCCCATCTGCACAGCTACAGGATTGCTCCAGCAAGAGGTATGACAGAATTTTGCTTCTATCTTCTTGAGAGTTTCCACACACTCTAAGGAAATTTAGAGTATGAAATGTTACTTAAATGCATCTTTATATATGCTGCTTCGCATTAACTACGTTGTATTGAGTCAATGTATGCTTTTGTTTCTTGTAATATCTTTTTGGAATAGTATTGCGTGTGCATGTTTTTGGCTGAAATTGCTTAATGAGGCTCACATTCAGGGCAGCACACAATTGTCTCCATGCAAAAGATCTCACCTTTCAAGGGAACATGTTCAGAGGAGGGAAGGAGGTGGACACGCGTAGGGATTCTGATATATATATGTAACAGAACCACAATGATACCAGTAAAATCAATGAATTGTGTGCTATCACATTTGGTTAGTTGTGAGATGCAGATGAGTTTCCTACTCTTGATTAAAATCAGGGAGAAATAGTTCATAAGATAAGGGACAAATTGCAAATACTAGAGCCCAAGGCCATTTAATTGAGCTTAATGGGGGAAAGATTCAAGGCAGCCAAAAGTAAGTAGTTCTTCACTGTGCATAGTTAAACTATGGCAGGTGCACCATCTAGGAGGGGCCACCTCCCCCAATTTTCAATGTGGGGCCCGGGCACCCTCAAAGGTCCATAGCAGCCGCATGTGCATGCTGCAGGCTGTGCTCATGTCATGCAACCACACTGTTGGGCACGCTCGCGTCATGTGTGCAAGTTGAGGGGAGTCATCACAACATGTCATCACGCCCTGTGTTGTGTGTGAGTAACGTCCATGTACATTATGAAGTGTGGGTACGTACCCATATAAGAAGTGTGAAAAAATAAAAGAGAGAAGTATTGCCCATGAATTAACTTTCACTCAAGCTCTAATAGTACACAGGATTAAGTATAAAGTTTACTATTAGAGGAACCAGTATGGATTTTTTTAATTACTAGGATGTTGAGCCATCCACAAAATCCTTGGGTCCTGGTAATAATACAGAATTACTTTAATAGACCTTCTCCAAACAGAAATAACGTTCCTTTTCAGACCAGAAATAAACAATAAACAGGATATGGCCATTTTATTTATTTTAATAGAAAAGGCCATGCAATCCATTTGATTAATAAGCGTATCAGAATTATTTTGTTAGGTGCAAAAGCTTTCCATTTCCTTGTATACCAGTTGTTTACTATTATGCTTATTTGATATCTCGAGAAATGCTTCATACCTATCAGGTTATCTCTGTCTTAATAGCCCCATCATCTTCCCAACCTGTTGAGCTGGTTGATCCTTCACAGGAACCTCAACCCATATGTTTATGTATCCACCATTCCTTAGTCCACTTTATCCACCTGACGGAGTAGATTGTCACCGACAAAAGCTGAAGCACAATAAATCAGTTCGTCTCAAAGGTCTCCCAGCACTCCTTGGTTTATTGCTGAATTATTCTGTAAGCGGCATTACCTTTGAAAACTTAATGCACTTAAACCTGTGTGGAATCATGAAAAATAACATTGCCCTTGCTCAAAGTACTTCACTTTTATGGGAAGTGAAACGGAGGACATTATTTATGTCTGACATCCTCCACGAGTATTGTTTAGAATATATCTCAGAAGTTGTTGTGCATGGTGTAGACACCTTAGCATTATGAGTCAGGCTCCTGTGCCATTCTGGACGCAGTTTTAGAGAAGTTGTCGCTACTAAAATATGTCTTTTATGTAAGCATTACAATTTACAATAGCAAAGACCCTACCCTCTAAAAATGCCAAGAGCCAAAAATGTCAAGAGCTGGAGAACAGGATTTGCATGCAAAAGAAGGTCCCAGATCCAGCATCCTTGAGCAGCATTGCCACAAAAGATGCCCAGCCCAGATTCTGAACAGCAGTCTCCAGTCAAAGAACATAAGAACCTGCTGGATCAAACAAGTGGTCCATCTAGTTCAGCATCCTGTTCTTACTTGCGATTCCTAGCAACTGGTATTCCAAAGTTTGTTGCCTTTAACACACAGCCATCGTGGCTAGGTAAGGATATGTGAACAGTAGAATACAGCAGCTTCCTATGTCTTTGATCACTAAGATTTGGACTTCAATGAAAATTTGAATTACCTGTTGTTTTCTCAGCATCCTCAGTTTTGAATACTGTTGGGCTTTCAGTGAAAACAACCAAGAATAATGCAACTCAACAGATCATTAGCACAACTTGTGATCTACTCAGCTGAATGCAACCAGTCCATGCACTCCTTGAAAAGCTTTTCCTTTGGGGGCCCAAGCACTTCTCAGACCAAAATATTTATAAGCCCCTGTTCGATGGAGGATGGGCGGTCAGCTGCAAGTCCAGAGGTTATGCTGGCGTGCTTTACACTGCTGCATTAAAACTTGCATGTATGGAGACAACTTACTCACTTCAGGTATAGAACTCGATCCTAACTTTGGGTCCTGGTCTCCTCCCATCTGCACAGCTACAGGATCACTGCAGCAAGAGGTATGACAGATAATTTTGCTTCTATCTTCTTGAGAGTTTTCACAACAAGTTGCATTAAAACTTCCAGCAAGAGTTGAGAATTTTGAAAAGGGTTGGAATTCAAAGTCAAAATTCTGCGGGGGATTTTCAAATTTCAAAACATCACGAAATTTCCTTTCATTTCTCAAGATGTTAATTAAACTCAAAGAAGATATTACCGCTTCCTAAAGAAGCTAAGATTATCATAGCTGTTATGTGAGAACATTAGTAAGATCTTCGAGGAACTGGGAAGGGAAATTCTGCAGATTTTAATACAATGTTAAGGCTTAATAGTTTGTTTTAATATTTTGTGTCAGTGTAATTTACCCTGATAGCATGCTGTCATCTTCACATTAGAGCATAATTTTCCAAACCTCACAAAGAAGGCAATCATGTACAGTATCATTAGAATTTTCCATAGACTTTCTCTAATATATTTTTACTGTTACCTTGACATGATGATGTTTTCAGGCTGGCTTGAAATGATCAACCTGACACACGGCATTGCTTCCATGAATATGTGTGTTGAATATGTGTATTCTGACACTGAATGACTGAAGCATCCAAACTGCCTTAAGTAAAATGAATTTGCTTGCACAACAATTTTGTTTTCAAAATACTGCAGTCCACTTTAATATCAACGTCTGAGTTTTTATGGTTGTTTCTAGTCTACAGTATGTGTGCATTTACCTCTGACTTTATGCATGATCTTCGTGACTTTATGGGGTCACGAAGAGTCGGACATGACTAAACGACTAAACAACAACAAATTATGCATGATCTACATTTAAACAGGAAACAGCAGGAGATAGTGGATTATTTGAAACAGAGTCCAAAAAAGGCTCCCTTTTTATTTGCATTTTTACAAGAAGAATGAACCTTGCAGTCTGCTTTCATATCCTAAATGAAAGAATTTATCAAGTCCCATTAATTCAAGCTTTGCTAAAATATGTTAATGCTGTGCCAAAATCTCTACTCCACTTTCCCAAAAGTTTCTTGAAAGCTACAGAATAGGCTTCCATTTTGATATTTCATTCACAGAATATGCAATGTATGGGTTTTTTTAATTATTACTAAAGTGGCCAAGAGTGGCTCATGCATTTTTCTTTCCAGGCTGCATTTCTCTAGCACTCCTTCCTTTACTCTGGGACCCTGGCTGTTTGCATTTCCTAATCTGAGAAAGCCCCACGGAAGGAGTGCAATCTTCCCTTGGCCTTTGATGAAAGTACAGACACCTAGGAAGGCTGCAGAGCGCCAATGATTTGTAGAATGAAAGAAAGAACAACCACAAACACCCATTGGCCACCTTAAAAGTAGGGACATACAAAAACAGTTCCATTTATTTCAATATTAATTTGCATTTTCATCTGGTATTTTTTCTTCTCCTGCAATTGGTTTATTTTTGCATGAGCCTGTGTTCTGTTTCATCATTCACTGGAACTCTCTCTCTCTCTCTCTCTCTCTCTCTCTCTCTCTCTCTCTCTCTCTCTCTATATATATATATATATATTGTAGCACACAGTTAACATGCATATCTCACCCATTAGAAAATATTTGCAAATCAATTACTTCCCCATGTGTTCCCTTTAAAAGTTAATGAAGTGTCTAATGGTCCATCACAAAGCCATCTGTGGCTGCAAACCCAAGTTGACTCAGAAGTAAACCCTATTGAATTCTGGGAGGTTTTCTCCCAGGTAAGTGGATTTAGGACGCAGCTACTCTTTCTACCTTGATATCACAGTTGAGTATAAACTTGCAATCCTCTCTCATATCCTTCATTCAGGCACCAGGGAGAGACAATTTAGTTATATATCAAGTAAAGTTCAGGGTAAGGGGGGGCGGGGAGGAAAATGATTTTTAATGTAATTTTGCTTTTTAAATGGCGAGGAGGTAAAAATGGGCAGTCAAATCCAGATGGCTTTCCCCACTTTGAACAAGAGATAAGGACTAACAGGCAACCAAGGAATTTCCAAGGGGCCCTTGGAAAAACAATGCTCCTAGGTCACCTGAGTCCTTAGTTTGGCTGTTATGTAATCCTAGAAACCACATGCCCTGGGGTTCTTTATGCCTAGGCAACAGCTGAGCATTATTAAATATAGAATATAGAAGTTGTCTGATAAGTTTCACCTAAGTTCGGTTGTCCAGGAACCCATGTGCCTTAAAGTCTTTACTTCACACTCTAGTTGACTGAAAGGTGATGCTAACAGATGGTGTTTGTAAAGTAATGAACGAATTGCTAGACCACTTACGGACTTGGTGAGAGCCTGCCTGTTGACCTGCCTGTGTTAATGAGTTAACCAATGGGAAGATGAGTATCAAAGCTAAGCAGAGTTAATTGATTGCTATGTCACAGAGTATAAGCTAACTTTTGTACTGCGGTAGATTTAGTCTGACACTACAAATAAAACAGAGAGCTTTTCCATAGAAAGCGTCTTCAAAGCCATCAGTTTGCAGCAGAAAGCTATTGAGGAACAAGGCATTCTATTAAAGGTGTAAAGAGAAAGTTATTGAACTGGTTACTAGTTCCAGCAGTATGGGGGAAATGGGGAGAACAATAGCTTTCTCTCTCTCTAATTATACTCAAAGCTGGATGCTGATAGCCATGTAAATTGCAGGGTTTATTATATTTGCCTCCCTGGGCTCCATCGGGAGCAAAGGCTAGAAGCTGTACCTGGAGGATTATAGTGCTGCCCAGATATTTGGGTACAGGGCTTGAGTGATGTTGTAAACAGTGAAAATATTGCCTAAATACCTCTATTTTTTATGATGATGGGGATTCCGGTGAAGTATTTATTAAGTGTTTATGGCAATATGAGCATTGTAACAAAGGATTCTGACTCTTTTGCAACCTCGACTCTTAGCACAAACACAGTAAAGGATCCAGTTTGCATTGCCATTTTCAAATACCTTTTACCATTCATTTTCCTAAATTCTGTCTGACAGATATGCAAGTTGATATGGTGTGTTTCTTCTGCTTATTGTTGACAATAGTTTTGGACTATATCCCAAGTATGACTTATAAATCTGTAAGTGATTAGCATTCGTAGTACATTCAGAATTTTTATGTTGACTTTCAGTTTGGCACTGGCAGAGGACATCTGGGATATACAACTTGGCATGCATGAAGGACATGTCACAGATCTGTTAACGGATGAAATACATATAGGTTTCAAGCATTTCCCCGCCACCCACTCTAAAAAACATACAAGGCAGTTCTGGGAAACCCAGCCAGATGGGCGGGATATAAATAAATCATCATCATCAATGTTTTCAAAGAATCACCAGTGCTTTTATTATTGAATTATTTCCTGTTTGTAGGTTTTGTGCACTTGCTCAAATTATTCCACTACAAACATCAATGAACCAAGTGCAAGTTTCGCACTACATTTCAGTAGTAGTAATTCTAATTGTTAGAGTCCACCACGTGGAAATCAATTCCACTACTCCATCACTGTGGAACCCATTGGTGATGACTGTCAAGGGCCTCACAAATCCTGATGCAGACCCAGCTTATACAGCTTTCAAGCTACCTCACTTGCTCCAGTTTTCCCCTTCCATAGGGCCAATGTAGCAACTAACACCCAAGTTTCCAGCAGAATGTAAATTACACTGTAACTCTAAAAGAACTTCCAAACTTCAAGAGAGAAAAGGGTAGTTTGAATTAAATCCTAAAGAGACAGAGGACTGCAGTGCTCTGCTTACTAATCTTATTCTCCTCTCTCCTTCAGGGTAAGACATCGGGATCAATATTTTACAGGGAGAAAAGTATAAGGCAAGGAAAGATAGGCACATAACAGATAAACGAATATCTTTTTATAGGCTAGCATCGCATGGTAAAAGACTATTTAAGTTTCCTAGAACTTTCCCTCTGACCTGGCCTGATGAAACTTGCCATATGTCTGTCTGTTGACCATTCACCTACTAATTCACTTATGGGGTCATGTAGCACCAATCATGCTGGAGGGATAGATAGCCCATAGGGAAACATCAATCTCCCTCCACTCTTAGCGCCATATCTTGTGAACACAAAGGGGTTATCCATTCCTAACAGAATTGCTAAATTGTTGGACCCCAAAGCCTAAGTCATGAAACCCTTAGCATTTTGCAAATGGAACTGTGTTCACAGAGCAGGTTTCCCCACGTCCTTTTTTCCTCTGCTGCCCACAAAATCTGCTCCTGCAATTCAAGCTGTTTAGCCACTCTGCCTTTAATGACATGCAACAATTTAAATCAAAATGCTTCTATTTGACAAAACTAGGCATTTAAAGAATTCTTTCAACAACTACTACTTCTATTTGACAAAACTAGGCATTTAAAGAATTCTTTCAACAACTACTACTACTACACCCACCCACCCACCAAGATAACTTTCTTTGCTTTACTTCCAGGTGATGCAATTTTAGTCTGGCATCTCTTTTGTAAAAATGAGAGGTTCATCAGATTGTATCTGAAAGTGAGAGACATCCTAAGGTGCTGAAGCTCCTTGGGACTGGCAGGAGGGGGTTAGGAATGATATAAATATTATAGTAAATATAATAAATCAGCTAAAAAAGAATAGTTCAAAATAGATGTTGACACTTTATTTAGGTCCATTTCGTTATATTTATGGCATGTTTTTAGGCCTACTCATCGCAATATGTAAAATTAACAGTGAGTGGATGAGTTGTAGCTCTTCTCCAAGGAAACACTACCACTCTCAGACATGTGCCACTAAACTATTGCATGCCTGTTTGGTTTTGACAGTTGTGTTTATGGATTTCATAAATGATATCTGAATGTTAGCATGCCATTTACTACACCGTCCCTCTTTTGCCTTGAAGATGACACTTACTGATGCACTTGATTTCTTCCCAGATACTTCTGGCTTTCTGTGGACCAATTTTAAAATTCAAAACGAACATAAAAACTACACCTGCTTGGCACTTTGGTATTCCAGCGTGTGTAAATGGACAGATTGCTCAACAGCGGTCTGTGCAGCTAGTGACAAACACCATCACTAGCCCCTACTCCATTCTTGAAATGCCTACATGCGTAAGTCTCTTAGCCAGCAACCATTTATGACTGGTTGTCATAGACTGGCTGGGTGTAGAGGAGAGATGAGAGGCACCAGCTGGGGAACCCAGAGCGAGGGGGGTGTCGGTGGGATGACACTGAGTGGTCACAGGGAGAAGAGGGAGCAGCCTAGAACAGGCGTCCCCAAACTGAGGCACTCCAGATGTTTTGGCCTACAACTCCCATGATCCCTAGCTAAGAGGACCAGTGGTCAGGGATGATGGGAATTGTAGTCCAAAACATCTGGAGGGCCAAAGTTTGGAGATGCCTGGCTTAGAAGGTGGAGGTGTCAACAGCTGAAAAGTCAACAGGGTTTAATAAGCAGGAAGAAGCTGTGGCAGACAGTAGTCCAGAATCAGAGGCTGGAGAGGTGGGTGGCCAAGAGGCAGAGATGAGGCAGCCAGGGAATCTCCCACTCCTGCTGTAACCAGTTCCCTTCCCCCCGGGTCTCCTAAAACATGAAGAGGAATGAAGAGGATGTGAAGCAAAGAGAGACAAGACAAAGGAGCTTCAGGTTGCTGAGGAAGGACCTGGGAGAGGAGACTTAGAGAGCAGTGGGAAAGTGGGGACCTTCAGTTCTTGCAACTGCCTCATTGGGGCAAGACTTATTGGGAAGAGTTGCTGTGATCACTATGCCTGAGCTGTTTTGTTTCTTTGAATAAAGAATTAACTTCACTGACACTTTTGAGTTATTGCTGACTTGCTCCTGGCTTCCGCCTTGACACCCACTCCACACCACCTTTGAAGGAACAAAAAAAAAGGTGTCTGAAAATCCAGTATTGGGTCTCTCTCATTTCTTTCACTTGTAATTTGGTCCTTTGTCTGAAGATATTTTTCCCTGCAGACAAAGCTAAATATGCCGATGCACAAGCACTTTATACAGAGACAAATGATTTATGGGATAGATATATGAGTGTGCTAGAAGACTACAAAACACTCAGCCGCTGCTAACACAAGCAAGCCCCTAAACCAGAGTATCTGCCAGCTATAAGTGCTGAGGAAAAGGTGTATAAGTAAAAAATAATGCAGTGCTCCATTTTATAAGATAAACAGGAAACAGCTGCAATGTTTACAGTCCTGTAAACCAATCAGTCTGGTATGATATATGATACTGCAGGGGGAGGGGATAGCATGATTGCCAGGAGAGTGAGCAGATTAACTGATGACCAGAAACAAATATAGTTATGTAGTGAAGAGCTTGCCAATTGGAGGGAGGGACCCCCGGAAGAAAAATGTATGTGAATTACAGCCAACCAGAATGAAATGAGAGGGATCCCGCTACAGAAAATAACTCAAGAGTGGGTCACTGTCTTATCTATGTAACTGCCATGAAATCAGAAGAATTGCCTGAAATTATGACAGAAATTGATTGCAATAGAAAGCTGTGGTTTTAGAATTGGACTTGAGTGCAACATTCCCCCCCCCCCAAGCACCACAAGACTGCTCATCCTGTTAAAAAGAGTGGTCTAAGTCAAACTCTATTTTAAAGGCTTGCTTTTCCTCTGACAGGCTTGGGCCAGCTGAGCTAGCAGTAGCCCTCATCCTGAACAAGGTTTGGATCTGGCAGGAATTTACAGCAGTTTAATTTAGAGCAGCATAAATTACATAGTTAAAATTGCTCCCTTAAATGGTAACTGAACCAAATTTCTACTCTATCCCTACTTCTGAGTAGACATGTGTAGGACTGCAGTGAAAGGCAATTTAAGCTTGTAGTGTAGACATGTCCTAAAACTCTACACAATAGTATCCACAATAGTATTTTTGGATGTTTATCCAACATTCCCCACCCCTGCATAAAGAGAGTGCATCCAAACAAAAATATATAGCCCTGTTTTTCAAAGCAGTAGCATAATCACATTTTTTTAAAAGAAAAGCTGGTTTTCAAAAGTTGTAATTAATTTATCATTCCATAGGATAAAAAGCTCCTTTATGCATCACACCTGTGCCCTTGGAAATAATTACCGGTAAGTGGAATTTTTTTCATGCAATGTGGAACCTTACAAACTAGCAAATGCATTACTGAATAATAAATGAATTTTTGAAGATAAGTTTCTATTTACCTTCGTTTAAGGCTTAAAACCCACACCTACCTGCTTAAACCTTAACTTCATTTACTTTGTCCTAATCTAGTCTTTCCCATCTTTCTCAACGTTAGTTGAGTAATGGGAACCAATGACCATGTATTCTCCTCACCAATTGCACTCATAGGAATAAGCCCCCAAATTGTACTGTGGAATTCTGTGCACTAAGCATGTTAACCCCTATTGCTATGGTTTTTCCCCCAAGCACAATAACAGTGGAACATCCAGGAAGAATCCTCAAGTAAGACTGACTGTGAGCTTATACAGCAAATGAATGTTGACAGATAAATGAAGGTCTTCTCATTCCAGATCATGTCTTGCTGCCCTCCACTGTCTCCTACATTTATTTAAAGGATTATCAGCCATCACTCTTCTTCGTATAGTCCTGCAACTGGAACTTGTGCTCTTTTCCCTCCTTCCTGTACCACAGACAGGATAAATGTAGGAAACTCTGGTCCTCGGCTCGGTTCACTTGAAATATCTCCTTATGATTATAGGGCTCTGTGTTTCAGCCTCCCGAATGATTGTGAAGTTGACCGACGCAGGTCCACAATAATGAATCGTCAACTAGAGTGAGATCCAATTAGCATCTAATTAAAATCTACATATGGCTTCAGACACAATTTCTCTGACGAGGACTGGAACATAATGATCTTTCAGATTTCACACTTCTCTTAATTTTCAGACACAGTTCTTAACAAAGAACAAAATGAATCGGGGGGAATAGTATTTTAAACTAAAAATACTTTTGGAAATGTGTAAATTGAGATCAAATGCATATTTAAATAAAACATTGTCACACCTACAATAATGGTAGTTCCATAGTGATTGGCAAATTAGGCAGCCTTTTTTTTTTTTAACCATGGCTGCCATTTTCAGTTCCCTAAACTGCTTTGGGGAGAAACCTCGCTTGCCACCTGAGACCACTGCCTGGAACAGAATAATAGGCCAGATTAGTTAATTATTAAGATTTTGGGCAAACTTTAGCTATCATTTTTTCCCCTGAACTGAAGCAGCACAATATTTAACTAAGATACAAATCCAATTTAACCTAAGCCACGGGTAGGCAAACTAAGGCCTGGGGGCCAGATCCGACCCAATCGTCTTCTAAATCCGACCCACGGACGGTCCAGGAATCAGCATGTTTTTACATGAGTAGAATGTGTGCTTTTATTTAAAATGTATCTCTGGGTTATTTGTGTGGCATAGGAATTTGTTCATTCCCCCCCCCAAAAAAAATATAGTCCGGCCCCCCACAAGGTCTTAGGGACAGTGGACAGGACCTCTGCTGAAAAAGTTTGCTGACCCCTGACCCAAGCAATAACTGCAGAGGAGGTGTGGGGAACCTGTGTCCCTCTTGATGTGTTGTGCTACATTTCCCAACACCCTCAACCACTGGCCACGCTGGCGGGGGCTGATGGCAGTTGGGAGCCAACAATATCTGGAGGACCACAAATTCCACACCATGGCTATAGAGAATTATTCCTAGCAAATTGAGGTTTTTAAGTTTTAAGTCACTGTCAAGACAATTTACGGGAGCACACTCAATTTCCAATAGAGATTAATAGAGAACTTGTGGCTTCATTTAATGAAACTAGTGATCCATCTGATTCAGCATTTCATTTCAACTGCAACCAGTACAGTATATCTAAAAACTGTAAGCTAGGCATGGAAGTGACTGCTATCCTTCTGTTGTCTATGTACCCAGAGACATACTGACTGAATCATCTGTGTGCTGATTTATGCTAACAAACAACCAAATCTCTTGGTAGCTAATTGTGAAAAGACAAATCAGAATAACTTACATTTTTATGAAGGCCTTAAAAAATGTGTGAAAAAAGATTATGTTAATAAACACTGTATATGGCACTATTATTCCGACAGCTGATTCCCCCCCCCCTATTCATTCCTTACATCCTTACATTCCTTTAAAATGCCATCTTCCTTCAGTAACTATATCCTGTGTAGACACTTCTCTTCCTCTTTTTTCCTGATAAATTTCAGCATTCCCTGTCAGGGATTGTTAGTTAATATTTTCATATCCCAGAAACACTTGATCGTTTTAGAGAATGCATAACAGTCTTAAAATGTCCAACTAAGTAAAACCATCCTTTTATTACTATAATAGTCATCAAATGGCTCTCACATAGGGGGGACGTGTTTAATTCCACATTGTACTATAATGTGTTCTTCACATCATTGTTGTGATCATCTCAGCATGGTACCAACTGCCATTCTGGCATTAGTGTTGCCATCAACTATCATTCAGACTATTTTTCAAGAGCAATATGGATTTTAACTTGGCATTTCAGATTTGTCTCATATATGCATAAAGGTAAAGGTACCCCTGACCATTAGGTCCAGTCGCGGACGACTCTGGGGTTGCACGCTCATCTCGCTCTATAGGCCGAGGGAGCTGGCGTTTGCCTGCAGACAGCTTCCGGGTCATGTGGCCAGCATGACTAAGCCACGCCCGCTTCTGGTGAACCAGAGCAGCGCACAGAAACGCCGTTTACCTTCCTGCCAGAGGTACCTATTTATCTACTTGCACTTTGACATACTATTGAACTGCTAGGTGGGCAGGAGCTGGGACCAAATAACGGGAGCTCACCCCATTGCGGGGATTCGAACCGCCGACCTTCCGATCAGCAAGCCCTAGACTCAGTGGTTTAGACCACAGGGCCACCCATGTCCCTATTCATATATGCATAGATACATACATAAATTATTAAATATAGATACAAGTGACTGACAGAACTGTTTGGTTAATCTTTTTGGATCCCGCCTTCAGCACAAATTCAGTTGAATTTTAAAAAGACAATGGGAGCTAAGCAGAGTTTGAAGACTGGTGAAAACTGAAGATCTCTTGGAAGAAGATATCTTGGAAAAATATGTGCATATATTTATTGATTTAAACAAGAACATATACTTCAATAACATACAAGAATAAAGGAAGGAAGAAAAGCAGTGCATTTGAATGAAAAAGAAAATAAAGACAGAAAAGGAGAGAGCACAAATCTGAGTCATTTCATTCACATTCCTGGGGGGAAATTATGATAATGATTATGATGATTGGTGTTGGGGGAGTAGTAACATTTTCAAAAAGATCTGTTTTATTTATAACTCTCAGGATATTGCCCTGATATTCTCACTTAATGCTGAAAACTTACTAAGAATTCCATGCAGAACCAAATCTTACAGGGTGCATTTGAAGATTGTTATAATCATTCACATATAAAATAGTTTTGTCACATTATTAAAAATGAATATATATTTTTTGTCCTCTAGTATAGCTTGTTTTGTGTGTGTTTAATTTCCAGTACTAGACATGGACCAAGTACAGACATACAATTATAGGGCAAAAGAGGGGGAACTTTGGCTGTCCAGATGTTGATAGGCTCCAATTGTCAATGATAGTCCTTGTCAACATGTCAACATGTCAATGATAGTCCTTGTCAACATGGGGTCACGAAGAGTCGGACACGACTAAACGACTAAACAACAACAGTCCTTGTCAACATGTCCAATGCTCAGAGATGATGGGAGCTGTAGTTGTAGAAATATCTGCAGGGTGAAAGTTTATCCAGTCCTGACCCAGGTAAAAGCTTGATATCCTTCAAATTAAGGTCATGGGATGTTATTCCTAGATGTCAAAGTTCTCTTTGGCTTCTAGTGCCTATGACGGGATTTTTCTATTTAAAATATTCCCAGGTCAATCTTCCTTGTTGCTGTTGCTGACTAGTGTTATCTAAAATGAGTATGATCAAACCTCTGCACCCTCCCCTGCTATTTTACTGGTGCCAGCCCTGCCAGGGCTTTGCTCTCGCCACCACAGTGCCACTGGCACTGCCCAAGTTTGCTTGCTCGCCACACAGCAGTCACTTCACTTAACCCAGGGAGCAAGTTTGGGCAGCAGCGGTGGCTCCCCTTGCACTCTGCCTAGAAACACACTTTTGCTCCCCCTGTTCCCTGGGCAGGCAGACATACAAATGGGCTGCTGGAAGAGGTGGAGGGAGAGGTAATGTAGGTCAATGACTGCTTGTTGCACTATTGCTCCTTGCGTGCCCAGCCTGCCCAATTTCCCGAGAAGCCCCTTCTGGCTGGGTGGATAGCTTCCCTGACAGCAACTGTTCCCTGCATAGTGGCACATCTCCCCAGATTCCCAGCTACGTTGCATCCAGCTCTTACTCTTCTCTCTCCCCAAACACCTTTTCCTTTCTCTTCTTCCACACTTTGCCCAGAGTGGGCAGGGCCTGAACCTGCAGGGTTGTCATCATCATGGGGGGTGGGGGCAGCGTTGGGGCATTTTGCCTGGAGCAGTAAACTGTCCTGGACTGACCCTGATGAAAGAGAAATGAAACCTGCTGGTCTGGCTTGAAAAACAGTCCTTTTATTTTAGCAGCATCTGTATGGCCTCTTCCTTCTGACAGCTGAGCGGCTGCTGACAATACTGTAAATGGGTCTTTCCATCCATCTGTCATTAAATCTACAATTAGACACAGTGGAGATGGAGTTCATGTTCATGTGAAAAATGATTTTTGTGATCTCTTGAAAAAGGCAGAGGTACCCTCATGCATTATGAACATATTTATTGCTATTGACATAGTACCATATCAACATGCACAGCACTTCGCTAGGTAAAATGAGCAATTCTGCAAATGCATTCTGCTGGTCATGTTTCAGAAGGTTTTAATTTTTTTCCAGAGTTTAACATTGTTGATTCTTTGTGACAGGGAATGTTGAAGGAACATTTAGGGCTTCGGTCTCAAGCACTTATCCAGAGGGAAATCTCAATGAAATCAATAGGGTTGAGTAAACATACTTAAGTTCAAGGTAAAGTCAATTGGCTGAAGCCAGACTTAGTCAAACTTAGAGACAATCCAGTGCAATCAATAGGACTTAAGTTAGCATTAATTTAAACAGAAAGTTTGCAATATTTGTAAGTTGTAAAACTAACATTATATTAGACAACTATTCTGAATCTCCAGAATTTCTAGAGGAAACTTCTACAGATATACAAATTTATTTTAAAAATAGTCTATTTGAATAAATTGGACACCCAGCTAGCTTTATTGTGAAAGAATGAAATAGCCGGTGGGTTGACATGGGTAGTTATTTGAGCTTAAATGAAACAAATATGCATGTAATATGAAAATGTAAAGTCACATTATATTACTGGTCCATCAGGCCCCGAACTGTTTAGTCAACCTCCAGAATCTCAGTCATGGATCTGTGTTAGTTTCCACAATATACTTTACAACTATTATTATTATTATTAGTAGTAGTAGTAGTAGTAGAACTTATTAGTCATTTGATACACAAGAACAGGACTCAAAACAACCTAATGAAGAATGTAGAAATTGGTGCATGTTTCTTAACATTTATGGAACGGTGTTTGGTAGGTTTCATTTTGTAAAATTATTGTGAACTAATTCTATACTTTTAGGACTTTTAGGACTTAACTGTAATTGTAAATGAATGATGACCCTCTTTAAAATACAACAGCAAGCTTAAAGCTTGGCCTTTTAATAGTCAATTGATTACAAACCCTGCTTCTAACATCACTGTAGCAAAATTCACAACATTATCTGCTTTGGGACAAATTTCAAATGATAATTTTCTATTTGTCTGAAATGTCTTGTGTGTAACCACGCATTGTAACAGGGATGCAAGATTGACTGCAAGAGCCGTGGGGTTTTTAACCCAGCTGATTATTATCCACTAGGTAGTGTCTGTGCCTAAAGTCATTATGCTTGAAATGAAATTAATTACTGATCTTGTTTTACCCCATTTATCTATAGCCAAGGGGGAGATAAGGCGGCAGCAATTCCTCCACAGAGATGGGGGGAAATTGCTTGTTACTGTTGATGTCTGACATTTCACATCACTCCACCTGGTGGAAACAAAGACATGGCTATCCCTTTAAAAATAAAAAAAATACTCCATTTTGCAATCTCTGATGTGTGACCACAGCATATGTTTCTTGTTTGGAGAGATAAGAAAGGGATGTTCTGCCCAGAAGGAATATGTGCAGCTATATATATAAATACGGAACTTGAAATCAAGAGATTATTGGGCCTGGGAAGTTACAGACTGTATTGGAAATAAGAAATCAGAGTGGTTGGTCCTCATGTGTGAAATAGCACTAAAAGTCTGGAGCTAGTGCTGTAAATGGAACATGAATAATACACAGCTGATAGAGTTGTATCCTATTGCACCTTTAAAATAAAGAAAAACCAAAGGCTTGACATACGACACATCTCTCTCCCTTGTATTTTATATACAAACAATTATACTATGCATTGGGAAAAAGGCATATCACTGTACTGCACATTGAGCTTTTTTAGCATATGCTTTTATCCCGCGTGACGAGCGCATCTGGAGGCTGGAAACGTCACATCAGGTTATGTAAATTCAGCCTTTACCCAAATGTCTTTGCTTTATTCATCTTTCTGTCAAAGCCCAGCACTGCTTCAAATGTCAGATTCCCCATCCTATAATCCACTGGCACTTCATTTTTCAATCTGCAAAAGGAAATGGGAGTTTTAACTGTTTACCATTATGTATATTTACTTCAGAAGTAAGTCAGGTTCTCTGGGACTTACTGTCAAGGAGGCATTCATGGGATTGAAGTCTTAGCGAGCCGCACAATTAAGAAATCAGTAAACCACGCTGTTAAGGAATGGAATAAGTAAAGCACTTGGTACAGTACCTATGGTTGTTCCACAGAGATACATGACTGGGGAGTAGACAGTAATATTTAAATCTCATCATTTACATCCAGTAATATGCTCAAGGTGCACAGGTCTATTTTGAGCAACCCTTTCTTCTCTAGAGTCTAGGAGAAAGTGCTTCCAGATAGATCAGAGGGTGGAGATTTTAGAAGACTTGATCCACAGCATGTCTTTCTCTATAAATTCAGTGCAGGGTTCATACAGCTTTAAATATAGTTAAGGTTTTGAATAGCTGTTCTATGGAGTAGTATGTTCAGACTTGAGTGGAAAGTATTCTCATGATTTATATTAAAGCTCCATGTTTTAAAATACAGTGGTACTTCGGGTTACAAACGGTTCAGGTTACAAACGCTTCAGCTAACAAACGCTTCAGGTTACAAACTCCACTAACCCAGAAATAGTACGTCAGGTTAAGAACTTTGCTTCAGGATGAGAACAGAAATCGTGCTCTGCGGCACGGTGGCAGCAGGAGGCCCCATTAGCTAAAGTGGTGCTTCAGGTGAAGAACAGTTTCAGGTTAAGAACGGACCTCCGGAACGAATTAAGTTCTTAACCAGAGGTACCACTGTACATATTTCTATGGGGGTTAATTAATTACCCATCAATTATTTCCTTTATGAACTTGAAATGCAAATGGCAGGGCAAACAAATTAACAGGTGGACTCTTTCATGTCCAACAACCTAATAATTTATGTCACAACATAATATTCAGAACACAGCCGCATGCAGCGATGCAGTCTATGATATAACCTGGGTGATTTGGGTGTCCTGGGTGTCCCCCCAATGTCTGAAGATCAACAAACCCCTCTCACATTTCGTACCACTGCATACAATTTTATACTCATTACTTATCTGGAGAAGCGCTCTGCAAAATTCAAAGAACTATTTCAGTTTGCATCTTGTTTTCGTAAAGGGCCAATTAGGTAAGTTTTCTTTCAAATACAAACCAAATCAAATTCCTCCCACATCCCAAGTGACGGGTCACATTTATGGAGAAAAACAGTACTCCGTAATTGTATTTTATTCCCTTCCATTGTTAGCACTAATGCTGGGCAAGCTCAGAAAGGAACGTGTTTAGATTTGCTATCAATATTAATTCTATCAGAGTTCCCGCCTGATAATAAAATAAAAATAAATCTTGTGAGATATCATTCACAGCCCTCTAGGCATATTATACATCGCTAGTGACTTAAGTGGCATTTTTGACAGCAAGACACATAATTACAATTCCATCACATTCCTGAAATAATAATGATATTAATAATAACACACCTAAAGCCTTGAGACGCTATAGCAAGTTTAAAAATATAAGGCAGGCTTTGACTGTAGGCTCAGAATCTAATTAAGTGAAGGGCACAGGGAAGCATGGGCAGGGGAAGAGAAGGAAATTAAAAGGGAAACGAGAGTGGGCTGGGAAAAGCCAGGGCTCAGGAGTGGCATACCTAAAGTAAATCTTGTAAAGCTGAAAGGAAGAACGGATCCCAGGCCCTGGTGAGTCCTAGCTCAGCATATGCTCAGACTGTGAGGCTGGTTTTCTTATAACTGCATTTATTTAAACATCTGTAGGCAACCATTCATTGTAAAATGACGAGGCAGTTCACACGAGAAAATCGGTACAATCAAATATTTCTAAGGAACAGAAATACCATCTCTATCTAGGGATGACACTCAAAATCAGTGATCAAGAATGCCCTCACCTATAGGAATGTTTTCACTAGTGTTATCATCGTCTCATCCCCCTTGCTCCATCAATTGCTCCAGCAGATGATATTATTGTTTCTGCTCTGAAGAAAGCCCAAGAGTTATGCCCTCCCACATTTCCCCTCCACTGCACCACTTTTCTTTGTCTAAATGATCAGGCTCCCTACTCCAGGTAGTAGTGGGGGTGCTGATTCACCAGTCCCTAATATAGAAGCAATGATTATTCTGAGAGTAGGGCAACCCTATCAAGTCTACAACATGTGGAAGAATTCCGTTTCAAGCCAGTATGTCATAACCTGCTGCACCTCACCTTTTAAAAAGAAATTCCCAGAGCATGTGCATATTCTACATTTCAGCCTTCATATGTCTTCAATCCCTCACTGACTTGCTTCACAGTGCCTTGAAGCTACTTTTGCTGCAAAACTTTTTTAATATAATGATTAGAAGTTTGCTCCTGGTTACGGCAGTATAAAAATGTTGCCCTTTCTCAAGCTGTTCTGTTTCTTCTATTTAAATGAGTCTCCTTCCGCGACCCACTTTCTCATCTTTCAGTCACGCAGGAAACTCTATTCTCTTCCCCCCTCCCCAAAATGGTCCAGATCTTGATTGTGCCTATGGTGTGACTCACACTGGCCTTTCCTACTAAATGTTACTTGAGTGAAAAGTGAGCAATTTCCCATATTTTAAATGCCATGTTCTGTTTTTAACATTTCTCTCCCTTCTCATTGCCTTCTAGATGGGCATTGCCTGGGGTGAAAAATTGTCAGCCTCTGACAGAGGATTTTGCCTCTAAAGGAGCTCACACGCACACACACCACAGGAGCTATGAGCAGCAGCAGTTTAAACATTTTCTACATGAAATGAGAAGTATCAGTGCATGAGCAACCCAGGAAAGGGGTTGAGCAGATTTAGGATAACCAGCTCAGATCTCCTCTGCTGGACTGAAGGGGAACAAAGGCATGGTTACCCAGTCACTCCCAAGGTGAGCTAAGTCTGGCAAGACAGCTTACTCTATGGTCTTAACCCCTTCATGCATTTATAAGCTTAAGCATGTTGGTTATATGAGGCTGGTTATCCCACAGATAAATGGTGGTTATTTGTGCAGGGTAGTGCCTCTCAGAAATGAAGGGTGTTTTTATCCAGACTCCTGCAGAATGGCAGACCTGTGTAGCATAGCACATGCATGGCACAGATGCATCTCTTAACAGTAAACATGACAGAGAATATCATTAGATATCCAGCATAGATAATTGGTACAAGGTTCTAATCTGTCTTGATCTTGTACAGACTTGGAACTTGTCAGCAGCCTGTCAGTGCATTGTGGGAGAATCCTTATTAGTTAACTCTGGTTGACAGTGTCTCAAAGATGCTGTGATTTAAGTCTGATTTTTTAAAAAACAGCTGACATATCAAAGGTTATCTTTTTCTTTTCATCGGATAATCACTGTCACTGTTGATAAACACATGCAAGTTGGGTCGTTGTTTTTTAACAGTCCATCTGCTGACTGATGCAAATATGTTTTTCAAGTGTCTTGTGCTTTCTCCCCCATTTCATGCTCCTTCTTACAGAATGCTTTGGAATATTGTAACAGGTGAGTACTATTATCATTCTAGAAGATTATTTCCCAACCACCCCTGCATTTAAGGATACACTATTTTTCACCATAGTTGGTCACAAAACAGTTTACCCAACCAACTATAAGGCAATCCCAAAAAGAAAAATAATGCAGTGTTTAAAAGAAACAGAAACCACAGGTAAAAGCAGAAGTCCAGCCAATAGCCATAGTACAGCTTACTTAGAATGCCTGTTGGAATAGAAAGGTCTTCAACAACCACCTGAAGTTCGACAGGGAGGCACTGGCAGAGGAAGGGGGTGCAGTGTGTGTGGTCCGCCCCCGGTGTCATCCCCGCCTCTGCAGGGAGGGTCGTTGTCTGATCTCTGCTGAGAGGGAGTTCTACGGAATTGGGTTCACAATACTGAATAAATGACTCTACTCATGCAGCAGGACTTCATCTTCATCTCCTCCCCATGCAAATCCTGTCCATCTCCCTCAGAAAATACATGTTCTAGATGGTTGAGTTGGGGAACCCTCTAGTGTAGATTGGGGGTTTAGGGGACCCCAGGTGGGGAGAAGAGGAAGTGGAAGTCTTGATGTGAATGTGGAATTCTATTCCACTGGCAGAATGACTAAACTGGTTTTGGATGTCACCCAATAGATTTGAAAGTAATACCTGAGTGTTTAAATTTTGTGCTTTTTATTCTGTTGGGCATCTCCCAAGCCCAAACTATTTAAAATAGTTTACTTCACTGTACTGAAAAAGAAGAAAACTGAAATGTTATTAGCTTCAACTAAAACATCTAAAGCTGTAATTCTACACTCATTTTCCAGGGAATAAGTCCCATAGAACTGCCTTACTTCATTTCTGAATAGTTAAGTACAGAGTTATAGTATGTAAACCTAACATTGTAACACATGTGATTCATACAATCTGGAAACTATCAATTGCAATTGTATTTAACCTCCAGAAAACGCAATGAAAACACCTAAAAAGTGCTCTTGAATTTGATGGAAACTGAAATAAAAAGGGACACATAACTGAGCCTTTTGCAGATTTTAAAATTCATGGATTAAGGCACATATTAATGGATCACAGCATATTAAATATTTCTCTTTCCTCACAGTGAATAACCTGCTCCTCGAGTACTTGACACTGAAGTGCCACCATCAATAACTTCCTGAGGGAACTGTTCCATACCAGTTATTACATTCATGCAAAGCTTAGACTCCTAGGCCTTCATGCAAATTATCTAGTAAAAATAAGGTAACAAATCATGGTTCATGGCAATGGTGCTCTGAGTTCAATTACAATTAGTATGACTTGTAAAGTGGCTTCCCAATAATTCCACCTCATGGGAGGAAAAAAAATCTGATTATATTCTTATGTAGTCAAGCAAGTACAGTAATAAAACCTCAAGTGTCACAGTAGCTGATGCTATATTTTTTAGAGCTTCAGTGGGGAAAAGCCCTGAACCCAAGGTGAGAGAGTCAGAATCAGAATCATAGTTGGAAGGGACTGTGAGGGTCTTCTAGTCCAACCCCCTGCAATACAAAAATATTTTGCCCAGTGTGGGGCTCAAACCTACAACCCTGAGATTAGGAGCTAGTAGTCTAAATACAATGGGCTAGGCCCTGACTTAGGCCATGTTTAGAGCTAACCTATTGAAATCAATGGAACTAATCTGAGCATAGAGAAGTCTGGATCAAATTTAGTTCTTTGGTCAGAGACTGATGGTTCTCTGGTGCTCATTGTATATATGGCATTGCACTTTTTAATTAGAATTTGACTGTAAGAACTTGATTTCCTGCAGGAAATCTGGGTAGCAGAGTCATTTTCCTTATCCCATGTTGGTCAATCAATGTAACTGATTTGACATGAAACTTCTTTCCTATACACAGACTTGCTAGTGGCATAGCAAAAGGTCAAGTTTTGCTGGTACTGTCCTACTAACTGCTGGCAAAGGCATGACATGTGTTACCTCCCATCTCTTCTCTGGGCAATTTGCTATTACTAATTAATTCAATTACATCTTCTAAAGAGATGCTAGAGGATTTTATTTAACAGTACAACCAAAAATCAGGCAGTATCCTGAATAATGATGCTTAACAGAGAGAGTAGGCCAAGGGTTTGGAATGAATCCGAATGACAGTTTTCAGAAAGAAAAGAACGCAGCTCAAATATATTACCAAAACCATTCTTTTTATATCACAGTGTATCTTTAGAAGACAAAATTATTTAAAGATTGACAAAAAGCAATTGTTGTTGTTGTTTAGTCGTTTAGTCGTGTCCGACTCTTCGTGACCCCATGGACCATAGCACGCCAGGCACTCCTGTCTTCCACTGCCTCCCGCAGTTTGGTCAAACTCATGTTCGTAGCTTCGAGAACACTGTCCAACCAAAAAAAGCAA
Source organism: Zootoca vivipara (assembly GCF_963506605.1). Lineage (NCBI taxonomy): Eukaryota > Metazoa > Chordata > Lepidosauria > Squamata > Lacertidae > Zootoca > Zootoca vivipara. The sequence goes on from NC_083283.1 coordinate 28,390,096, forward strand.
TTAGGAATTAGTAAATGACCTAAATTAAAATTTTAATATATTTTTATTGATTTTCCAATATCATTCCAATAGCAGCCTCATTATAACAATACCAATTTTATCCAATTAAGACAATTATTTATGCCAATTATTCAAATGTCAAATTATACAATTTAATTAAACTGACCTCCCTGCGTGCCAGATTTAATGGCTTAATTCTATATTTTTTCCAAGTTCCAAAATTATAATTTCCATTCCATTCCATTCAGATATAATAATCTACAGATATTCAGATATAATAAGCTACAATATTGTAACTTCATTTGTGTTGGTATATTAGGTAATTTATAAAATTTCAAGTGAGGAACTGTAACTGTAATCCTTATTCTTTCCTGTGTGTGACAGTTTCCCCCCCCCATGATGTTTTCCCATCCATATATGGTGTTATATCCTTCATTCCTACAACTGTTGATGGTTCCTGTCATGCCTTGGAAGAAGCAGTTATCTCACAGTTTCCAAAAGTCACTGCGTCACTTCGTCCTGTGATTCGGCTTCCAGTAAACAAGCTGTCCAGCCTAGGAAGAACAATCTGAATCCAGACTGCCTATAGTTAATACAAAAGCTTCTATTCCTGCAGCTGGTAGACTCCTTTCCTCCCTGTCGCTGTTTTATGGCCAATTGTCCTTATCTCAAACACATTTCTTTGTGGACAAGGGAAGTTAGGGAGGACTTTGCTCCATATTTTCAAAGCATAGCATTCCCCACCCCGCTTCTCTCTCACACACAGTTCCAGTTTTGTTAAATTCCACATTTATATTTCAATTTCTTCCATCCTCATTTGTACAGATTTTAAACAAAAAAAACTTGCATTCCAGGGAGGGTTGCCATATCATAAATGTAGAGAAAAACTTTAATATAAGCAAACCATGGACTCCCCCCCCCCATCGTCTCTTCCACTGAATGAAATCCATTCCCAATCCAAACCTTTTAAATCCTTATAGCTGGGTTGTTTTCACAGTTTCTTATCTCATCATCTCTAACATGTGCCTGTAGTTTACTCCAAATAGAACCCAATTAGCAGGACAACCTGTGTTTCCAGGAACAAGATGGGGGGGGAGGTTGCAGCAGCTGGAGTGCTCCATGCACCCAGTGCCTTTGCTTGTCCTCACATTCCATGGGGAAGCGAGTGCCAGACCATCAGGCAAACTGTGGGTGAGAGCCAGGTTCCTCTTCCAACAGAAGAGGAATGCAGAAAATGCAATTCCCCCATCATTTTCTGATTATCTCCGTCTGTCTCTCCCCACGGTGTTGGGAGAGACATCCATTCCCTGGCACACAGGAAACAGGAAGCTCTAATTTTACTTAAATTAAAATTTTAAATCACTGCAAGACTCATGAGAAAGAGGTGGACTAAGAAAATCCAAAACAGGCTTTCGTAACCATGCAATTTATTTAGCTTGGTTGATTGCTTGGATGAAGGCTGAGAATTAGATCTTCCTAACATGCGAGCCTCAACAAAATGTTGCAACAAAATGCACTACCCTGTTTCTCATATTTTAAGACATACCCATAAAATAAGACATAGCAGGATTTTTAAGCATTCAAGGAATATAAGCCATACCCCGAAAATAAGACATAGTGATAGGCGCAACAGCAATGCCTGCCGCGGCAGGAGGAGGAGGAAAAAATAAGACACCCCCTGAAAATAAGCCATGGTGTGTTTTTTTTTGAGGAAAAAATAAATATAAGACGTGTCTTATAATATGAGAAACACGGTACTAGCTTTTAATAGAACTGAACCTGCTTATGGATTCAGCCAGCCTGCAGGGCAGATTTTCCCTTCCCCTTCCCAATTCTTTATTTCTCTTTTTCAGCTGATACTCAGCATTCCATATCTTCTGAGCATGTCCACCCTAGGGAGAGTATGAGTGCATTGTGCGTTGAGGGTGGGTGTTGAAGTTTTCCCCGCTCCCACTGCAGCTCCATACAGCATAACCCATGCTGTCCAGGAGGGCCCTCAACTATCTGGATAGGATCTTTTTAGTACAGGGGGCTGAAAGGGGAAGAGGAGAAGAGGAAGATCAGTTGCATACAATGCCTTCCATTGAAGCAACTGTTGGATACAAACCTGATTACAATGATGATTATCACCAAAATAAACATCCACACAGAAATATACGACTTGGTTTAACCCACTTGCCGGACGAACTCAGAGGCTGTTAAAAACAAATGAAGGATTAACATCAAAATGTCTTATTATGGGAATGACCTGGACTAATTAAAAGAAGTAGCGCAAATGTGAGATGATTATCACACACACCCTGAACCTCAGAGCATGGAAAGACAACCAAAGATTTATAATTCGGCATAAAATCTAATATAGATTATTTAAAATATATTATTATTATAATATATATAAATATTATCACCATTACTTTGTGCTGATAAAAATGCAAAAGAGTGCATTTTAATGGCACAGGACCACAATACCTCAAGGACAGCCTCTCTCCATATGAGCCTACCCAGACCGATATCATCCTCTGAAACCCTTCTTTGTGTGCCTCCTCCATGAGAGGATGGCAACACGAAAATGGGCCTTTTCTGCAGTGGCTCCCCATTTGTGGAATGCCCTCTCCAGGGAGGTTCAGCTGGTGCCTTCATTATACCCCTTTAGGCACCAGATGAAAACATTCCTCTTCAACCTGGCCTTGGTCTGACTGAGATCCAATGCCATTTTAAATGTGTTGTGGAAGGGGGAATTCTTGGGTTGTATTTGTTCTTAATTTTGCTATGTATTTTTTTGTTCTTTTTAAATTGTAATATTATTTTGTGAATCTCCATGATATCTATGGGTATAGGGAAGTATACAAATGTTAATAATAATAATAATAATCATCATCATCATCATCATCTCACAATGCTGCGAGAATCCTGCAAGAATGCTGTAGGCCACTATATCATCATTTGTCCGCTATCTTGACAAATTAAGATTTATATAATATATTTGTAGCATAAAAGGAGTAATAAATTCTATTATATGACATAAAAGACAACATGATGGTATCTGCATTTGTCTCAGCTGTGTCATAAAAATAATGCATAAATGCTACAATGTGGGTAGCGTGGGAGAGCAAGTAGATGGATGGGGCTGGTGAAGACCCTTTTCCATTCAATTTCTGTGTCACCGACATCATCACAGCTCTCTTTGGTAGCCTCTTTTATCAAAGAGTGACTTTATTCTGAAGGAGCAAATCCAATACAATCTCACTTCCCTTCTCTGGTGCTTCTCAAACTATTCATTCTCTCTCTGTGTGTGGAATGCATTGAAATTGCCCTTTAAAAGCTTCACCAAGTTTCCAGCATTTTTCATTATATGTTTTGAAGTACAGAAGGGATTTTTTCATATATGAATTTATTCTCCAGTTCATTCTTTATTCTCTCTTTCGCTTTTTAATCTATCAGTCTTCCAAGTGCAGAAAACCAAAGGACTCCATCACAGGCTGCTTACACATTACTGGTAGCGCCATTCATCGGAACAAGGGCAAAGTCTTCCAGTGAAATATGTTTCAGATCTTCTTTGAGATCTTCTTTGTGATTCTGCTTTTGTGATTCTGTTAAGTGCTTTTTCACCTCCCTTTTTTGGAACATGCAGAACTCTCTTCTACAACTTTTCCTGCAATCCCAGAATTCTGCATTCGGAATTATCCAAATGAATCAATTTATTTCCAATACATTCACAGTGAGCATTTCATAATTTACAGAGCTGCCATCCAAATCGCCCCCAGAGGTTTGGGAGACCCTCCAGAACAGAGTGGGAGGTGATGTAGGGAATTGCAGGGGGAAAGGAGAATCAACACAAATTGTTTCCCCTCTTATATTTACAATAGCCTTTTCTAGAGCAAACACCCTTCTGTAAATAGAAGGGCACTGTTGAATACAACCCCTTGCAATTCTATATTTTAATAGCTCTAGGTTTTTGCATTTCATTCACACTTGTTAAAACCACAATGTTTTGAAAAAATTTCTTTTTTTAAAGTGCCATGAATTCCAGTGATAAAATGAGGCAAGAAACTGACTTCTTTAGGGAACTTTCTGCATTTTCTACATGTGGTTTATCATTAATTGCATTTTTCCTGAGTGCTCCAGGTCATTGAAATACCATAGTCACAAAGTGTGCATTTGCTGCGAAAGATAGATGTGGCTAGGAGTAGTTTAATCTGCAGTAATAGTTGATAAGTTAACCGCTTGAAATTTTAGCTTTTCCCTACAAAAGGAAAAAATAGCGCATCGCTCCAGGTGTCTCTTAAAAATGACACATGATACCGATTGAGGACAGCATGATATGGAGATTAACGGAGAACATCGACAGGAAGGATCTGTAGCATTGCCAGGCACACTAATCTTAACAGGGAGTGGAGCTAATGCAATCATGTGAGACTAACCTGATCATTTCAGAGGTGGCTGCTGTTGCTAGTATGTGGCATCTTCATTGACAGCTAAATTAGTGAGAAAGGGGTAAACACAGCAACCTATTTTGTTTAGAAACCAGGCTGCGCTTGATTCTTCAGGACTCAAGACTTGAAAGATGTACACACCATTAAAATTAAGCACCAGAACATAATTTCTGGATCAGTGGAATGTCACAGAGCGCTGAGATCATGGTTCTGAAAAAGGATCAAGTTAAACAGATTAGGACAGATGCAAGCTTAAGTGGAATAAGGACCTCACCCTTATCTGTAGCTGGAAATTATTCTTTATAATCAATAGGCACAATGATGGATTGTGCCAGACTAAGGATTCAGGCATAAAATTCATCTGTTCCAACCCCCTGCATCAATTGTTGTATCAAACGTTGTATCAGTTGTTAGTAATACACAGAGTAGACACACTGAAAGATGCAGAAAAGGGCAACCAAAATGATCGAGGGGATGGAGCACCTTATGTATGAGAACAGGTTGTAATGTTTGGGACTTCTTAGTTTAAATAAAAGACAAGTAAGAGGTGACATGATAGAAGTTTGTAAAATGATGCATGATATGGAGAAAGTGGATAGAGAAAAGTTTTTCTTCCATAGACGTCCAATGAGTTGGAAGATTCAGAACAGATAAGCAAACCCTTTTGTCATGCAGTGCATAGTTAAACTATGGAACGCACTCCCACAGGATGCAGTTATGGCCACCAACTTGGATAGCTTTAAAAGAGGACTGGACAAATTCATAGAGGATATGGCTATCAATGACTACTAGACATGATAGCTATGCTCTGCCTCCATGGGGAGAGTGCTCTTGTGCTTGAATCCTGATTCTGAGTTTCCCACAGGCATCTGTGGTTGGCCACAGTGAGAACGGGATGCTAGACTAGATGGACCATTGGCCTTATCAAGGAAGCTCTTCTTAAATTGATAGACAGGACTGACTTAGGTCCATAAATTTCTATAGACATACACTGAATAGAACCTAGTTGGAGACAACCCATTGTCTGCCCTATTTTCCATGGTCTTTCATTGCATCACCTGCAGTGCAATGGATCGTCCCTTTGTTGTAACAAAGCAGCACAATAGGTGGCAGGGCGGTGGCAATGGATGAGTTTAAGCAAATTTTGGTGGCAATGGATGAGTTTAAACAAATATGTTGGAGGGGATGAGGATACATGGGAACAGGCTTTTACATGTGGTGGGCATGCAATGCTGCTGAGTTCTGGAGACAAGTTTCTGATTAAATTAATAAAATTGCACACCACAATTTTGTATCAACAGTTAGATTGAAACTATTATGCATTTTTATACATGAACTTCAGAACTCTGTGCACAAACCCCCTTCAGTACAGCTGTGGGTTTTAAATTTTGTTGAAGGGAGCAATAGGCCCGGGCCCTTGGTCTTTCCAGTTCTCTTCGTTTAGCTCATCACTTCCTTTACCCTGCAGTATAAGCTATCAATATAATTTCATGCAGCATTAACCGAGATGAAATTTTTCAGAAGAGAACTTTATGAGCTATATCCTGGGATTTTTCTTTTTCCATATTTATTTTTCAGGCTTTCCACACCCTGCAGGAATATTCAGTGAATCCCCCCCCCCCCCAAAAAAAAACAACACCCAGGTCACCACCCACAAATAGAGTAGAATATTATTGGAAGCTGATTTTGCCAAGTCTTGGTTTTAGCAGAACTTTTTAAAAATCCACAGCAGATCAGTAGAATAGGATAGTACAGAATGCTTTGGTGTGGGGATCCTTTCATGGGTTAAGGAACAGAACAGGAGAAATCCACTTATCACTCTGCCTCTTCCATTTTAACAGGAGGATAACCTTAATCGGCTTCATCCCTTAGCAAAGGAAACATCTGTTGAACCTATGGCCGAGTCCTTTTACAAAGCAATTGATGATTAATCTGACACATTGAACCACTGAAACAATGGTGCATTGTAGCATGCAGTGAATGTGGTTTTAAAAAGTAATGTTAAGAAGGCTTGGTTTTCAGCTGCTGCTTTTAAAAGGTTCCATTAAGGCTGTCAGCCCTAAGAGTTGAGAGCGTCTCCATTGTAAAATGACACAAGCTAAAATATTCCTTTTGAGACACAAATAGACCCTTCAAGGTGATGCTGATAACATGTTCAAGGCCTAGCTCTTTTGTTAGGCAATCAAAAAATGTAAGATGTTCAATTCAGTTTCACTGGAGATATATAAGGGCACCTGGATGAACATTTTTGTAAACAGCAGGGGACTGGAGCGGACACAATTGCTTTCTCTCAAACACCTCTGCATAGAGGTGGCTAAATTCAGAACTCAGCGCCTTCACAGGAATATAGATCACAAACAAGGCAAAAGTAAATCTCAAGGCCATGCCTATAATACCTTCTCAAAGCAAAATGTGTTGATAATAGAGCTTCTGCTTTCTTTTCCCTGGACCAAAAGGTCAATCTACACATTCAGAAAAGACATGTGGTATAGTCTCCCTGGGGCTGCATCATTTCAAAATGTAGGTGGGGGGGGGAGAGTCCACACAACTTAATACTTCCCCATGTTACAAGTCCCTGACAATGAAAAGTTAGCGTCCGTCTCTATTTTCCATCTCTACTTTTATTTATTTATAAAAATAAAAGATTGTATCCAACTAATTTCTTCTCATAGGAGACTCACAGGAAGTAATGGACCTTGATTAGCCATGTCAATTAACCTCAATGGGTCTCGACTATGCAGGTCTACTTAGAGTTGGGTTGCATTGACTACAATGCAAAATTCAATTAACAGAGAGCCTTCTGGTTTAAAATGTTGTGCTCAGGGCTTTCTGTGTTCATTCAAGCACCAAAATGCAATGAAATTGCAACTCTAGAGGGCCACAAATGTCCACAAAATGGATATGATATGGTGCCTATGTTGGAGTTAGTTGAAACTTTACCACTGCCTTGGAGCTGGATGGTTGTCAGTGGCAGAGGTGTAGACCTAAGCCCCAGATCTGTCTATTCACATGACACATAGGCACATGAAGTCTATGCTTCAGAAGCAGTTGGACAGCTGAAGCTACCATTCCATGTTACAAGTACACAAACTGCAACCAGTGCCAACCACACAGAATGATCAAGTTGAAAGGCACCTTGAAGGTCAGCGTCTTCAAACCCTTGTTCAGTGCAGAACAGCCCCAGGTAGAACATTACCGCTTGCACCTTCTGTACATATCCTACACAGTGAATGATTAGTTACAGGTAGGTAGCTGTGTTGGTCTGAGTCGAAGCAAAATAAAAAAATAAAAAAATTCCTTCAGTGGCACCTTAAAGACCAACTAAGTTTATATTTTGGTATGAGCTTTCGTGTGCATGCACACTTCTTCAGATACACTAGAAACAGAAGTGTCAGACCCTATATATATACAGAGGGTGGTGGGGGTGGGTGGGAATGGGAGATGGGCTGATGGGAGTGGTAAACCTGTAGATGGGTGTTAATGGCTGCTGATGGCTGCAATTAGTCCTGGGCTGAGGTGCTAAAGAAAGCTTGATCATGCATAATGAGATAAGAATCCGATATCTCTATTCATCCCAGGTGCTTCCATAGTTTTAAGCTTGGTAATGATTTCCAATTCAGCAACTTCCCTTTCCAGTCTGTTCCTGAAATTTCTCTGTAATAAAACAGCTGCTTTGAGATCTTGTATAGAATGTCCTGGGAGATTGAAGTGTTCTCCTACTGGTTTTTCAGTCTTATGGTTCCTGATGTCAGATTTATGTCCATTTATCCTTTGGCGTAGGGTTTGGCCTGTTTGTCCAATATAGAGAGCTGAAGGGCACCGTTGGCATTTGATGGCATACACAATGTTAGAAGATGAGCAATTAAATAGTCCTGAGATGGTATGTTGGATGTTGTTGGGGCCAGTAATGATGTTGTCTGGGTGTACCGTGTTTCTCATATTATAAGACATGTCTTATATTTATTTTTTCCTCAAAAAAACACACTATGGCTTATTTTCAAGGGATGTCTTATTTTTTTCCTCCTACTCCTGCCGCGGCCGGCATTGCTGCTGCGCCTATCACTATGTCTTATTTTCGGGGTATGGCTTATATTCCTTGAATGCTTAAAAATCCTGCTATGGCTTATTTTATGGGTATGTCTTAAAATATGAGAAACAGGGTATGTGGCAGCAAAGTTGGCATCTGGGTTTATTGCAGGCTCTGGTACCAGTGTCCATGTTAAGTCTGGTGGTTGTATTATTGTGGGTGAGGAGTTGTTTAAGATTGGGTGGCTGTCTGTAGGCAATGAAAGGTCTTCCTCCCAGAGCTTGAGAAAGGGAGCTGTCATTGTCCAGGAGAGGCTGTAGATCTCTGATGATGCATTGTACTGTTTTAACTTGGGAGCTGTATGTGATGACTAGTGGTGTTCTGAATGATTACTTTTTACAATCCTGAAACAAAACTCCTGTAATATTTTCCCATAGTGAAGAATGTTCAAATGAATAAAACAATCCTCCTGAGTTCTTCATGACTCTGCTGGCAGCATTCTGTACAGTCTCACTTTGTAATGTGTATTGGAGGACACAAACAAGAATGTGAAAGCTAAGTGGGTGACTGGTGTGAGGCTGCTAAGGTGTTAAGAAATGTCCAAGCAATAACATGCATTGCTCAGCCACCTCTTCATATCATAGAACATCTATACTTATTACTATAGTCACCTCTTCTTCTTTTCTTAAGCATTGTTATACATACCTGGTACATAGGTAAAGGTAAAGGGACCCCTGACCATTAGGTCCAGTCGTGACCGACTCTGGGGTTGCGGCGCTCATCTTGCGTTATTGGCCGAGGGAGCCGGCGTACAGCTTCCAGGTCATGTGGCCAGCATGACAAAGCTGCTTCTGGTGAACCAGAGCAGCACATGGAAATGCTGTTTAACTTCCTGCTGTATTTATCCCACCTACTTATCTACTTGCACTTTGACGTGCTTTCGAACTGCTACATTGGCAGGAGCCGGAACCGAGCAATGGGAGCTCACCCCGTTGCAGGGATTTGAACCGCTGACCTTCTGATTGGCAAGCCCTAGACTCTGTGGTTTAACCCACAGTGCCACACACGCCCTTCACCTGGTACATAGGCCCATTCAATAAGACATTTAGGGTGAAATCCTGCACCAATGTTCTGTGGAATAAAGCCACTGAATCAAAAGGGACTTAGTTTTCAGTAGACATGTATAGGATTTCACTATTAATGTGTAGAACCAGTGTTTTTGCAAGATCTAGGGGCACTAGATGCTTCTAGGAAGAACATCAAGACCAACCTAGTCCCATCCATTGGCCAATGAAAGAGAATCTGCCCCATTACTCTCTTTCCTCATCCCTCCTCATCTCTTTTTTTCCTTTTGTTTGTGTCTGTTATAGGCAGGACCTGTTGCAGGACTTAGCCGAATGTAAGTGTTTTATCAGTGTTAAATAGCAAGAACAATGACATGTGGCCTTTCTCATTTTCCTTCTCCAAATGATGTCCCCATGTGTGGAAAGGCCTACAACAAACATGAAGCCTGAGGAACAGTGAAATAATCTTCCAATGGCTTCCAGAGTGGTTCTACTACATCAGGGAATGGGGAGACAAACTTAGGTGCGGCACAGTTTTGGCTGTGGAAGAACTGAACAGCAACTTTGGCAAACATATCAGGGAGAAAAGATCAAGCCCAGCTAAAAATGCTTTTTTCTTTTCTTTTCTTTTCTTCTTTTTTTTTTTTGCTAAAGTGCAAGGAATTTGTTTTGTGAGGAAATAACTTCTCATGTTTCAAGCACTAAGACCCTGACTCCAGATCACGCAAAGCTGCACTGTGGATAGATCTCAGAATACAAGCCAGAAAAGAAAACAAGAAAATTCTTCCTTCTTGTGTTCCTGCACATGTTTCTAGACTAGTGTGAACAGAGGTTAGAAGTGATTTGTCTAATAACAGCAAAATCCTTATATTCTAAAGCATTTCAAAGAACATGCATTTTTTATATATTTTTGCTCAAGGCTGACTTTTGAAGCTTAAGCTACACTTCATCCCGCCTCCCCAGAAAATCTAAGGGCATAGAAAGATCAAAAGCAATACATTTTATTTGGCTGAAGCGCATTGTCTAATAAAATATTTTTTTCTATCCCAAAGTGTACTGCAGAATTATTATTTGAAACATCTTTTTAAATGACTCCTTTTTCCTCTCGCCCCTTCTGCCCCCAATTGTCCTCCTGTGATTGTCTTTGTTATAAAATTATTTTAAAGAACAGGTGTTGATATTAATTTATTATTATTATTATTATTATTATTATTATTATTATTATTGCTCTGAAACTGAAACAGGCCTTATTGACAAGCTTCCAACAGATTTTTTACTTTTGTTCTTCATATATGATATTTTGTTGTTCTTTAGTCGTTTAGTCGTGTCCGACTCTTCGTGACCCTATGGACCATAGCACCATATGATATAAGACCTATTGATTGGATCATATGACCTAAAATGGAAAACTGCCCTCTCCGTGATGCCTCTTCATTAAGCCCAACCCATAATATTATTTTCTCAGCCCCCATTTGACTATTACATTTTTCCCCTATGGGAAAAAACTATTTTCCTATGGCTTCTTGTTTTGTGCTGCTCCATGGTTTTCTACAGCATGCAAGATGATCCTGAGCAGAAAGAAATGGTAATCCACCTGTACATTCCTTGGTAGATAGTATGAATGATGCTTGCTTGTCCCATACACCCACTATCTCTGGAGGTAAGAGAAACAGAACACCCACGGCAGGGCAGCAGTATGTGCATGGCCCCTTTGAGAAGCTCTGTGGTCCTCCAGACCAAGTGAGCAGCAGAATGAACAGCAGCCCCATTGCCAGGGCAACAAGGGTCCAGCTCCTTCTACAGGAAGCCTCCTGAGAGGCCAAGGAACATGTACCTGTACTCCATCACTATGGAGTAAAGCAAAGGTGAGGAATCTTTTTCTAGCTTGGGAGGCACATTCCCTTCTGGGCAACCTTGCATGGTCACATTGCGGTGGGAGGGAACATAGGCAAAAGTAGACTGAGACACCAATGTAGATTTGACCTTTGAATGATAGGCCGGTTTCTGCACATGCATCCCCAACCCTTTCTGTCCTCCAGGGAGGCAGGGGGAAGGCCTTATCAGAGTTTAACAACACAACGGCAAAAATAACACAATAACAGCAAAAATGTCACATGAGGCAGCGATGGGCACAAGCTTGGATGGCTTTAAAAGAGAATTGGACAAATTCATGGAGGAGAGCTATTGATGCCTATGAGCCCCCGGGCATGCGTAGAAGCGACTTCCGGTGCCACTCTGCTCTATTTCCAGTGCCCACACATGGTCAGAGCGGCACCCAAAATGGAGGCTCCCTGGCAGGTAGGAAATCCAGGGGATTTCCGGGATTTTTCTCTATTCGGGAGAACAACGGGAAATGGATTAAAATCTGGGGGTTTCCCACGAAAAACAGGATACTTGGCAGCTAAGCTCTTATATGTTATTTTTTCATGGTACATTGTCATACTCCACATTGACTCTTGTTTGTATGAAATATTCTTCAATTTCATTTTATAAATAGATGGAAAAGTGGATACATCCACACTTTCCCCCAAAGATTTTTAAATATTAAAACACTATATATCCTCCTCTGGGTTCTTTCACATCACTGTTTTCCTTTTCATTGCTTTCTGGCCTAATTTATGCTAAAAGATTATACTTGCCCAAGGCTTCCCTTGGTAATTTTTTTTAAAAAAAATAATAAAGCAATTATATATGCTCAGTCCTTCTTTCCTTATGTAACATGTTTAACAATAGAGGTTTTTTAAATTAATATTTAATATTGTCTCCTTTTGTCAATACCAGAACCATTATTTTAAAAATACAGAATACCTACTTCTTAGTCTCTTGCTCCTTTCATTAAAGCAATGCCAGAATTTCTGGCACTCTTGGCCTTGTAAGCCTTTTGCAGAAGAAACTACCAGAAATCTTGTGGCACCTTAAAGACTAACAAATTTGTTATGGCAAAAGCTTTCATTAGGTGCATAAAACGCAATTCTGAGTCACAGGTATACATGCACATATACTATATATGGTATCTACGGATGGGGTGGGTGGGGTTGTAAACCTCGAGGTCTGTGAGAAACGAAATGCAGAAAATACAGTCTGTGGTATGTTACCAGTTTTCCAAACTTCTTAAAGGTGCTGTTACTTTGTAAAAGCTTCCTTACTGAGCTTTGGTTCAAAACCTTGAACATGATACAGCCCGAATGGTGCACTTTGTACTGATTTCAATCACAGAGACCTAAACTGGATTTCCAAGTGCTTACATTTGACTAGATTATTCCTCTTTTGAACAAAGTTCCTTGCTTGCCATACCGAAGTATTATTTTCAGTTCTGACAGCAGATCTGACTTTGGGATTTGTGGCACCGTTGCATTTCTGCATACACACACCAGTGCTGGGTGTTCACAGTATACAGATGGTGCCCAGCTCTACCTCACCTTTAAATCAGAACCACTGACCTTTAAAGCCCTAAATGGCCTCAGTCCTGTATACCTGAAGGAGTGTCTCCACTCCCATTGTTCAGCCCAGACAATGAGGTCCAGCTCCAAGGGCCTTCTAGCGGTTCCCTCACTGTGAGAAGTGAGGTTTCAGGGAACCAGGCAGAGGGCCTTCTTGACAGTGGCCCCCTCTCCATGGAACACCCTCCCATCAGATGTCAAGGAGATAAAGAACTACATAACTTTTAGAAGACATCTGAAGGCAGCCCTGTGTAGGGAACCTTTATATTTTATGATGTTTTTATATGTGTTGGAAGGTGCGCAGAGTGGCTGGGGCAACCCAGCTAGATGGGTGGGGTATAAATAATGAAATTATTATTAGCCTGTATCTCTCCTTATGCTGCTGGACTACAACTCCCACCACCCCTAATCATTGACCATGATAGCTGGGGCTGATGGGAATTGGAGTCCAACAACATCTGCAGGGCCACAGGCTCCTCAGCCTTGGTGCAGACATTAATTGAATGAGATTGAATGAGATTGAATCCTGACAAGACGGAAGTATTGTTTGTGGGGGAAAGGAAACGGGCAGGTGTGGAGGACTCCCTGGTCCTAAACATGGTAACTGTGCCCCTGAAAGACCAGGTGCACAGCCTGGGAGTCATTCTGGACTCACAGCTGTCCATGGAGGCACAGGTCAATTCTGTGTCCAGGGCAGCTGTCTATCAGCTCCATCTGGTACGCAGGCTGAGTCCCTACCTGCCTGCAGACTGCCTTGCCAGAGTGGTGCATGCTCTGGTTATCTCCCGCTTGGATTACTGCAATGTGCTCTATGTGGGGCTACCTTTGAAGGTGACCCGGAAACTACAACTAATCCAGAATGTGGCAGCTAGACTGGTGACTGGGAGCGGCCGCCGAGACCACATAACACTGGTCTTGAAAGACCTACATTGGCTCCCAGTACGTTTCCGAGCACAATTCAAAGTGTTGGTCCTGACCTTGAAAGCCCTAAATGGCCTCGGTCCAGTATACCTGAAGGAGCGTCTCCACCCCCATCGTTCTGCCTGGACACTGAGGTCCAGCGCCGAGGGCCTTCTGGTGGTTCCCTCACTGCGAGAAGCAAAGCTACAGGGAACCAGGCAGAGGGCCTTCTCGGTAATGGCACCCGCCCTGTGGAACACCCTCCCATTAGAGGTCAGAGAGATAAACAACTACCTGTCATTTAGAAAATACCTAAAGGCAGCCTTGTTTAGGGAAGTTTTTAATCTGTGATATTTGAAGTATTTTAATGTTTGTTGGAAGCCGCCCAGAGTGGCAGGGGAAGCCCAGCCAGATGGGCGGGATATAAATAATTTATTATTATTATTATTATTATTATTATGAAATAGATGGACCAATGGTCTGCTTCATTGTGTAAGGCAGCTTCCTGGGTTCCTATGTCATTCCTGTCTGTAAGCAGCAGCAGTTTGCATATAAGGAAGGCAATTTTCACAACTCCAGCCTTCTTTTTGTGGAAGAATATGAAGTGCTTTACAGACTCTGTAAACCTTCACCTGCTCAACTTAATTCATGAAAATAAACAAACACCAGCTACTACTGCTTTCAGCACTATTCAGCTCTGCTGAAGGCTGAAAGCTGTTCTGACCACTGATTAAATGATTTTACAAATGTGTGTTGAGTAGAAACATTCTCCTTTATGAGTAACTGAAAGAAAAAGATAATTTCCTACTGCTAGCTCTTTTTTGTTAAGCTGCACAATATTGCCAGGTATAATGGAGTCATCCATCATTGTGATTTATTTTTTTCCTTTTGGACTAGCTGTGCTCTTAGTTCTTGTCGCCTCCTTATGCACTGTAGCCAGGAACTGAATAGGGCAAATGGTAAAGCATTCACGCTAAACAGAAGACATATTAAAGGTTTGGACTTGATATCTCACTTATTTTAAGCTCAGTAATTACAATTTAATATTTAGTAGCATTCAAATGTCACCTCCAATGAAAGTATGGTCTATGTACCTGGGTTCCCTCAATGTTCAGAGGGTGTTCAACTCTGACCCCTGGCTCCTTGTGACATCATGCACACAACATCAGGACATCATGCTGGGCACCCTTAATCATCCTGAGAAGCTAGTGCCTCTGGTTCAAACCAAGTGTATACCTTTTCATACAAACAGAGATATGCCTGCTCCTGAGACAATGCTCCTTTTGGAAAAGGCACTGCTCTCCTCACTGCAACCTGACACATCTGCCCCACTTCTGGAAAGTTAGCTTGCTACTCATGCATACATGTGATGCATAGTGACCACAAGGAAGAAAGAGAGGCTGCTTCCCTGTAGCTGCAGTTCCTCTGTGCAGTCACAGAACATACCCTCTGTCCCTGCTACATGTACTAATTCAAGTTCCAGCTAGCATGGAAGTGTTCTCCGTTTTCCAACCACACATGGATATGTGGGAGGGAGACTGAACCTGGAGCCTTCTGCAATTGAAGCAGTATTGCAGGTATTCATATTGCACAGCATTAAGTAATATGATACATAAACGCTTACTCCTTTTGGAATGAAAATTGTCCAGACCCATGAATACGATTCAAAGCTTTACTAACCAGAACTTCTTCAAAACAGGTACAAAACACTCAATGATGCATCCAGAAAGTTGTACAAAGCATATGCACGTTCAAGCACATGTTCTTCTTAAATATATAATATAATTAAAATCAGAGCAAAAATCTAAGCTCCATCTCTCCTATAGCTTGCATTAGCCTGCATCGAGCCCAAGGCTATTTGCTCCTGGAGAAGAATCATTATCACATCCTTTTGTTCTCTGTGGCTTCCAGAGAAAGACTAAGAGGCAACTCCCTTCAAAATGGAGACTTTCAATTCAATACCTCACTCCCATGATGTAAAGTTAAACACTACATGAGGGCTAGCAGAGAACTTCACCTGTTCAGTATCAACCTGTTTGAGCTTAGAGAGCTTCAGTATGCTTCAACTGAATTTTCCAGTGTTAAACACCAGCAATAAACAGACAGGCTTTCTCCATTTCAGTGTGAAATTAACATTTATACTTAACAAGCACATGCTCTGCCACTGAGCCCTTTCCCTCATTGCTCCTACAGCACATCAGCCTGTCCCTAATAAATAAGGAATTGTGAGAAGGAGCAATTTTTTCCATTGGCTTCTGTTTCCGGGTGGTGATCCAAAATATGCTCCAAACAAAGAGGGCAGGCAGCCACAGCAGAAAGGAGGGCCCATACTCAAGGTGTTTTGTCCAATGGCATGCCAAAACTTGAAGCCAACTCTCTGTTTCCTGTATAGTGCATCTGCCCTAGTTCAATGTAGCACAACAGGAGTTTCAGATGGTGCCCTCAGTGCAGGAGTGTGAATCCTTTGCCATTGTGAGGGCCACATCCCCTTGTGGTTAACCATTCATGGGCTGTATGCCAGTGGTTGGGGTGGGGAAAGTGGATTTACCCAGATATGTCCCACAGGCAGGCAAGATAACAAATTCCAGCAAGGTAAAATCACTAAAGTGGGACTCAGAAAGGGATGTGACCTAGGGTGTCTGTGGCCCAAACAGGATCCAAAAGGGCAAACAGGGCCATGTTTGGCTCGTAGGCCTGAGGTTCCCCACCCCTTCCTTAGCTACCGAGCCTCCTTTCCTCCCTAATGACACAAAAATGAAATTTATAATGGTGCCATCTGCTTAGAACTAAATATGACATTGCATTGTGTACGGTTGTATGAGCATATGTAGAAACAATGAATTATTTTGGATTTTTCAGAAATTTTTGTGCAAGAAAAGAGGAGGAGGAAAATAAATAAATCCATCTCCAATGAGTTGGGGAAGCTGGAATAAAATGGAAATGTGAGTCTTGAACATAATCATTAATAAGTCATGGGGCCAGTGCTGGAGATGAATGACACAGTGAAACTAAACTCTTCTTACAAAAGCAATATTGAGGGAATTTATTTTCAAAGGACTTTTCAGTGTGAGAAAATGAATGGATTAGCATATTCCAAAAAACCCTACAAAACTGTTAGAAATTAATTGCAACATTGCAGCAGCAGGACAATGACAAGAATCTGAATTAAGAACTGACTTCATTTTTAAAAAACAATAAAAAGTCTGCCATCTGATATTCATAAATGGAAATATGAAAATGTTGTTTACGATTTCAGTGTTGAGTTACATTACCCTTCATTACATTGCCCAGTTACAAATGGTTGGAAAATGTTTGCCTGTACTAATGCAGATATGAATTATACACACAGAGGGGAGGACAATGACAAGGGTCTGTATTAAAACTTGACCCTCCTATAAAAAAAATCCCACCACCTCAGAAATAAAATGGAGGAATGGGGGGAAAGTAAAGTTTGAAGAAACTGCAGTGCTTTGTTATCATGTTAAATTCAGGATTTGAGAAGAGAAATGGGAGTGGTGTTCATGAAGGGGTGAAACTGGGGGACTCAGTTTATCAGAAACATTTGATTCCATAAATGTGGCTAATACTTGCCCCATGTGAGAAATGTATTATTTTTAGTGAAGTCTTGCCTTGAGTAATGAGCTTCCAGGGGGGGAAAAGTGCTCCGTGAATAATTAAAGTAGTCATTTGTCTCTTCTTAATATATTAAGGTAATCAATGAGAAATATCCGAGTTGTTATTACTAACAGTTGTATGCACACTTTAATTATAAAGCCACAGACTGTGAATAGCATTCATTAAAGCTAGCAGTAAATGCAATTCTCCCCAGACTTGTTTTTAATATGTTTATAGATATATAAATAATTCGATGGGTGGGGGAGGCACTGGAATGGAGTTGCCACCTTTGCAGGAAAGAACTACACAGGAAATTGAGAGCTTTTCCTCTAAGGCCTTTTGAGAGTTTGTATCACTATACAGACCTGGGACCCAGGTGGCACTGTGGTTAAACCACTGAGCCTAGGGCTTGCTGATCAGAAGGTCGGCGGTTCGAATCCCTGTAACGGGGTGAGCTCCCGTTGCTCGGTCCCAGCTCCTGCCAACCTAGCAGTTCGAAAGCATGTCAAATGCAAGTAGATAAATAGGAACCGCTACAGCGGGAAGGTAAACGGCGTTTCCATGTGCTGCTCTGGTTTGCCAGAAGCGGCTTTGTCATGCTGGCCACATGACCTGGAAGCTATACGCCGGCTCCCTCGGCCAATAATGCGAGATGAGCGTGCAACCCCAGAGTCGGTCACGACTGGACCTAATGGTCAGGGGTCCTTTACCTTTACAAACCTTTATAAACAAGCATGGCCCATACTGTGGATAGGAAACCCTTTCTCTCATGCACAATCTGTCAGGAGCCGCATACTGGTGGGAAGGAGCCTAATGTGGGTGCGGTAACACCCTTTTCTTGAATTCTCTCTCTCTCTCTCTCTCTCTCTCTCTCTCTCTCTCTCTCTCTCTCTCTGACATCCCTTCTCTTCCACTCCCATACCTCCCCACTCGAATGGCTGCTGAAAGACAGCAGATTAGTCTTGCCAGGGGTCTGAACTCATCACTTGCAGAAGGATTTCCCCCCTCTGCCACATTCCACTGTGTCATTGTTTCGGCAATTTCCTACTTCTCCTCCTTCTGCCCCCCCCCAACTGAGCCTGATGTTAGACTGAGGTTGCCCACTCTGGTCTATGCCATGTTTAGGATCATTGCTGGAGAGATTTCAGAATGGAACATGAACAATATAAAGGGTTCATAAACATATAATCTCAGTGCATTATGGGAAATCATAGGGCAGACATTTGTTCTGTTCAACCATGGCCACCTTAAAATTGTTGGAAAGGGGTGGGGGAAGAAGCCTCCACAACCATTGTTATTCCCAGGTGACATATTTATTGAGCATTTATCCTGATTTGTTTGTTGGGAGGTTAGACAATGTTGCAGCAAGCAATCATTAATCCACACTCCTAGTGCATTTTCTCATTGCTTTCCTTTATTATAAAATGTTAAATTGGGATGGGAGGGCAGGCAGGTTTGTTGCATAAAAGCACCAAAACAACTTTAATTGTGCAAACTGAATGTCTTGGTATGAGATTGAATCCCAACCATGAATAGAAATAGTCTGGAAGGCCCCAGCATTTAAAAGTCAGGAAGTTCCATCACACTGAAATCAGCAGAATCATAGCTGCTCTGATACAGGAGGTGGAACACAGTCAACATTAGAAGCATTAAGCTTCTCTGTCGACATGTATTGCACAAAGCCAAACCTTTCCGCTTTGGTTCATCATGCCTTTCTTTGGGATTTTGAGGGATCCAGTGGCTCTTCAGCCCCAGAGAATCTTTCATTGCTATATTTTTTCTCTGCATAAAAATGGTTGTGCCCTCCTATTGTCTCTCTAATACGCAGCTGCTGCCGTGATCAGTATGCAACCTTTAGAAAAGAATTGCCTTTCTTCTTGCACCTAAAGGTCAGACGTTAGTGAACACTTCAAAGTTATCTAAAGCAAACTACTTCTGTTGGGAAAGCGAAAATCTCTGGCAAAGAGTCCTCAGCAGTTTCTGATATAATTCAGAAAGCCAAATGCACGGCTTTGCTGCACGCTGAAATTTAAGACACAAGCAACGTAAAATATAGGATAAATGCCTTGCTGTGTCAAAGCAGTAAGAATTTGATTGGAATTAGCTTGCAGAACAGCCAAGTAAAATATATTCTTGTTCTGCACTGGATCTGAATTTGAATGAAGGGGAAATCCAATAAAATTGGCAACAGTTTCATCCTCAAATGCACTGGAGGAATTCTATAGGAAGGTACAATTGCATGACCTTTTCTTGAGCTGGGTGGGGGGAGAGGGGGGATTTGAAATGCAGTTGGTGAATATCTTTCTGCGAAAGCCACAAGCTTTCAGCCCCAAAGGAAAGCCTGTTCTTTGTTCTACTGTGTGTGTCTATTTGTACCTTCCAGTGTTAGTATATCTACACAATAATTCCAATTTATTAGCAGAGCTTTCAGGCATATACAAAATTAAAGAAACTGGTTCTTTTCCAAACATCTGTCACTTCCCTTTATCTAGAGAACTGTTACTTTCCCAAAACTCTGATGGGCATCTCATTTAAACACACACATATTTCCCCCCGAACTACCTTCTAACTATTGGCATCATTTAGTCAACCATTCCCTTGTACAACAGCATTATTCTCTATGTGTCTACTCATAAATAAATCCCACCGAGTTCAACAGGACTTATTTCAAGGCAATTTTCCAAGTAAAATATAATATTGCAGCAGTTTTCACTATATGGAAGTGAGAGCTGGACCATAAAGAAGGCTGATCGCCGAAGAATTGATGCTTTTGAATTATGGTGCTGGAGGAGACTCTTGAGAGTCCCATGGACTGCTAGAAGATCAAACCTATCCATTCTTAAGGAAATCAGCCCTGAGTGCTCCCTGGAAGGACAGATCGTGAAGCTGAAGCTCCAATACTTTGGCCACCTCATGAGAAGAGAAGAATCCTTGGGAAAGACCTTGATGCTGGGAAAGATGGAGGGCACAAGGAGAAGGGGACGACAGAGGACAAGATGGTTGGACAGTGTTCTCGAAGCTACGAACATGAGTTTGACCAAACTGCGGGAGGCAGTGCAAGACAGGAGTGCCTGGCGTGCTATGGTCCATGGGGTCACGAAGAGTCGGACACGACTAAACGACTAAACAACAACAACTTCCTAAGAAACAAATGGTCAGCCAGCAGTCATAACAATATAGATTTTTATTTTTTGGTGTCTGAATCAAGACTGAATAATGTACTTAGAGATAACTTAGCACAGGGAATATGTCACCACATAATGTATCTGAGAGGTGGTATGATCATGCTAGTACGTAATACTTTACACTACAGCTAGATGCTAAATATAGATACAGATGCACTCTTTCATAGCTCCAAATGATATAATACAATGCAAAACCCTACATTATATTTTCTGGAGTAGAAAGATGTACATACAAAATAGTATTCCAATAAATACAATTGAGTTAGAATTCATGCATAGCTTTATAATTCACTTGTGGATATATTTCATTTACTACTGTGTTGAGAGTTCATAAGATATATTTTGTTTTTATTATATTTCCAGGTTATATTAAAAGCCACAAGAGAAAAGTGAAAAGAAAATGTATTATTCAACAAGTCTTCCAAGTGTAAAGAAGAAATCAGGTTAGTTTAGATTGTGGTTCCATTATATAGCACCATTGTTGCAACGAAAACAGAATCCTCATACTCTGTATTTATTTAACAAAATGTCTATGCTGCTTGATTATAATAAAACCTCTAAGCAGTTTGGGAAAAAGAAAACATCATGAAAAGTATCAATTAAAAAATCTAAAACAGGTATCTAAAACATTGAGAAGATAATTAAAATAAATAATAGGCTAGAAGATCTTAAAATACCTGTAAACATTCTACATGTCTAGATAGCGTTCCCTAGAAAAAAATAAAATAAGCAGGGCCAAAAGGAATATGGTGAGGGCATGTCCTTGATGTTGATATGCAGGGAGTCCCAAAGCATAGATAATGGCACACACTAAAAGATTGATTTCTTACAATGGTACTGTTTAGCACCTATAACAGTTCCAGATCTGCAGACTGAAGCAATTGAGTGGGCAAATATGGAATAAATTGATCCCACAAGTAAACTGGTCCCAAACTGTTAAGGGCTCTAGATAGACTCTATGTTTCTAACTGTAATCCTTCATGTTTCTATTGACCCTATTTTAGAAAGTTTAAATGAAATTTTAACTTGTAATTTAAAATTATCTGGCACAGTCTCTCCCCAATTTCCTAAACAAATACGCAGCCCTTTTGCCACCTCTTCATAATATAGTTGTGGTTGGTCAGCTCATAGGAATGGGAAATTTCATAAACGTAGAGCAACTACTTGAATTTATTTGTGATTTCCACATTCAAATCTGGTGTTAGTAAGATATTAAATTCAACCCACCAAGGACTACAGGTAGGCATAGATGACCACTGAATATTGTTATAATCTGCACATAACAGTTCAATTTCTTCAGGAAATGATCCACACACTGTGTTAAATAATGGCTAATTGTGAATTGGCACCATTATAATTGCAGTCATATGGTAAAAGTTAGACCTCCTCAATCTGCAATTCCATTTGTAAATTGTAAATATCCAGTATTCATGGAAGCTTCAACCTGTACCTTGGATCAGTTCCATTTAAGTCACCATAACAACCCTGGAGTAAGTTGTTTGAGGAGTGCAGCCATATTATTATAATCTAATGCTAGTTCGGCTGCCATTAAATCATAACTCTGGTGTGTTTTTGGCAGCCTAAGTCACTCAATAATGTGATTTAATTTGTGTTATTCATTAGGAAGCCATGAAACATTTGTCTCCCACCGTCCCGCACCAAGTCTTTTAAAACTCCCGGGTAGCAGAACCACTGTTTAGATAAATCAGTCACTGTAGCACATAGGTCATAGCACTTTTTTGAACCATAAAAATGGGATTTTAACCAAGAGTGCTAAACATCACAGGCCATTTATTCTGTGTTCCAAACACAATTCTGCAAAAGCGTGACACTCTTAATAACCAGAGTAAAGCTATGTTTCATTCCAGATGGTTGAAAACAAAAGCAGCTTTTTAAATAAAGAGATTAAAGATTGGACCGTTAAGGGGGGGGGATGATAGCATTAGATGTCCCTAATTATAAATTAGTTTTGCTCAGTATTGGGCTGTAGAGAAGTGCTGACAATAAAGAAAAATCTGTTTAATGAACCCCAAATGGTTATGTAGTTTCAGTATTCGGTCAATTATATTTTTGTGGCAAACAGATGCAAATCCTAGAAGTACACTTGCGCAGGAAAATTCAAAGGTGGAACTTAAAGTACTTTTTGTAAAGGATGCTAAATATTCAATGTATTTGAATACATTGTGAATTTCCCTTTGTGTTCAGAGGCTTCCCAGGATTCTGAAGACCTTCAAATGCCATGGTATTCCAGTTTAAGACAGGCATGGACCTCAAAGGCAGAGATGGAGGGAAGCAATGCATCATGGGGGCAGAGGCAAAAAGTATACCTCTTCATTCATTTTTTTTACACTTCACATGAGTAATGTGTGAAGAGAGCTTCAGTGTTGTTTTGATTGGTTTAGGAAAGGGAAAAAGATGGAGCATGGCTTTAGGAGGTCCCATGGGAGTTGAGTGGCAGCACCATGTATTTCAAAATATGATTTCAGTGGGAACGATCAAGTGCGTTTTCTCCTGGGTCCATGATCTCTCTAGCCTTCTTTTCCAGACAAGGTGGAAACTTTCAAGTCCTCAGGCAACAGATTGGTTATTGTTTTCAAATAAATTCAGGACATCTACGTACTAGCCAATCATTATGTTATCAAAAAAAGATATATTTTACATTAATTCGTTTATTTAGTTTTAGGGCTGTTGTTGATTCACCTATCAACCCTCACAGGCAACCATTATCAACATTTAGCAGAATGAAGAAATGATCCTGGCATGAGCAATGTCATTCTGTGAATCTTTGGGCAGAGAGTTTGAGTGAGAACAGAGGTATTTAAATCTACTAACAACACACACGGCAAATGTAGAATATTCATTAAACAGAAGGTAGTATAAAGCTACTGCAATCATTGTGCCCTCGAGTGAAATTGGTCTCATGAGTCAAGAATAAATCAGATTTGGGCCAGGGAATACAAAACCCTTGTGCCAATCTGGGGAGAAAGGCTGCATTGGGCAGGGTATATCAAGCCTTCCTCCCACTAACACAGGCATCCCCAAACTTTGGCCCTCCAGATGTTTTGGCCTACAACTCCCATGATCCCTAGCTAACAGGACCAGTGGTCAGGGAAGATGGGAATTGTAGTCCAAAACATCTGGAGGGCCAAAGTTTGGGGATGCCTGCACTAACAGCTATGGGGTGCAAACATCACCAGTGCAGGGCTCTCCATCCTCCCACCAAGTATGGGGGTGGGTAAAACTATATACCAGCAGGATCCCAGTGGCATCAGTCAATGGAAGGCCCTGAAATGGGGTATTTCAGGTGCAGGAAAAGTCTGAGCAGACCCAAGATCCATTGGACCCTGAGCTGGCCACACTGTTGTCACATGGTCTGGGCCGCAATCACACTGCCCTCAGCTTCTGCCCTGGCTGATGTGCACTGCTTGGTAACACCATACTGGGCACCAACTGTGGTTTAGAGTGCTGCCTTAATCAACTACAATCAGCAAATAGCAATAAACAGTATATTGGGCTTAGAAGAGCTGCAAAGTTTAGTGAATTAAAAACCCATTGAACCAGCTTAGAACACATTAAAGCAGTGCCCTTCAGAGGAGGCTGTCAAGCTATATCATTCAGATAGTGTGCTCAATAAGGAAATGTTCAAGACTTATTTATGTGTGGTTCCATTGTGTTCTGTGACAAACTGTACCTGTATAGTCTTCTGTACCCTTGCCTGTCTTGGAAATTTGATCTACTAATTATCTGTAAGGAATCTATATTGTATATCTCCTGTAAAAGCACATGAACTGCCAAGAAGTGCATTTGGCAGGATGACTTAGGAAGGGAAAAACAAATAGGAAATCAATGCAAAAACAATAAAGCTTGTACAAACAACAAGAAAACAACAGCTTGTTTTATAAGCAAAGAAAATAATAAGGAAGGAAGGAAGCAATAAACAGAACTTACAGCCATGAAGTGAAGGGGGACAAAATGGAGTTTGGTGGCAAGTAAGTTATAATGTTACATTTAGGTTAAGGAAATATACTTGCACTTAGTTGTATAACCTTGGCCAGAAAATGAGAAACACAAAGCTATGTGTTCTGTTCAGTCCCAAACTAAAACTGAGGAAAATAACATAAACAGGTAGTAGGGAGGTTGTTGAAGTCCCCTGAAGTCTCATAAAGACTAATTATTGGTAAAGAGAACTCTTAGAGATTCTGTTTTCTGCAAGGAGTTACCTGGGAGTGGGAAGGAATATTTTGGTAAATTGAAGAGATATAGAGTGCAGTCATATCATTCCTGGAAGAATGCCCCAGGAGCTATGGGATATATAAGATCTACTCATCTGAAATCATAAGAGATCTAATCTTGGAGCTTCCCTCTCCTGAACTGCTGGAACTTCCAGTGTCCTGGCCCAACAAATGTTGCATTTCAATTATCAGTAGGAACTAAGGTTCTGTGAAGGAGGTTTTGAAACAAGGCAGTACCATGGAGAGCTCCAAGTGAGTAACTTGCTTATACAGTGGTACCTCAGTTTATGAACACAATTGGTTCCGGAAGTCTGTTCATAAACTGAAGCGTTCATAAACTGAAGTGAACTTTCCCATTGAAAGTAATGGATAGTGAATTAATCCGTTCCAGATAGGTCCACGGCATTCGTAAACTGAAAATTCGTAAACTGAGGTGTTCATAAACCGAGGTTCCACTGTACAAGAAGTGAACTGAAGCCTTTTCAGCCTCTGTCTCCAGTTCATCTCTCCTTGGTTCAGCCCCCTTTTGGAGAACTAGACTGTGTACACACTTTTAGTACATTTGAAACCCATTCTTTCCTTCAAAGAATTCTGGTCTAACAAACTACAGTGCCCAAAATTCTTTGAGGGAATCATGGTTATTTGAATATGCTTTAAAGCAGGCATCCCCAAATTTCGGCCCTCCAGGTGTTTTGGACTACAGTTCCCATCTTCCCTGACCACTGTTAGCTAGGGATCATGGGAGTTGTGGGCCAAAACATCTGGAGGGCCACAGTTTGGGGGTGCCTGCTTTAAAGGCATAGTGTGTAAACAGCCCCAGCACCTCTTAAAAAGCCAGGCTTTTCACTCGAAGATGGACATGTCTCCTACATTCTATGACCTCTCACTTGGTTTGTGTCCTGTATACCTTGGGAAGAAACTGATTCCTCAGGCCCAGAGGACTCTTGAGACTCTGGTCCTACGGGCACTGGTCTGTGTCATCTGGTTCAGTGGACTCCTACCAGCAAACTTCAGTTTCAGTATACACCTGACGAGGAACATGGTCTGGCCCATTAATTAGCAAACCCATGGTTTAAAGCTCTCTTGTTCCCCTTGCATGCCAAGCAAATGGTAGATGAGAATTAGACATGCTTCTGGATATGGGAGGGAGCTCTGCAGCCTGGAAAGGGCCAGAGGAATGTGGACCGTTCCTCCTCTCTCACTTCAGCCCAGCTGAAAGAGCACAGCAGGGTATCAGATGTGGCAGCTCCTTAGGATTTCACTGTCAGCATTATTATTTTAGAAACTCGGATTCTGTTTCGGCAACTGCAGTTTTGCTTTGACATTTTGTGCCGACACATCAGGTATTTTGCCTCATTAAGTCTCAAAAAGTCTATTAAGTCATAGAATAAGAGAATTGTAGAGCTGCAAGGGACCCTGAGGGTCACCTACTCCAACCCCCTGTGATGCAGGAATCTGCTTTTAAGTATCTCATTAGTAAAATATAATCTGCAAACAGATGAGGTGATTCAATGAGTTCAATGCTAAAGTACAAAAACAATAACTGACCGGATGCAGGAGAAATCTAACTTATCTATTTATTATTATTATTAATTATTATTATTATTACAATTTGTCTTTATTGGTTTCTTTTGACAAACATTCATGAAATCACGTTGTAACATCTCAATTCTTCTGTAGCTAAACATGTGATTCTAACTAATCTATTTTAATATATTGATGACATTTGTCATTTTTGCCCTTCTTCCAAGGAGCTTAAACCCTCTCGTGGGTTTGTTCCATCCTATTTGCAAATGTCTCTGCTTTTTAAGATGCAGAGGCATCACCTTGCTGACAAAGGTCCGTAAAGTTAAAGCTATGGTTTTCCTAGTAGTGATGAATGGAAGTGAGAGCTGGACCATAAAGAAGGCTGATCGCCGAAGAATGGATGCTTTTGAATTATGGTGCTGGAGGAGACTCTTGAGAGTCCCATGGACTGCAAGAAGATCAAACCCAGAGATCCCCAAACTAAGGCCCAGGGGCCGGATGCGGCCTAATCGCCTTCTAAATCCAGCCTGCGGGCGGTCCGGGAATCAGCATGTTTTTACATGAATAGAATGTGTCCTTTTATTTAAAATGTATCTCTGTGTTATTTGTGGGGCATAGGAATTCATTCATGGTTTCTTTGTTTTCAAAATATGGTCTGCCCCCCCCCACAAGGTCTGAGGGACAGTGGACCGGCCCCCTGCTGAAAAGGTTTGCTGACCCCTGATCAAACTTATCCATTCTGAAGGAAATCAGCCCTGAGTGCTCACTGGAAGGACAGATCCTGAAGCTGAGGCTCCAATACTTTGGCGACCTCGTGAGAAGAGAAGACTCCCTGGAAAAGACCCTGATGTTGGGAAAGATTGAGGGCACTAGGAGAAGGGGACAACAGAGGATGAAATGGTTGGACAGTGTTCTCGAAGCTACGAACATGAGTTTGACCAAACTGTGGGAGGCCGTGGAAGACAGGAGTGCCAGGCTGGCTCTGGTCCATGGGGTCACAAAGAGTCAGACACTACTAAACGACTAAACAACAACAAAAAATTTCAAATGGTGAAGTGGGGTGGGGTGATATGTTGAATACTTTCTAGAGTGGAGTGGGATGCTGCAACAGTTTGATGATGCCTGGAAAGGAAAATTGCTAGGAATATTCTCAGAAAATGCTCCCCTGATATATTTCAGCTCAGTTCATACTGAATGAAACTATTCAGCCGATGAAGGATTAGAAATAGTAGCAGGCAGGGCCATCACAGCTCTAGTATTAAACAACAACCAAAACTGGATTCACAACTGTACCACTTCATTCATGGACAGAAATGCTGTCTGTGTATGTGGAATTTCAGTAAATATTATCTAGGCACACCTAATTTTTTTCAGTCTTTTCCCAGCAGCTTGGAGAGAACTTTCAACACAAAAATTCTCCCCCTCCCCCCCCCAAAAAAATAAATATTGACACTGATCTTTATTTGGATTAGCCCTAAACACAAGTATAGCATACATTTCACTGCAGCTGGGACAGCTAAAGATTGCAAACATTAGAATACATTGGACTTTTTATTAGATTTTACAGATTCAGTAGCATTGAATTTATTCTAAGGATATCTGAAATGGGTTCTGTTTGGTCTATAAAGAGCATGGTGTCTTCCCAATGAGTAACAGAAGCATAATGCATTTTAAAATATAATCTATGCAAATCTGCATGATTTATATAGGTTGTAGAATTCAGCTTTCCTCAAATCAGATTCTGGTTTCATTTTTATTGCTGCCTTATATATGCACATCCATGCTCAAGACTCTGTACTTCCAAATGAAACCCACTGGAATTTATGTTAGTTCAATTTGTTCCATTCTGAAACAAGGAATAAAAAGCAAATAGTAGTGGCACTGGATGGTGTTGGAAGAAAACGCTTACTTTACCAGTAATCTAAAACTGTTAAGTACAAAAGCAGAGTAAAACATCCCACTTTAATATGGTGATGGTGATTCATTTTTGTACCCACACTTCACCATAAGGCCCAAGTGTAGATTATAGCAATCTAAAATACAAGATGAAAGTTGGATTAAAATAAAATAAATTAGAGAAATATATTAAATCAACTCTAAGGTAATTATCAATATTTTTAAAAATTAGGATGCAACTATGTTACTGAGCATACAATTTTAAACATGTATAATGTTAATTACAGAACCAGTATCCTAAAACATTAAAACTGAGAGCAAATTTTTAAAAATGCTGGATGCGATTTGACCACAAGAGTTCTCGTCAAAACAAAACCAGAAAATCGAAATTTCAACTCACAGTTTTAACATTCTAATGCTTCGAAACAAAAAATAAAATAAAAAATTCCTTCCAGTAGCACCTTAGAGACCAACTAAGTTTGTCATAGGTATGAGCTTTCAGTAATCATAGGTATGATGCTGGACATCAGTAACCCTTGGAGACATAGAGTCACTGAATTGTAGAGTTGGAAGGGACCACAGGGATCATCTAGTCCAAGCCCCTGCAATGCAGAGCTCTTTTGCCCAATGTGCTCAAACCCATCACTCCTGACAGCACATCAGGAACAATGGATGCTACATTTAACATGTTTTCTAATGTTCAGGGTGTTGCCACATCAAAGTTTTGAGTCTAATGCAATCTCAGGTATGAAGTCACAAGACCTCACCACTGCTGCCACCAACCAGTTTTGGGAAAAGTGAAAAGTGAGGTTGTTAATTGGGGGGTTGAATACTGTCTGATTTGCTTATTTAGGAGGGGGGGGATAGTTTATTCTGTGCTCGTTTCAAACCGATCCAGGGGAAACTTGTCTACTACCACTTTTTCAGGGAAAACTGAGACCCACCTTGGGATTCATAGAAGACACATTTTTATTCACATCTTTCCAAAGGGGAAGTTTGAACTATCCTGTGACCAAGCAGAAGTGTGTGAGCTACAAAAGCCAGTTACCTAAACTTCACATTGATGCCTTGGGCGTTGCATTTCAATATGGACAATCTCCTCTTTCACTCACACCTCTAGGGTTTGATCGTGCAATTCATACTAATGACCAGGTAACTGTAATTATATAATAATGGATGTAATGGTGCAATAAATCATTAGTAATCAGAAAATGACATAATGTTACAGATTGCCTTGGCTTTAATTACAGAGGTGCAACCATCTCATTTATCCTAGTAATTTTTTAACTTGGCACCCAAGACCTCTTGATATAATATTCCAAAACACGTTACTAATTAAGTGTACTTATTTAAAGCAATAAGAGCCCCCCTTTGATTGGTTTATAGACTAATAATCTGGTGCCCAAGCAGATAAATGATGAGGTTGAAGGCCAAACTGTGAGTGGATTGGATAACTGCCGAGTGGCAAAGTGCTGTTATTATTTCTGTAGTCTGGGAAGCCCTTGAGGATATTGATACCACTTCTCTACAGTCCTGCATAGATTGTAAAGAAAGTTTGCTATACTGCTGCACTGAATAAATTCTCTCAGGTTTGAATTTCAGTCCTCACAACTGCCTCTTTGAGGGAAGACCTGCTGGGAAGGGTTGCTGTGATCACTAGACCTATAGTACTTTCATTGCTTTGAATAAAGAGTTAAATTCACTGACACTGGTGGTTTTTCATTGCTGTCCTGCTCCAGACAGTGACTTAAAGAATGAACTATTAATCAAGGAAATCTCAAATTGATCAGGAGTGGGCAACAAGTGGATTTTATTATACGTATTTTTGGGGTGGGTACACGCCAATATTTTTCTAGAAGCATACTTTATTTAGGCTATTTCTTCATGTTGAGGGGTGTGTGTGAGAGAGAGGGGGGGAAGGAGGGAGGGAGGGAGGGAGAGAGAGACCGAAGGGAAAAAAATGCAAGAGATAAAATCTTCCCTGAATTCCACTCCATTACTTCAAAAGACGTTGAGTTCATGAAGTCTGCACTGGTGAACTGGTAAATTAGAAATTCACAACACTATTTTGTTATTGCGCTCTTGCCGCATTAATGGATACCAGGGTTGAATTGAACGGAAAAGCCAAGGTAGGAAGAACAGCCAAGTAGCCTACCCTGAGCCCTCAGGACAGAGAATAATAAATAGCCAATAAATAATCAAACAATGTTGATTGGGCTCCCTTAAACACCCCACTGCATGTAAACCCTGCATCCCAGCTCCACAAAATTTCTTTTAGCACAGGGGTTTTTAGGGTGATGGTGTCCAACAAAGAGATGGTTGTTTGGCAGAAAATTCAGGTAGCACAACCCATATCATACCCACCCAGTGGCAGTAAAATATAAGTAAATATTTGACTGCTTTGCTCAGCTCTGATCCTACTTGTAGGCTGGTAGGATCAGCCTGCAAGTAAATACAGGCTTTAAAGCAACTTTTGTCACACTTGCATCTAAATCATGCGCTATTGTTTTAGCTACTGTGAAGACCTTTTAACATCACAGTAATCCAAGTTTATGCACCAACTACCGGAGCTGAAGAAAGTGAAATTGACCAATTCTATGAAGACCTACAACACCTTCTAGAAATGACACCAAAGAAGGATGTTCTTCTCATTACAGGGGATTGGAATGCTAAAGTAGGGAATCAAGAGATAAAAGGAACAACTGGCAAGTTTGGCCTTGGAGTTCAAAATGAAGCAGGGCAAAGGCTAATAGAGTTCTGTCAAGAGAACAAGCTGGTCATCACAAACACTCTCTTCCAACAACACAAGAGACGACTCTACACATGGATATCACCAAATGGGCAGCATCGAAATCAGATTGATTATATTCTCTGCAGCCAAAGATGGAGAAGCTCTATACAATCAGCAAAAACAAGACCTGGAGCTGACTGTAACTCAGATCATCAGCTTCTTATAGCAAAATTCCAGCTTAAACTGAAGAAAGTAGGAAAAACCACTGGGCCAGTAAGATACAATCTGAATCAAATCCCTTATGAATACACAGTGGAAGTGAGGAACAGGTTTAAGGATTTAGATTTGGTGGACAGAGTGCCTGAAGAACTATGGATGGAGGCTCGTAACATTATACAGGAAGCAGCAACGAAAACCATCCCAAGGAAAAGGAAATGCAAGAAAGCAAAATGGCTGTCCAACGAGGCCTTACGAATAGCGGAGGAGAGGAGGCAAGCAAAATGCAAGGGAGATAGGGAAAGATACAGGAAACTGAATGCAGATTTCCAAAAAACAGCAAGGAGAGACAAGAGGGTCTTCTTAAATGAGCGATGCAAAGAAATAGAGGAAAACAATAGAATGGGGAAAACCAGAGATCTGTTCAAGAAAATTGGAGATATGAAAGGAACATTTCGTACAAAGATTACCATAATCAAGGACAAAAGTTGTAAGGACCTAACAGAAGCAGAAGACATCAAGAAGAGGTGGCAAGAATACACAGAGGAATTATACCAGAAAGACATGGAGGTTTCGTACACCCCAGGTAGTGTGGTTGCTGACCTTGAGCCAGACATCTTGGAGAGTGAAGTCAAATGGGCCTTAGAAAGCACTGCTAATAACAAGGCCAGTGGAAGTGATGATATTCCAGCTGAACTATTTAAAATTTTAAAAGATGATGCTGTTAAGGTGCTACACCCAATATGCCAGCAAGTTTGGAAAACTCAGCAATGGCCAGAGGATTGGAGAAGATCAGTCTACATCCCAATTCCAAAGAAGGGCAGTGCCAAAGAATGCTCCAACTACCGCACAATTGCGCTCATTTCACACGCTAGCAAGGTTATGCTTAAAATTCTACAAGGCAGGCTTAGGCAGTATGTGGACCGAGAACTCCCAGAAGTGCAAGCTGGATTTCGAAAGGGCAGAGGAACCAGAGACCAAATAGCAAACATGCGCTAGATTATGGAGAAAGCTAGAGAGTTCCAGAAAAACGTCTACTTCTGCTTCATTGACTATGCAAAAGCCTTTGACTGTGTCGACCACAGCAAACTATGGCAAGTTCTTAAAGAAATGGGAGTGCCTGATCACCTCATCTGTCTCCTGAGAAATCTCTATGTGGGACAAGAAGCTACAGTTAGAACTGGATATGGAACAACTGAGTGGTTCAAAATTGGGAAAGGAGTACGACAAGGTTGTATATTGTCTCCCTGCTTATTTAACTTATATGCAGAATTCATCATGCGAAAGGCTGGACTAGATGAATCCCAAGCCAGAATTAAGATTGCAGGAAGAAATATCAACAACCTCAGATATGCAGATGACACAACCTTGATGGCAGAAAGCGAGGAGGAATTAAAGAACCTTTTAATGAGGGTGAAAGAGGAGAGCGCAAAATATGGTCTGAAGCTCAACATCAAAAAAACCAAGATCATAGCCACTGGTCCCATCACCTCCTGGCAAATAGAAGGGGAAGAAATGGAGGCAGTGAGAGATTTTACCTTCTTGGGCTCCTTGATCACTGCAGATGGTGACAGCAGTCATGAAATTAAAAGACGCCTGCTTCTTGGGAGAAAAGCAATGACAAACCTAGACAGCATCTTAAAAAGCAGAGACATCACCTTGCCGACAAAGGTCCGTATACTTAAAGCTATGGTTTTCCCAGTAGTGATGTATGGAAGTGAGAGCTGGACCATAAAGAAGGCTGATCGCCAAAGAACTGATGCTTTTGAATAATGGTGCTGGAGGAGACTCTTGAGAGTCCCATGGACTGCAAGAAGATCAAACCTATCCATTCTTCAGGAAATCAGCCCTGAGTGCTCCCTGGAAGGACAGATCGTGAAGCTGAGGCTCCAATACTTTGGCCACCTCATGAGAAGAGAAGAATCCTTGGAAAAGACCCTGATGTTGGGAAAGATTGAGGGCACTAGGAGAAGGGGACGTCAGAGGACAAGATGGTTGGACAGTGTTCTCGAAGCTACCAACATGAGTTTGACCAAACTGCGGGAGGCAGTGCAAGACAGGAGTGCCTGGCGTGCTCTGGTCCATGGGGTCACGAAGAGTCGGACACGACTAAACGACTAAACAACAACAACTGTGAAGTGAGCTGAGGCTTGTGTTCCTGATGTTGGGCAAATGGTGTGTGGCCACATACAAGCATCCACCCTATAAGGAAACCCCTTTCAGTGGCATCCTGCCAGAATGATGCTCTTACCACACTTAAAATGTCCAGGGACAGTCGGGAAAGACAAATCTGTCAATTTTAATTTCTTAATTTTCCAGCTTTAAATTTGGAAGAAAAAGCTGCACGCACCACTGCTCAAAGAAAAACAACAACACCCCCACTCAAAGGGGGGGGGAACACCCATGGAGGGCAGAAACCCACACCCATCAACAATTCCTGAGTCAACAGTTTCATTGCTGGGGAGTGACATGCTCTGTTTTCCACTCCCAATTATTTATATTGCACCCACCCTGAAATAGTCTTTTCATGTGGGAGAACCTCTGCATTCTGAAATTTGGCAGACTCCATCCCTTCAGAAGGGGTGACCATTCTTGCAAATTGCATCAAGTTCTGCCAGGCAATCAAAAAGTTATAGACTTTTCTTTTGTTTGAAATATCAAAACGAAAAGCTGACCTGCACAAAACCTCTGGATGTATTTGCCTACAGTTGGGCAGGCTTAATCCACTCTGCAGGAGATCCTGTGGTGCAAGTTTTCTACTTTGGCTACCCATTATAGCTATTTTCAGATCCCCCAATATAGTGAATGAGGAATGAGCTTCATTTTATACGGAGCTGCTTGGAACCTAGAGCACAGATCAAAACAGAGAGAGCACAGAACAGCTGACAAACATCAGATTTATTTTTTTAATGCACAGATATGGATACAAGGCAAATATTGGGTCCCGTGCACACTATATATGTACACACCCACAGACACCAAAAGCAGCTTACAAAAATAATGAAATACATAAAACACAAAAACAGTTTAAATGATGAAAATCAATTTCATATATTAAAATAAAGATCAGGACAAAACGAGCATGAAAACAGAGAGACAGAGCACACTAAAGCCTTGGAGAGAGAAAAAGGTCTTAACAGTTCACCTGAAACTTTAAGGCGGGGGCAAATGATAAATCTTTAGGGAGCCCCACAGCCTGGATAACACAGTAGAAAAGCTTCTGCCATCCACTTCCACTTCTTCTTTTTCCACCAGATGGTTATTAGTCATTTTCACGTGCAGAATTCTACTCTAACATGAGAAGTGTGTTGCAGTTCTGGTACCATTTTATGTAAGAACAACAACAAAAATACTTCCATCTATTACAACACCATACCAGAACCAAAATAACACAAAACAATAAACAACTTGCAGCCCTACCAATTAAAATTTGCCTCCGCATATTAATAAACTAAGGCATTAGGTTATTAATCTACAAATTAAAGCTTGCAACTCTATTCAGAAGTTGACTCATGGTGGTAAAATAAAGAACAAGCATTGTGAGACATGCTTTCTGGTGTGTTGAGTCTATGAGCAGAATATTAGTCACCTGTGAATGTGGAACTGAAATCTACAAGAGTTAAACTACTTGATTTCCTCTCCACACAATGAAAGAGACTAACATTTGATCAAAACTGTAGCATCTATTTTCTCCCATTCAGTTTCTCCTACAGGTATGTAGGTTTTTCTTTTAATACCATGGCATGCTTGATTACAGCTGTGGAACTCTGATAAATTAATTCCATTCTTCAGCAGACTCTGGATGTTCAGGTGGGTCAAAAAGGTGGCTTTGCTGCTGTTACATATGCCTTTATTTTCAGAGGGAAGTTAAACCTCATTTTTAATCCTGCCATTCTGCATCTCATTCCTGTGCTTCCCACTCTACTGAAGCTTAGCTACTCGCAACAAGATCTGACTTCGTTTTACCATTTTATCCGTTTCCCTGCCTAGCCTTCTATAATATGATCTCCCCTGTGATTTATGCCACCATAAGTAAAACTTAACTATCCATGAAATTTATTACATATTGTTTGATTCATCTGTAGTGAGCCCACACCAAACACCATCTAAATTCCAAATATATATCCCTTGCAGGTCTCTCAGCGTAAATGATTGACCATAGTTCAGATGCAAATATGAAATTACTCTGAGGATTTTTATTGCAGCATAAAAATTAGGCACAGTAGCATGGTAAGCTGATAATGATGCCAAAACATTCAATTCCATTATATCAACAACTCTATATTTTCTCCATCTATCCAAGACCCTGAGGTTCTTGCCTGTGTCCTTCCATTCGTCTTGCGTGTGGAATTTGAAATAGCTTACACCTGGGCTGACATTATTTGGCAGAGTGTGGCATGTGCCTGAGGTGACAGATCCTGTGGGGTGGTCAATGAGGTGTTGGGGGACAGAGCTGGATGTGCCATAGATTCTTCCTTGCACCTCCTAAGCTAAGTCAGGGGATGCACTTAGATACTGTGGATAACACAGTACAGCGATACCTTGGTTTAAGAACAGCTTAGTTTATGAACAACTTGGATTAAGAATGCTGCAAACCTGGAAGTAGGTATTTTGGTTTATGAACTTTGCCTTGGAAGCAGAACGTGTTCCGCTTCCTGTTGAGTGTGTTCCATTTGTAAATTGAGTCCCCCCCACTGCTATGGGAAAGCATGCCTTGGTTGAAAAACGCTTTGGTTTAAGAACAGACTTCTGGAACGGATTAAGTTCCTAAACTGCGGTACCACTGTACTGTCAGCAGCATTGAGGTAAGAGTCAACAGTCCCTAAGAAAGATATGAGCCCAACAATACTCTCTTAGCAACTGGAGTTAGTATATAGATAGTAGCTATTGATAACCTTATCCTCCATGAATTTGTCCAACCCACTTTTAAAGCTATTAGACTTGGTCATTACTAACTCTTACACCAGCTTCAGGCTGGTGCACCTAAGAGACCTGAAGAAAATCCAAAGTCCCTGGGATCCTACTCCCAACCCACACCACGTTAGATCTTTTCTGTAGACCACCCACCTTAACTTAACCCCCTCCAGTGACATGGATTGAGGGGCTTTACTGAAGAGTAAAATGTTCAGGAGCGCGCATTAAGGACAGAGGTACAACACTGAAAATCAATGTAGCTCACGCATAAGGATGGAAGCAGAGCAGTGCATGGAAACACCATTGGCTCCCAGTACGTTTCCGAGCACAATTCAAAGTGTTGGTGCTGACCTTTAAAGCCCTAAACGGCCTCGGTCCAGTATACCTGAAGGAGCGTCTCCACCCCCATCATTCTGCCCGGACACTGAGGTCCAGTGCCGAGGGCCTTCTGGCGTTTCCCTCGCTGCGAGAAGCCAAGTTACAGGGGACCAGGCAGAGGGCCTTCTCGGTAGTGGCACCCGCCCTGTGGAACGCCCTCCCACCAGATGTCAAAAAGGAAAACAACTACCAGACTTTTAGAGGACATCTGAAGGCAGCCCTGTTTAGGGAAGCTTTTAATATTTAAGAAATTAGTGTATTTTAATATTTCTGTTGGAAGCCGCCCAGAGTGGCTGGGGAGGCCCAGCCAGATGGGCGGGGTACAAATAATAATAATAATAATAATAATAATAATAATAATAATAATAATAATAAATTATTTACCTTTCCGCCGGAGCGGTACCTATTTATCTACTTGCACTTTGACGTGCTTTCGAACTGCTAGGTTGGCAGGAGCAGGGACCAAGCAACGGGAGCTCACCCCGTCGCGGGGATTTGAACCGCCGACCTTCTAATCAGCAAGACCTAGGCTCTGTGGTTTAACCCACAGTGCCACCCGCATCCCATATTCCATGGTACAAACAATTTAATTACTAGCTTGCAGCTGAATCTTGTGCTTTCATGCTTTAATATATACAGATTTTGTCTCGGAATTCGTTAACTGAAACGTGGAGTTGCTGATCCATGGTAAATCCTGCAATGGAAAATTTCTGTGCTGCTCCTCCCCTTCCACATTCTTATTTTGCTTAAGGTTAATCCAGCCCTGGTGGAAGGCCAGTTTGAATGAGTGTGTGGTAAGACCTCACACACAACCTAGCAACAGCCGAAGCTCTGCTATGTTGATAGAAGAGTTGAGAATCGCTGAAGGGAGCTCTGTTTCATAGACTGATGCAAAATAATCAGCCTAGTGACAGGTCTCTAACGAAACTGAAATCTCCTATTCATATCCATAGAAGTTTCTAGTGCAAGCGAGCAACCTGCCCCAGAGCTTCTCGGGAATAGTGGCAAGGCATTTTGCCAAATCACCTGTCAGACTGCCAGCTTCCTTTCTTTTCTTAAAAAAAATATTTTTTATCCTTTTTACATTTAATAAAGAAAGGAGAAGGGAGGAAGCATGAGTAACAACTGCTTGAATTCACACTGCCAGCTTTCTTTTAATGGAGAGACCCCCAAAGAGTCTCAGAAATAAATCACACGAGAGAAGCAAACACTATTGGCTGCATTCATTCCCTTAATTCTCACAGAGCTGGCAGGTGCAAACTAGTGTTGGGGGAATGTGTTGCAGAGTCTACAATAATTATTTTCAATCAGGCATCCTCCAAATATGAGAAACATATCAGCCCTTGAAAAATACTAATTTGGATGTGTCACAAGCTGAAAAACAAAATGTGTGGATTGTTTTTGTTAACCAGCAATCAACTCACATTTGCTAAATTCCGTGTAGCCACTGAAGAACACTCCATATAAATGAAATAATGGGGGCACAATTTGTAGATAGGACAGAACCAAAGTGCTATCAGTCACTCCCCATTTCTGATCAGCAACCAAACAGAGGTCATTCATCCACCTGATGCCCAAAGATGTGGAAAAACCTGGATAGGCCAGCACACATTGTCCCTAGAAGCCCCATACCCCAATGTCAGCACAGTGACTTTATTAACTGGTAGGAAATTTATTAGCCAGCTTATCTAGGGTTGGCATTTTCTGAAAAGTTCAGTATTAAATTTATCTACATATTTTTTTCCTAGATCTTATCTTACTCCTTAATCTCTGAAAGAAGCAATGTTTTTTTCCCTCCCACTTCCCCCAGAATAGAAACAATTCTCCCAAAATAAATGCATTATTATATGTAAAATATCACACACACACAAACTATATACATAGACTCTGTAGATTTCCTAAAGAAACAAGCAGAGCAACAGAGACATGCCAAAATGCATATAACTGTATACAAATACATATGTATTAATATACCTATAAAATTATGCTGCAGAAATGTAATACAGCATGGGGATTGATGCCTCTAATATAGATATTATGCATATATGAATTTTTACAATGTAGTTTTACATATAATTTTGCATATAAGTAGTTGGGCTTCGAGAGAAACCAATTCAACAATGCATGAGGAGCTGGAAAATAAGAGGAAACTTGGTACAAGAGGTGACCTCGTGTGATCAAAGCTCAGTTGTACTAGAACCAACAAATTCTGTGTATAAACCCATTTAAAACAGATTCTTCCTCCATCCCTACCCATAACCTCCATCATCCAGCAGCCTCCCAATCATCCAGACAAGGTCTGGCAGCAAAGT
Organism: Zootoca vivipara; assembly: GCF_963506605.1. Taxonomy (NCBI): domain Eukaryota; kingdom Metazoa; phylum Chordata; class Lepidosauria; order Squamata; family Lacertidae; genus Zootoca; species Zootoca vivipara. The sequence continues at coordinate 28,428,966 of NC_083283.1, forward strand.
CTTCATGGACCACATATTTATTGGGCTTTGACAATGTAGGCCCATCAGAATGCTGAGTGGGTACCTGGCAGGTTAGAGCTCATTCCTTTGCCTAGTCCATAAGGTTCCACTTTCAGGGCTGAGTCGGAACAAAAACATAAAACTGCTCCTTTCTGACTTCAGGTGTACATAGCAAATGATTATATATTCAGTGTACATCATCTAAGAAGTGATAGGTTTTTGAATACCTGCAATATATAAAAAGAGAACTTGGAATAGAGGTGAGTGGAATAGATTACATGCTGACATGAAGCAAGCAAAAAACAAGTGTAACTTTTAAGCAATATTTGATAAAATCTGTTCCCAAGTATATGGTATTTGATCAAATATGGAATATTTGTGGCTGGGGAAACCCAGCCAGATGGGTGGGGTATAAATAATATATATTATTATTATTATTATTATTATTATTATTATTATTATTATTTTAAGGTGGTTTCTGTAAAAAGAGCTTCATGCTTTTGTTTTCTAATAGGTTTTAAAATGTTTACACACACAATTATATATATACACACAGATGCAATGTAACTGCCTAATAACATTTTTAAGAGAATTAAACCATGTGTGTGTGTGTGTGTGTGTGTTGCTCCATTACCCAGGAACCTACCATCTGAATTAAAGGGCATGTTTGAGCAATCCAAAAACATTCCCTAAATGCAAGCTTTAGCAATGCTATTTCAGCTGAAGAAGGGACTCTCTGTTCCCTGTCCTAAAACTATAGCTGGAGGAAGGGTGCAGAAGGTGAACATGCTGCCTCCCACTGAGTCCCATCAGAGAAAAAGGTGGTGGGTGGGTGGGTGTAGATGACAGATAGATGATAGATAGATAAATAAATAAATAGATAGAGTAGATAAATACAGTAGATAGATAGATAGATAGATAGATAGATAGATAGATAGATAGATAGATAGATTAGATAGATTAGATAGATAGATGATAGATAGTTATGACTGGAGGGGAGGCAGAAGAACTCTGTAGTAGCCCCTGGCTCCTTTTTTATACTTGTAGTTTTCCTGGCTTCCCTCCAGTCATAACACATCTCTACAGTAGCCTCTGGCTCCAACTGAAAACAACTGAAAGACAGTGGACCGTTTGCAACTCCTGTGCCCCCCCCCCTTGTTTTTCTACCCATCCACCAAAGTTCCCAGGGATCCCTGCTCCAATGACTTTGAAAATGTCAGCACAACAAATGTTGTTAAGGAAGGAGCTGGCACCAGTCACTAGTGACCATTAGGCTGCTTATTGTTTTATAAGGAAGCGGGAGGACAGAGCTCTACATCAGGCATCCCCAAACTGTGGCTCTCCAGATGTTTTGGCCTACAACTCCCATGATCCCTAGCTAACAGGACCAGTGGTCGGGGAAGATGGGAATTGTAGTCCAAAACAGAGGGCCGAAGTTTGGGGGTGCCTGCTCTACATCCTACTCAAGCACAGAATAAATTCAAGAAGCTTTCCTTGTTCAGCTCAGCATGAGCAAACTTAACTATATTCAAACTGTGCCTGTTTTAGGATTGCCTTTGCCCTTGCTGAGGTGTGCTTATTGTGCTTTTATTGCACTGTTGTAATCCATTTTCTTTGGTTCTGTTTAAACATGTATTTTTAACTGTATGCCTGTACAGACATTCAAAGGATGCATGGAGGTTGTGATCACAGCACCTCAACCCACCTTCTGCATATGCCAGATGTTCAGGCATTGACCATACTATGGGGTTCAAACTGTGCGGGTGGGGTGGGTATTGTTTGTTACCATGGTGTGCATTTCTGTGTTTTCATACTGTAAACCACCTGTGATTCTCAGACGAAGGCGGGGATGTAGAAATTTAATCATCAACAACATTAACAACAATATCTGCACTGGGGATTACAAAGACTTGAGTTCTAATCACATAATTGGGGCACTGCAAAATTTCAGTGTGAATATGCTATCAGCATCTGCACACATAGACTCATATGGAGGATTTATGATCAGTAAGTTATCAATGCATGGACATTGGGTCTGGCTGCAAAGACAGAGAGGCCAGCTACTATGAACATACACTACATTGGTAGCTCAGTCAGCATGAGACTCTTACTCTCAGGGTCGTGGGTTTGAGCCCCGTGTTGTACAAAGGATTTCTGCATTGCAGGGGGTTAGACTAGAATTGACCCTACAGTTCTAACATTCTACGATTCTACGATTCTGCACATACCCAGCATCCACAAAACATCCATTCATGCATTTTGCACCTCTCTTTAAGCACTCAACTTCAGGGGACACATCACTTTATCAAAAAAAATAGACAAACAAAATACCGTTACAGCAATGACATGACCACCTTCTGCCCGCATCACGCAAATCGCTTCATCTTCAAAAGGAAGGCAAGCTACCACAGTTTGCAATATGAGCAGCTCAAAGCAGCTTGTCATTCGCTCCCATGCTTCTGCATATCTCAGTATCCTTCATGCAACCATGACCTAATATGGTCCTAATGAGCCCTTGCCTTTTCCAGAGTGAATGCCAATGCCGCCTCATTGTACAGTCTCTCATTTGATCTTCTTTGTTATTCAAATGAGTGTCTGATAAATGATGGATGTGAGTGGGCATTAAGTTTTAATTAATTGCATGGGGTAAATCAGATAGCACCAAATGACTGCAGAGTGTCTGAAAAATGTATGGACCCTATGATCTCTGTATGCTCAATGCCTTTAAATATAGATGAACCTGCAGCATGTAACCAGGGGCATGATTCAAAAATATTCCACAGTGCTAATAAAGATGCCAGTTATGACCTGATGGAAGAAATGAGGGATTTATTATTCCACTGAGATCCAAAGGACATTTTCCCCCTTTAAGCCATTTTAAAAACTGCAGATGAAATCCTTTCTTAACACACACACACCATTCAGTTAGGTTATTCATTAGCTCCTTAACACCTTGTGACACAGATTTGCACAATTAAAAAAATCTGTAGGTAGCTATGGCAGCTATGCCAGTGTGCTACAGATCCACAAAGTACCAACTCCTCAGGCATGTGTTTGCAAACGACTTCCAAATTTCCAGTTTGGAATAAAATAATGTTCCAACACATCACAGGATTAGCTATTTGAGTGACAGGCTGCACATGACCAGACACAGGAGCCTGGCATCATGGCCACTTTCCAGGGATGGTGAAGGGTGGCAAGGCCAGGGCTGTGTGGATCACTAGTTAGTGTGTAGCCTGCACAGCCCCAACTGCACTGCCATCCTGCTCTGCCCCCCCCCCACCATCTCTGCTACACTGTCCCACCATGCTGGCATTTTTCTACTACAGGGAACCAGGCAGAGGGCCTTCTCGGTAGAGGCACCCACCCTGTGGAACACCCTCCCATCAGAGGTCAGAGAGATAAACAACTACCTGACATTTAGAAAATACCTAAAGGCAGCCCTGTTTAGGGAAGTTTTTAACCTGTGATATTTGATGTATTTTAATATTTGTTGGAAGCTGCCCAGAGTGGCAGGGGAAGCCCAGCCAGATGGGCGGGGTATAAATTTATTATTATTATTATTATTATTATTATTATTATTATTATTATTATTATTATTACCCCTGACTGGGTAATCTAAAAAGCAGGGATTCCAATGTTTATTATCTCTGTTCATCCTCTTTTGTCTGTTGAGTCTTTGTGGATTACTCATTAAGTCTTCATGCAGGAATATGTTTGTTTGAGGGGTTTTTCTAGAGCTCCCTGGTCCAAGAAACAAGTCTACAGCAGGCTTTCTCCCTAACCCTTGGGGTGGGGGGGGGGGCAGGGAAGAAAGGAATAGTCAGCACATCCTGGAATTAAGACTCAAGATACAAGAGCTGTGGTAAAAGGCCACAACTTTATTAATCATTTAACTCAGAATCTGCAGCAATTAAACCAATATTAGGCTCTCTTGCTGTGAACATAAGAATATAGGGAGAGCCTGCTAGGCTGCAGACTATATTAGCCTTCGATGCTCTCCAGACTGTCATTGGAGCCTGTTCTGCCAGGACACGGATGTGTAGACCAGAACTTGGAGCTCTCCAAGGTCCTACTCTTTGCTGGTATCCCTCCAGCAATGCATATGAGCTCCACTAGGAGCAGGGTATTGTATAATGGGATAGCCATTTGTTGTATTTTACGAAGAACATTCCTCTGTTTGAAAAGTTGTCAGAAGACAGTCATCTAATTGAAGGGCTGCATTATTATTTTAATCTGTTTTTATTATGGATTCAGAAATATGTTGCCAGTCACTATTCAGAAAGCTGCTTTGTCCATTAGCAGTACACCGAAACCATTTTCTCTAAAAGGGAGAAAGCACGATTACATCTGGACCACATTCTACAGAAGTCAATCTAATGATCTATGTTGCACAATTTACCCGCTAATGAAGAAGATATGTTGCCAAGCTTAGCCACCATAACCTTTTCATTCCCCAGTAAGGCGAGAAAGGTATTTAGGCAGTCAATGGGCATTAGAGCTGTGAAGTTATAGTTCTCAATTAATAGCATCTTGAAACTTCTGCATTTTACAGACAGCTTAGAAGGCTTAAATGGCTGTAGTTGAGAGGAGACCACCATTATCTAAAAAATAATCAAATATAGGAATTGCATTTCCCCTTTAAAATGTGCCAAGTTGCATATCAATTCAGTTTCTTCACAGCTGATCCAGAGCAGCTCTTGCATTAAAAAGCCATTTCAAAGAAATTTGTAAGTCACACTGAAATGTTCAAGTGGTAGGACCCTATAGCATGTGTAAGCTAATGCTGTGTGCAGAGGGAAAGGCAAATTCCTGGATTGTGGCCTTGTGGAGTACCAAACATGATCTCTTCATCCGAATGAGGAATGTGTTCCTGTGTGTTGGTTTCTTGGCATGGCCATTTTTCGCATGCAACTTGCAAATATCTTTGAATAAAGTTATGTTTGGTCTCAGCTGGGTGTGGGGGCTTTCACGTGTAAATATTCTGCCTTGCAACAAAATAATAGATTCCTTTACTCTACATGTTAGCTCTGCTCAGGTTTCAGTTGCCTCAGCCTTGACAAGATCAGGCCAACACTGGAGATGCTTTCCTCTCCTGCCCAAAATCAAATCCAGGAGTGGAAAATATAACGGTACCTGGATCAGGGTTCCTCCTGCCACATGACATTTCTACCAGACAGATGGCAGCGAAAACTCTTCCAGGAAGTAGCTTGATGGCATTGCCCTCCCCTTGGCAATGTCACTGGTCTCAGTGGTTGTGTGAAGAGCAAACAGGAGCTTCCATTCACCAGACCCAGGAGCAAAACAGGTATAGTAGGCCAAACTGCCCCTGCCATGAAGTACTCCCTACAAGAAGCTAATTATTGGTTGTTAGAAGCCTCACAGGTGTGGCCTTGGTGATTAGCATATGCACTGGTCAGACTTCCCCATATGTTGCTGGGCTTTAGCTCTCATCACCCATGATAATTGGCTTGAGCCAGTAGGTGTTGAAGTGCAACAGTGTCTGGAGGGCAGGCATACAAACATAAAAATAGGGCATGGGGTTGGATCCAGGCTTGCCCTTCCACAAATGAAAGCTCATCTTATCCAGAGAAGTGACTTAGATTCAATGGGGTTCTTGCTGGAGGAAGAGGAGAGGCAATCTTTGCCATTTCCCCCTTCTTCCTGAAGCTCCTGGCAACATAACCCAGGCTGTTCCAGAACTCCAGAGAAGCTTTTGGTGGGAGGCACAGGGGACTTCAGTGGGGAGAGGGGAATCAACAAAACCATCTGTCAAATGCCACAAATGGGAGAATCCTATAGGAAGAATCTTATGGGCATGGATAGCTTGGCTCTAACTACTTACTCTAAGGTAAGTAGTACAACAGAGGCAAGTTTGATTGCCACCTTTCAATACCCTGGACCAATTCATACAATTAACTCTGGCTGCTTCCCCATAAGAGGAGAAATACTGATATGTGTTGAAAAAATGTGTTATAATAGAAGCATCTGGCCTTCTATCTAACCCATCCATTCCCAGCAGAGGAGACTGGCAACTTTTCACTGGCATTAAATTCACTTAAATTCACCAGAGTTTCAGATCACTCAAGTTTACCCTCTTTTCTAAAGCATAGCAGTTCAGATAACAATAGGTCTTTCATCCTGCCAGAATTTCATTATTGATGTTTCAGTTGATAATAACCAGAAATGAATGGGAGAAACGTGAGTTCTATTTTTGCTAAAGAAATGGTGACCTTTTCATGCATTTTTAATAATAGTTCTTTATTTCTGAGATCTAGACATTGGACTAATGCTCTTTCCCCTGCAAAGAGGTTTTTTGAAGCTACGTATGTGTACTGGTATTTTTATGGGAATAATTTTTAATGAATTACCTGCTCCTTCTTTTATTTGCATTCATGCCATTAGAATACTTTAAAACTAGCTGGTCAAATAAGCGTGATACCCACAGAGACGATCTCATAAGGAAACAGATTGTATTCCCCTTGTTTCTTACCAAGTGCCCCTCAGGCACTGGACAGCACCACAACACAGGTTTGCATTTATTCTCGCATAAAGATATGTTTCATTTTTGTATCCATGTCTCAGTCATCCATGCGTTTCAGACAATACAAGAATCCTGACTTTCACTGGCTTCAACTGTCAGGCCCTATTAAAATTCAGATGGGAAGATAGGGACATTCTCCTTCTGCTCCTTGGCAATCAACGGGTTTTATGCAGGGGTTGAATTATTCAACAAAAACTTGTTCTTGACCAGCACTCACTGGCTGGAGGTGACTAATGGTTTTAACTAATATTTAATTTATTTCTGTTTCTTTTAGCATTTATTATTTCCAGCCTATTATCTGGTCCACAATGCAGTTCACAAGGTCACCATTAAACAATTTTAAAATCAGTTATAATTAGTCCCCAAGACACACACACAAAAAAAAAAAAGTCAAGGGGAAGTTTTCATGCTGATTGTTTGGCCACAGGAGAAGGAGGTGGGTGGAGCTGCTGGGCAGGACTGTGAGAGAAGGTGGCTCAAGTCAAAACCTGAGGCAGGGCACAAGAGAAGGTGGGCAGAGCTGGCAGTAGGAAGCTTTCAGTGCTGATTGCTGAAATGTATAGGGTGAGGATCCTACCCAGCCCAATGTTGTAAAACCTCAGGCTTATATATACTCGGGTGCGCTGTGGTCTAAACCACAGAGTCTAGGGCTTGCTGATCAGAAGGTCGGCGGTTCGAATCTCCGCGATGGGGTGAGCTCCCGTTGCTCGGTCCCTGCTCCTACCAACCTAGCAGTTTGAAAGCAGAGGTACTGCTCTGGCGGGAAGGTAAACGGCATGTCCATGCACTGCTCTGGTTCGCCAGATATGGTTTAGTCATGCTGGCCACATGACCTGGAAGCTGTATGCTGGCTCCCTCGGCCAGTAAAGCGAGATGAGCACCACAACCCCAGAGTCGTCCGTGACTGGACCTAATGGTCAGGGGACCCTTTACCTTTACCTTTAACCATCCCATCAGTGCAAATTTTTAAAATTGCACATCAGGACTCCCCCACCTTACCCTCACATGCACCCTATTCCAGGGGTTGGGGAAAACCAGAACAGATTTAGGGGCATGTGAGAGGGGAGGAAGTACCATTACACAAGTGTAAATCCTTGCACTTATGGGATACAGTGGTACCTCGGTTTACAAACACAATTGGTTCCGGAAGTCTGTATTTAACCTGAAACGTACTTAACCTGAAGCGAACTTTCCCATTGAAAGTAATGGAAAGTGGATTAATCTGTTCCAGACGGTCCATGGAGTACTTAAACTGAAGCGTTCGTAACCTGAAGTGAACTTTCCCATTTGAAAGTAATGGAAAGTGGATTAATCCGTTCCAGACAGGTCCGCAGAGTACTTAAACTGAAATTACTCAAACCGAGGTGTACTTAAACCGAGGTATGACTGTAGTTACTTAGCACTATACTCGGAGTTCAGCAAGAGGCATCAAAAGGAAATCAAGGAACCCCAAGAGGAGAGTGGCAGAAGGAAGAAGAGGTCCACAGGAGCCTTAAGCAACATCCCAGATCTGGTATGAAATAAGAAGATTGTAGGCTTCCTAAAGGGTTTTCTACAAGATAATCCTTTTTCTAGAGAGTAAAATTGGTAAACATTCTCTGTAATTGCAGTATGTGAGTATTTTGAAGAATGAGCTTGTTATTTCATTGTGTGAAAGAAAACTTAAAAGGTTTAACATGATTTAAAATTCCTTATTTGAGTATGCTTCAACACAACAGGCAGGGACTTATTTATCCAATGCATGGTCATTAAATTCCTGGAGACCCTGGTTTTAAAATCCAGACACTAGAGCCAGACAACTTACTTTTGACCCCCTGAGCCTGCACTACTGTACGTGCACACAGATATGCTCATTAATGGGGCATCGCTCATCAATGGGACCAGGCAAGAGGAAGAATTTGAACAGTAAAATGAGAGAGATCCATTTGGTCAGCAGGATAGCACAGTGAACTTAACTGAATCTGATTCTGCTTATGTTTCTCAGTCATGGATGCCTGTCAGCCCTAAATGCCTAAACTCAGAAACACTTCAGGATTTTTTCATCAACAGCAAGCAACCAAACAAACAGAGGAGCTGCTGCTTTCTACAGCTACCTTCTACAGCTGGTTCCAGTACCACAGCCAGCTCAATACATTTTACTACCTGAAACAAAGGACAAGATGCCCACCCACCCTACATATAGAAGCTGACTGGTCAGTGATGCAAATCTTACTTTTAACACTGGTGACTGAGCATCCTCCTCCACTGTATCTGAAAGGGAGGGTGCCTGGCAAGTTGTGTGGTCTTTGCCTCCCACCACCTGCCACGCAAGGCAGCTGCCTCACTTTGCCTAATGGCAGGGCCAGTTCTGTGCTGTAAAACTGACCTTTAACCAACTTGACAGTGGAGGTGCTTGTGGTCCAGAAGCAGCCCCACAGTCCTGATTGGCACACAACCAGGTACTTGGTTAATCAGAAGAAGATCTTACAGAGAGTAACCTGGAAAAGACAGGCTGGTGCATTTCCTATTTGGAAAGAATTGCTCATCAAGCCAGTTTGGTCAAGGAATCAGGCAGCTACCCTCCTGCTTTGCAGTAAGGTCAGGCCTGTCTCCACAACTGCCTTCCTTTGCCCTGGTGATAACAGCTCTGTTTCTAAAGGGACTTCATATTAACACTGAAAATCTAGCCTATATGCAGCTGAAGACGCAACCGACTGCAAAGCGCTAGGACATGTCTGCCTGCACCAAGTTAATTATTCAGAACTCTGGGTGGAATACTCCCCACAGTCAATGTCTCAAAAGAACCACAAAATCACCATTCCATTCATATCTGGTGAAAGGCTATGGATTCTGCACAGCGATATACAGCCTGTGTTAGGGATATATCTATTAAGGTGATACATTTTTCTCTTATCTCTATTGTATTTCTGGATTTCAGCCTATGCAATTATTATACTTTCCTAACACATGGGCTAAACATACAATATTTTTTAATGCAACAAGTTAAGCAAATTAGGTTACTAAAATATACAATATTGCAACACCATGTTACAACATTCAAGTGCTTGCACAATATACCACCACAAGGCGTGCTCAGTTTGGATATTTCTAATTTGCAAAACATTTCCAGATTTCTGCTTTTAAATGTTATTTCAGCGGTCACCTTGAGACTCACCACATTCAGAATAAATAAAAGCAACAGCCAGCTACCATCTGAGAAATTAATGCAAAATTCTTAAGCAAAGAACCCTTCTTTGATCTACAGGTGCAATTTTCAAACACAATTTGTTGAGTTAAACTACCAGTACTCTGTAAACCCCCTGCAAGATCTAAATTCCCTTTTCAATTTTGCACTACTTGTTCTTGGTTGTAAGAATGAACTTCATTTTCGGAACAGGAAAGGAAAGGAGTCCATATGATTTATAAGGCCAATCAGAAACAAAGGCCAAAGTTCTCACTTCTACTTTAGCGCACCGAATACCTACAGCAAATTATTTTTGGCCAGGCTGTGAAGTGCCATAAACATTGCAGCAAAATATAGCTGGCAATTCCAACAAATATATCTGGGGGAAACCAGACCCTGCTTGCAGGCAATGCTGAAAGGAAAGAGAGGTCAAGCCTTGTGTTGTAAATTATTTGCTGAAAACTACTTCCTCAGCATTTTAGGTACACCCATTTTCAGTATGAGTTTGGTTTAATCAGTCTGCTCCCCTCTAATGTGACAAGAAAATGGTTTCAGGGTTACTTTTTAAGGCGTTTTAGAACCAGGTTCTGATACTTGAGAAAAAAATATGTGCTTCTCATGTTAATTGTGACGTATAGTTTGACTACACATATATAATACTGTATATGGATTTCCCCTGCAAAATAGTCAAGAAGCAGGAACCAAGCCGTTAACCAAATGCTATTGGTGAGTGTTTTGAAATAAGCAAATTATACCTGCATGAAAATTATACCCATGTGCACCTTTTTTAAAAAAACAAAACACACACAAGCATTTAATTCATTGGGTTATATCCTATTCTGCATCAGTGGGTTTCTGCTTGTGTTATGGGACTTCTATTTCCTCTCCTTCTCCTCTCCATGCACTTCCAAAATCTGCTCTGGAGCATCTCTCTACCATGGGGAGGCCTACTTTGATGGCATGCAGGGACTGGAGGGGACAGGAGAAAAAGTAGTTCTGTAGTGCACACAAAAGTCCCTTGTGCCCCTGGAGTTGCACTGTTTGATGCATCCCATAATTTCTACTTGGGCATCAGCACCTCTTGCCAAAATGCCATAAAAATGTGGAGAAGAATAATGTGAACTGGGTCCACCTTGAGGAAAGATGCTTGGTTTTATTTGCCTATTTATGCATATTTAACATCTGGAAATTCGCTAGATGAGCTATTGGCCTGATCCTGCAAGCCTGATCCACCAATGAGTACTTTTGCCTGGCTTGAATGGGTGCTTGAACTGTCTCTTGCTTGTCTGAATGGAGGATGGAGGTGTGTGTGTGTGTGTGTGTGTGTGTGTGTGTGTGTGTGTGTGTGTTTCTGTAGAAATATCTGGTGTTTTCCATGTCCATAACATAGCCTACTGTTCTAGGGTCTGGTGACTTCTGTTTCAGTGTATCTGAAGAAATGTGCTTGCACATGAAAGCTCATACCTATGACAAACTTAGTTGGTCTCTAAGGTGCTACTGGAAGGAAAAAATATTAATTTTTGTTTCAACTACCTCAGACTAACACGGCTACCTACCTGTAACCCCTACTGTTCTAGTTTTGCCTCTGGCCCTGACTGTTCTTGGGATGCATCCCTCAGAAAGTTCCTTGCAAGGGAATGTGGGTTGAACTAAATGGTCATTAAGGTCCTTTCCAAGTCTACAGTTCTATTATCCCAGATTTATATAACTGTTACCTGATAAACCATAAGCTAATGTATCTGAAGAAGTGTGCATGCACACGAAAGCTCATACCAAAATAAAAACTTAGTTGGTCTTTAAGGTGCTACTGAAGGAATTTTTTTTATTTTACTAATGTAATATATTAAGTGTAAAGCTTCAGGCACATAAGGTTTGGGGAGTACTAACTAAATATTACAATACTTTTTAATAGACAAAGAACATATTTGTTTTGAAAGCAGTGACATGCACACACACCATTCCTAAAGCACCAGTTTCAAAGATTTATGATTGTTTGCTGGAACATAATACAATGTTACACAAAAGTCTGAAATGAAAGCAATTAGGCAAACAACACTGGGATACTGTGTAGAAGGCAGCTTTCCATTAACTACAACATCGAAGAACTATTGAACTGTATAGCCCAGCCAAAGTTGAGCACTTTTGAATCTCATTAATTTCAACAGGAGTGTTGAAGGAAATATGTGCTTCTGCCTCTAGCGCTCAGCACTTGTTTTTATTTGTAAGATGGCTATGTTAGAGCCTCTGGGATCTTTTGCTCCTCACTGGAACAATTTTCTTCATGGTGACATGGAGAAAATTGTCCAAATGTCATGGTAAGGTTTTTATAGTATTTTTTAAAAAATCGCATGATAGCAGCTCTCACCTAAAGATAACACAGAGCCCAACCAAACTTTGTTAAACATGCATCAACCAGTTTGACTATAAAGTGGCTATAACAGGGATAGATGTTTTTATCATTTTGGGTTTCTCGGTTTGGGTTCAGCTGGCATAGTTTTGTAAGAATACATGGGGGGGGGAATAGAATTTAGGACAAATCTCCCATTAAAAAAGCTATCTATCTAGGGAGCCCAAAATGCTGGGAGGGCGGGAAAATATTTTTCTTTTCTCTTCCTCAGCTGAGGTAAAAACACACTTCAAGTCAGTCACATGTCATAGCACAATGAAATACCTTCAACATGAATGTATACTTGGTGACAGCTTTCACAATATACTTTCTGTTGCTGACAGGGAAAAAGGCTGAATTGATAAGAATGAGGTGGCCTTAGGTGAGAGGCTTCCTCAACAATTTCAGCTTTCTACTTCAGAAAGGAAAACAGCCAACTTGAACCTAACAATAAATACTGCTTTCCCGTGGATATAAATATCGGGAACATACATGGCAGTCGCAAGGTCATCTTATGCTCCTAAGCCAACATTTTTTGTAATAAATCCAATACTCCTTCCCCCAGCAAGAAACTGTAACATCTCTCTATCCCCCACCTGCAAGCTTCATGTAGCAGTCAAAAGTACCTCTTGGAAGCTTTAGAGTGATCACAGACTCCTCTGGCATTTTCAACCCATTGAAATCTTCTGTCACAAGACCTGAAAAAAATACAAGGGCTTCAATTGCTTAAGATCTTACATTACATCAATTTCCTAGGCATTGGTTTTATGGTTTTGAAGCTCCTGCTGCCACCCCTAAGTTATCTGTTTGAAGCATTAAAATATAGTGCCCAGTATTTCCTGCTGAAAGTATGATCTTTCTTTTCTCCAGCATTTGTCAATGAGCTTCTGTAAGCTCACAAATCATTCTATCTGTAGAGTTCACAAAAAACCAAGGAGGCTAGCACTGGCCTCTCTGGGTTGCCACTGAATCGGCGCCTGGCATTTTCTTGCCAACTTCTAATTTTGCAACCTTGAATCATACAGGATCGTACCTTCTTGATAGACAAATATGCAGTCACTCTGCACATGTTTCAAACAGATGCATAACAAGGGAATGCCAAGACACATGCTCTGGGAAAGTCTCTCTTACCTTTGACTTATGAGCATATGTGTGCATAATCCTTCTGCCAGAAGATGGCAAGCAAAGCAACAAGGGCATGATTCAAATGGCTGGTTATGAACAATTAACATAATTTCTGTACTTAACTTTGTCTGCAAGGAAATGCATCTAGCTTGTCAATGACAGTGAAAGTGAAAAAGGGTATATACATGATGCTATTAGACAAGTAGCTATGATTCCCTGTGATTCTTGGGAAAGAAAAAGCTTTTGATTTTTGTATCTTTATCTATACAGAGTGTGTTGTAGCTGTATATAGCTATTTTGCAGCATAAGAAGGACAATGGACAGATCCCTTTCCCAGTGAACTAGCAGTCTGAATTTTAACAGTGTGGGAGACAATGAAAAGATGGGTGGGGTGCAGAAAGAGACACGGATAAGATACAAGACTGTGTGGATTTAATGACATGAATGTACACTTGACAAATGTAGGGTAGGAGTGAGGAACCCTGTATGTAGCCCTTCTCATGTGTTTGGAGTGCAGCTCCCAACACCTGTTACCATTGGCCATGATAGCTTGGGATTAATGGTAGTCTAACAATATCCAGAATTATACCAGAAAGATATGGAGGGCTCATACACCCCAGGTAGTGTGGTTGCTGACCTTGAGCCAGACATCTTGGAGAGTGAAGTCAAATGGGCCTTAGAAAGCATTGCTAATAACAAGGCCAGTGGAAGTGATGATATTCCAGCTGAACTATTTAAAATTTTAAAAGATGATGCTGTTAAGGTGCTACACCCAATATGCCAGCAAGTTTGGAAAACTCAGCAATGGCCAGAGGATTGGAGAAGATCAGTCTACATCCCAATTCCAAAGAAGGGCAGTGCCAAAGAATGCTCCAACTACCGCACAATTGCGCTCATTTCACACGCTAGCAAGGTTATGCTTAAAATTCTACAAGGCAGGCTTAGGCAGTATGTGGACCGAGAACTCCCAGAAGTGCAAGCTGGATTTCGAAAGGGCAGAGGAACCAGAGACCAAATAGCAAACATGCGCTGGATTATGGAGAAAGCTAGAGAGTTCCAGAAAAACGTCTACTTCTGCTTCATTGACTATGCCAAAGCCTTTGACTGTGTCGACCACAGCAAACTATGGCAAGTTCTTAAAGAAATGGGAGTGCCTGATCACCTCATCTGTCTCCTGAGAAATCTCTATGTGGGACAAGAAGCTACAGTTAGAACTGGATATGGAACAACTGATTGGTTCAAAATTGGGAAAGGAGTACGACAAGGTTGTATATTGTCTCCCTGCTTATTTAACTTATATGCAGAATTCATCATGCGAAAGGCTGGACTAGATGAATCCCAAGCCGGAATTAAGATTGCCGGAAGAAATATCAACAACCTCAGATATGCAGATGACACAACCTTGATGGCAGAAAGCGAGGAGGAATTAAAGAACCTTTTAATGAGGGTAAAAGAGGAGAGCGCAAAATATGGTCTGAAGCTCAACATCAAAAAAACCAAGATCATGGCCACTGGTCCCATCACCTCCTGGCAAATAGAAGGGGAAGAAATGGAGGCAGTGAGAGATTTTACTTTCTTGGGCTCCTTGATCACTGCAGATGGTGACAGCAGTCACGAAATTAAAAGATGCCTGCTTCTTGGGAGAAAAGCAATGACAAACCTAGACAGCATCTTAAAAAGCAGAGACATCACTTTGCCGACAAAGGTCCGTATAGTTAAAGCTATGGTTTTCCCGGTAGTGATGTATGGAAGTGAGAGCTGGACCATAAAGAAGGCTGATCGTCGAAGAATTGATGCTTTTGAATTATGGTGCTGGAGGAGACTCTTGAGAGTCCCATGGACTGCTAGAAGATCAAACCTATCCATTCTTAAGGAAATCAGCCCTGAGTGCTCCCTGGAAGGACAGATCGTGAAGCTGAGGCTCCAATACTTTGGCCACCTCATGAGAAGAGAAGAATCCTTGGAAAAGACCCTGATGTTGGGAAAGATTGAGGGCACTAGGAGAAGGGGACGACAGAGGACAAGATGGTTGGACAGTGTTCTCGAAGCTACGAACATGAGTTTGACCAAACTGCGGGAGGCAGTGCAAGACAGGAGTGCCTGGCGTGCTATGGTCCATGGGGTCACGAAGAGTCGGACACGACTAAACGACTAAACAACAACAACAACAATATCCAGGGACGCGGGTGGTGCTGTGGGTTAAACCACAGAGCCTAGAGCTTGCCAATCAGAAGGTCGGCGGTTTGAATCCCCGCAATGGGGTGAGCTCCTGTTGCTCGGTCCCAGCTCCTGCCAACCTAGCAGTTCAAAAGCACGTCAAAATGCACGTAGATAAATAGGTACCACCACAGTGGGAAGGTAAACAGCGTTTCTGTGTGCTGCTCTGGTTCGCCAGAAGTGGCTTTGTCATGCTAGCCACATGACCTAGAAGCTGTACACTGGCTCCCTCGGCCAATAACACAAGATGAGCACCGCAACCCCAGAGTCGGTCATGACTGGACCTAATGGTCAGGGGTCCCTTTACCTTTTTAACAATATCCAGAGGCCACAGGCTGCCTGCCCCTGACATAGAGCAATGAGTAGCAAGCAAGTCCAAGTCTTCATGAGAAAGCTTTTGAGGAGTTTGTTTGAAGGATCAGAGAGAGGCAATACCAAGTATGTGTTCTTTATTAGTTACTTAAATGAACAGGAAGACAGGCAAGAGGCATTAGAAGAGAAATAATGGGCAGTTCAGGGTAGTGAATGTCACAGGCAAGATACATACAAATGGAGACAGAAAGATGAGCTCCATCCTGAAGGATGCTGAGAGCAACTGAGACTCCACTTGGCAGCCTACACTTGCTGTTAAATGCACACTTTATACCAGCCCTTGAAGAATGCAAAGCAGGAAAGAGCACACTTCCCCCAGTAACTATATCCTGTTGTTGTTCCATGGTTTGCTCTGTCCTGTAAGCTGCCCTGCCTGATTTTGATTGAACCCAGGAGAATTTCTAAAATTAATTTCAGATCTGATGCTTGTGCAGTATGCTATAGTTTTCAGTTTGTGCCATTCCCCCCCCCCCAAAAAAAAGATTATCAGTGGACATCAGAGCCTATGCAGATTGATTAAATCACAGGGGAGAGATCTTCAATGATAACAGAAGCAGATCAGGATTCCTTTCTGAACTGTGATTTAATCAAGGTGCACATGTGCTTGGCATACTGATAGGCAGAGGGGAGGGAGGGAGAAAAAGACATGAACTGAAGAACTAGGGCAAAGCTGCACATGTGCTCGGTGGTCTAAACAAAGTCTGCAAAGTCCAAAATACAAAACTGCCATATACTGGTGCATCCTTCCAAAATCAAGGCTAAGCAATTCCAAAATCAAGAAATCCACACAGAGGAAATTCTATAAGCATTACTAAACAATAATGCCACTACTTCTACATGTAGGTTTTCTGTGGCCTCCTGTGCAACTGAAAAATAAGCTTTGGTGGTGACACCTTTCTAGAACTTTATGAAAAAAGCAAAGTTCGCAGTAGCTGGCATAGAGAATGTATTTTTAAATTCACAAACCTAGTGAGACATTCCAACTGGAAACACCAAACACCAGTAACAGTGCAATTCTGTGCATGCTTACTCAGAAGCATGTCCCCTGTGTTCAAACATTCCAAAATAAATAAATTCCAAAATAGAGCCATCTGATTCAATCCGCAATGTCTAAGTCAGCCTTCACCAACCAGGTCCCTACAAATGTGGCTACAACCTCCACTAGCAGCAGCATCTTATATACTTGTGCTGGCTGGGGCTGATAGGAGTCATAGTTCAGAACATCTGAAGGGCATCAGGCTGGTGAAGTGTTGCCTAGGTTTATTGCAAGGGGAGAACCAGCTACACCTGACAGTTTGTTAGAATAGATGTAGATTGCTGAGTTTCTAAGTAGGAGCTTGTGTCAACTGTGTCAGATACTCAATACCATATTCTTGATAACTGCATTGGTAGGAAGGTTATAAGCTCATTAAAAAGGCACATTCTATAGGAAAAACCACAAAGGTACATTTTAATAAGTGAAGAGTGAATGACTATGCCCTTCATAGGCAATAATGCAGAATTTTCACATTATTCAATCGCAGCTGTGAATAGAATTCCAGCAATTGTTAAGATGCAAATGACAGACAGAACCAAAACCTTCACAGCTTTCAAACTGTGCATATTCACATACCTTACAGTCAAAAGGAAACACTTATCAACCTGAAATAAACGTGCTTTGCTCTGGTAAGTGGTTTGTTTATGAACTAAGACTGCCAGCTTTTCATTAGTAGCTTTTATGGAAATTTACATCAACATTGTGTTCACCACAGAGTTCAAGGTGTTGAGAAGTTCTCCTTGTTCTCTTTTGCAGTGAAATGTAATTCATTGTTTTGGGGTTTGTTTGTTTGTTTGTTTGTTTGTTTGTTTGTTTTAAATGGCTGCAACAGATCATCGTATAGCAGAACACAGCTCAGTATTAAATTGCATACCATGCAAGTGTCCCATTTTGAGCAGAACATCTTGGATTGACAGAAGCAGACCTAGATTCTGATCACAATCCCAGATGTGCCATTTTGGTTCCCTCTGCCTCCTCTTCCTCCACCGCCGCCAATGCCGCAGCCTCTGTCACCCCCGCCATGGCCTCCGCCACTTCCAGAAGCACCTCTGACCATGGCATGGAGGTGGAGAAGGTAGAAACCGTGGAAGTCACAACAGCAGAGACGGAAGTGGGAGTGGTGGAAGCCAGAGAGCCCACAGCAGAGAGAGAGCAAGAGAGGTCCGCTGTTGGCGGTGTTGGTCCAGGACATCCCTATGTAGCTGCTTTGGCAAGCACAAGCTAAGGGGGGCTCAGGTAAGGCACTGGGAGGCGGCAGGCACAGGGTGGTGGCATGGTATGGGGGGTGTCCCAATTTGCCCTCCTAAAAAGGAGGGCATGAAATCAATTCAGGAAGTTTGCTTCCACATCAGATATCCCACTTCAGGCATCACTCCGAAGGCCAGCTGTGTGTTGCAAGAAAAGCTCTTATAATCACCCTGCTTAAGAGAAACTGGGAAATGGCAACAAAAGTGATGCCTGTTAGGCCTGCCATGCAAGGCCAGACCAAGACATTTTGCTGCCAAAAACAAAAAGCAGGATAATAATAATGTAACTAATAATAATAATAATTTTATTTATACCCCGCCCTTCCCAGTCAAGACCGGGCTCAGGGCGGCTAACAACAAAAATATCAAAACAAGCATAAAAGAAACAATTCAATTAAAATACGGATTAAATACAATGTTAAAATTCAATTTTAAAATGGGAATCTACAAGTGGAACCTCATTTAAATATCTGTAGGATAAAACCTATGGGGAGGGTAACACCGGGGTCAGACTGAGTCAGTCCAAAGGCCAAGCGGAACAGCTCTGTCTTGCAGGCCCTACGAAAAGATGACAACTCCCGCTGGGCCCTAGTCTTCTGAGAGAGAGCGTTCCACCAGGTCGGGGCTAGTACTGAGAAGGCCCTGGTCCTGGTCGAGGCCAATCTAACCACCTTGTGATGCACTCCATGTACAGGAGCTGACTGGATTGGCACATAAGGGAAGCTGGTGAAGGTTTTTTGGGGGGGGGATATATGTGCAATACACATACCTCTAACAGAGGGCAATGCCTGGGAGACTAAGGAGAATGGAGTAGGGTTGTCACTGTTGCCCCCCAGCATCTAGTACGTGAGGCAATGACCTCACTCTGCTGGCTCTGCTGCACCGTTTAGTCCAAATACCTTTTTATTGACTAATGGCTGCAGTCACATGGACTTCTCTCCTGGAGATCTGGCTCAGATGCTCTGACTACTGCTTTCAGTGTCCATAGCTCATATGAAGAACCAAACTAGGCATTACACAAATTATATGAATGCAATTAATGCACACATAGTTTGTTATGTAAAGAACAGTTGTAGGGAAGCCTGAACAGCATTCGGACCCAGGAAAATGTTTAATTTCTTCTCTCTCTGCCCTGGTCCCTCTCTGAAGCTGCTATTTGCATTTCAAGGGAAGATCCTATCAGTGCCAAAATTGCATCCACACAATTAATAGCCTATATTAATGGCCCTTAGAAGTTGTTGAAGCAAACAAGTTAGAAGGGAATAGGTAAGGATAACGAGTCATATGAAAATGAATTCGCGGTGGAAATGTGAAACAGAAAACAAATTAAAAATGTTTATTTAGAAGGAATTCTAGTATACAGAGTCCCATTTAATCCAGTTATATGTTTTTTGCTGAGTTATCTAGAAGGGCTAGTGAAGAAAGAAAATTAGAAAATGAATTCTTATTTGCTGGCAGCTGCAAGGAGTTTATTTGCAGCTTGGAGAGATTGGTTATTATTATTAAAGAGAGCCATAATAAGATACGGGATCATCCAATAATGACAAAATTAACTTACTACAAAAGATGTAAGGAGTATAATTATAGACAAGATACTTTTATACTAAAATGGATTAAATTTGTTGATTATTGCAAGGTATATGGATTATCTCTGAATCTTAGTAATGGATTCTCTGTGTTGTGAATAATAATGGAATATGTGTATATGTGCTTTGTGGGGTGTTATGGAACAGAATACAACAAAAAGCCAGGGGGGGGGGAGAAAATGAACTGCCAATTTAACAGATTCTGGACAGGAGTCAATTCCAGGGGGCTCCTTGTTTCTTCCCTTCTCCCACAATCAGTAGCAGAGCAGTTAAACGAGGAGGAGGAGGAGGAGGAGGAGGAGGAGGAGGAGTTTGAATTTTATATCCCACTTTATCACTACCCTCAGCAGTCTCAAAGCAGCTAACATTCTCCTTTCCCTTCCTCCCCCACAGCAAACACTCTGTGAGGTGGGTGGGGCTGAGAGACTTCAGAGAAGTGTGACTTGCCCAAGGTCACCCAGCAGCTGCATGTGGAGGAGCAGAGACACGAACCCGGTTCACCAGATTATGAGACTACTGCTCTTAACCACTACACCACACTAAACCTTGCTTTGAATATTTAGCCATAAATCTTTACAAGTAAAAAACAATTTAAAACCCCTCAAGCTTTGCTTCCCCACCACCCTTTTTTTAAGGGAAGGCTGG